>NC_138182.1:252457279-253057279 GCF_964194105.1 Spermophilus citellus
AGAGCACCTAGTCTAGAGAGTATGTGAAATGATCTCTTAGTGTGACGAAGGGAATATTGTACATATTTGGCACATATACATATATGCATATGTTTTAGACCATTGAGTGTCTGTAACAATATGCCATAAATAGGGTGGCTTATAAACAGCAGAAGTTGATTTCTCACAGTTCTGGGGGCTGGTAAGTCCCTGATCAAGGTGCAAGCAGATTCTGTGTCTGGAGAGGAACTCTTTGTTGATTAATAGATGGTGCTTTCATGCTATGTCATCACTTGGAAGAAGAAGCAAGGGCCTCTTTTATAGGAACACTAATCCCATTTATTAGGGCTCTGTCCATGTGACCTAATCCCCTCCTGAAATCCCCACCTCTCATAAAGATATTTGCATTTATTGGGCTTTTATTGGGTTTTAACATATGAATTTGGGGTGTGGGAGACACAAATTTTCAGAACATAGCAGTATATGAATTTTTTTTAAAAAATGCAAATTAGACATTATAACATGCAGAATACGTGGATACCATAATCATATATGATTCATAAATAAATCTCCTCCAGTGGAGGTACAATGCTAAAATCACTTTATTTCCACTGTGTGATTGCAGGCAGAGTTTTGGAAATCTCTGGTCTAGGTACAAGGCAATGGTGACTCAGATTTGGTCGTAAAGTGGAGAGAAGTAGTGGCTTTGGGATTAGGTTTGATTTGTTGATGAATTGGACTGTACTTCTCTCTGTGTGGGACCATGAAGACTTGACAGGCTCAAGACTGGCCGAGCCCTTGGAGATCTTGTAGCCCTGTAGCATTTTTTGACTGAAGACTAAGAACATAATAGTTTTGTTTACTTTTACACACATTATGGCTCAGAATTGCCAAGGGGGAAATTAACATTTTTACCAGGGCTTCTTTGCACAATTCTAGGGGCCATCATTAGCACTGCCTTTTCTGAGGTGCATCCAAGGACAAATAGTTCAGGATCATATGTTGAAAAGGTGGTGTGTGTATGTGTGTGTGTGTGTGCATGTGTGTGTAAATTTTTCAACAGTCTATAGTACAGTGACTTTGGCCTTCTCTCTCCCCTGCCCCGCTTCCTTGAGAGTCTTTTCTTGAAACTGCAGAAACAAAGGAACAATGTGAGATTGGCCAATTTTCCCTATGTCTAGGAGATCTTGTCTCAAAGTTGAGAAGCCGATTTCAGCTGGGTCCTGAAGCCAGGAACTGAGGTTCTCTGTGGTTGGGACAGTGTGGCTCAGAGGTGTAATGATTGCCACACATAATCTGTCTGTGCCTTTTTCCAGGCTTGATGTGGCACATAATACCTACTTACCTTGACCCCTCACCCCTTGCCCAAATAACCCCACCACACCTCAGGCATGAGTGAGCAATATTAAACTTAGTGAGAATTTGTCCCCTGACACTGTTTTATCCCCAAGTCAGCTCTCACCCAACTTTCAGAGATGATTTTTCCTCCCATGGTCCTGAACCCAGCTTTATATTTCTTAGCCTCCTTTCTCACCTCAAATTGTTTATCTTTAGGGCATGTTCTGCTGTATGCAATTAATGTTATCTTCAGAACAAACTTAATCCTTTTGGGAAATGGAATTCATACATCACCTTCTACAAAGACAGCCCTTTCTCTGTGTTGTTACAATGTGAACATGTTACAGTGACTGATACATGTTAACCTTTTTATTGTTATTGTTACTAGGATAAGATGAATTTTGAGTTCTGAATGACTGACCAACAAGTGTATTTTTGGAATATACTCTGTGGGCTAGAGGCCATTTTTAAAAAATCTATTCAATTCATAATTGTAGCCTTCAGATATTTGCTGAAAGCGCAGTGTACTATACTTATCCTGAGAATATTTTTCCCCCTAAGGGACAAGAATTATCTTTTATAATTTCACAGCATTTTGGGTATTCATGGAAAATCAATCACTAGGTAAACATTAAAGTAGGCTTGATTGTTATTCTTTTTATTCCAGTAAAGAGGCTTCAGTTATGTTAGGTTAGAATCAGTTATGGTTTGGATTTGATTTATCCCCTAAAAGCTCCTGTGCTAATGCAGGATGTTCAGAGGTGAAGGGATTGGATTGTGAGAGCTTGTAACCCAATCAGTCCATCCTAGTTTGAATGGGCTGATGGGGTGGTAATTGTGGGTAGGTGGGTTGTGTCTAGAGGAGGTGGGTCACTGGGGGGTGTGCCGTGGAAAGTGCCTGTTGCCTGTGACTCTGTCCCCTCTTTCTCTTTGCTTCCTGGCTGTCCTGAGTGGAGCAGTGCTTCTCTGTCAAGCTCTTCCACCCTGATGTTCTGCCTCCTCTCAGGCCCAAAGCAATGGAGTTGGTTGACTGTAGATTGAACCTCTGAAATGACGAGCTCAAAATAAACTTTTCCTCCTTTAAGTTGTTCTTGTCTGGTATTTTGGTCGCCACCATGAAAACCTAATTAAAAGAACAATGTTTAATAAGGATTTGAGATCACTATTTTCTGATAAGAAGAAAAAGAACTACTTTAGTTTTGTATCGCTGATGTTCTTGGGAGGAAATTAGGAGGTCAGGGTCCTTTGTTTTGATCTTGAACAGGGAAGAGCAGTAGAAGGCAAGACTCTGTCCTCTACCAAGTAAAATTCAGCTAGGAAAATGAAATTTATGCATTCGGGCTTAGGACATCTGGTAAATTGATGGCTAGTGGTCAGGCAGAGAATATATCATTTCACCCCCTAAGTGCCACCTGTCTGTAACCTGATTATAAAACCACAAGAGCACACCAGAATTGGAGTTTAAGTAGAAATATAAAAATATAAGTAGAAAGCATTAAATTGTTAGGCAATAGGAAATTGTCATGCTTTCTTTCTCCCCTGGTCATTTTGAATACTCTTAGGCTCCATGGAGAATTTTACCACTATGCTAGTATTTTTTATTGCTGCTCTAAAAAAATCACCACAAACTTAATGGGTTAAAAACTGCAAATTTACTCTTTTATAGTTCTAGAAGTCAGAAGTCCAAGTAAATTTTTCCATTGAAATCAAGGTGACAGCAGGTTTGCCTCTCTTCTGGAGCCTCTAGGATTGGTTTCCTTGCTCTTCTCAGAGGCTGTTGACATTCCCAAGTTCATGGCCTGGTTTTCTGTCTTTGTTTTTAGTAACACAGAATCTCAGGCCTCTTTCCTTCCCTCTGCTCCTATCACACAAGTCCTCTGTCCTCTACAAGGACTCCTGTGGTTAGAGAAGCCCCACCTAGACAACTCAGGATGCTTCTTGCTCTCAGCTTTCTCAATCACATCCACACAGTCCCTTTTGCCATGGAAAGTAATGCACTGCCAGGTGCTGGGGTTAGGATGTGGACATCTTCAGCGGCCACTTTTCTGTGCGCCACCCCTCAGTCCTAAATCTAGAGACTTACTTTCCCAGCCTTCTTATCAAGGTTGCAATCAGAGTAAGTGTGTAAGTCACTCACCCCAGTGGACTAATTTAAAGGAGCAGCTATAAACTCAATAACCAATATGAAACCAATTTAAACCAATATTTTAAAGTCATATTTAAAAAATGAAATTTCAAAAACATCCATGATAGACAAAATTTTAAATAAATTCAACATGAGTATAGCAGATTTTCCCTTTACCTTTGGCCCCAATGTGGTGGGGCATGGCGATTTCCACTGTAACTATGCAAAGGCATGTGATCTGTACTATACAAAAGAGGTACACATATGGCACACTTTGATTTAGAAAGCACAACTGAAGGAAGCAGGGACATTGTATGCACTCTTAAAGCCAGAGTGATTGGAAGCTGGCACAGCAGATGTGGACAGTATAACTGGCCTTGGGGGAGTGAGCTTCTTGCCTGTGCCTTTGCTTTGGGACAATGTCAGTGGCTTCTGGCCCGTAGGACTTGTGACTTGAGTTTTGTTCCTGGTCACATTGCCTATCAACCCATTCTTAGATCTATTTGAAGATTCTGAGAGGTAACTTTTATTCTTTACTGAATCCCTTTTCTGCTTAATCAGCCAATTTACCATTGTTTGCAATTAATTACCCCAAATAATGTAGTTTATCACAATAAAGGTCATCTAATTTGGTTGGGTTATCCAAGGCAAAGTCAAAGGCGTGCATCAACATTGAAAGGGCACCATGACAATGGCTTAATCAAGGAAATACAGCATGTATACACCATCTAAAAACTCATCCTAATATTTTCTGGAATCTAAAAATAAAATCTTTATTTTTCAGTTTCTCACCTGATATTTCCCTGGCTCCAAATTAATACCTTATTCAGGGATTTATTAGTAATAAGAAGATATTGTCTTTATGTTTGCTCACAGAATAATGGCTCAATTCTGGGTGGAATCACATATGAGACACTGGAAGGATTCTTCTGATGTGAGCTTTGATGCATGTGTGCACACACTTTCTCTTTTCTTCTGAGTATTCTAATATTGAGGTAGAATTATTTGTGGTTTCAAATTTCAAAATTTTCAGATCATATTTTCAGGTTTAAAATTTTTTTTTTAGTTGTAGATGGACAAAATACCTTTTTTTTAAATATATGTATGTGATGCTGAGGATAGAACTCAGTGCCTCACACATGCTAGGTGAGTGCTCTACCACCAAGCCACAACCTCAACCCCTATTCTCATATTCTTTAACTGGATTTTCTCATCAAAGGTGACATTGTGACAGTTTGCTCCAAAATCCTTAAGAGATACCTTGCTTGTATAGCTCCATTTTCTTCTTTTCAATTATTTTCTTTAAGCAATTTTTTGTCTTTTTGTCCAAAATGATTTAATTGAATTGACTATGTATCAGAATCAATGATGTATTCAAAAAATAATGCTTTTGATCATGAGCCTGATACTGTCATCAAATCACAAATGTGTGTCTAGAGGAAATATAGATGATATAAGCAAATGTTGGGGTTATTGATCAAGGTGGTTGAAGTGAAGTAGACAGTTGGCCTGGAAGTTAGGGAGTTAGGACTGTGTCCTGCAACATTTAAGTAAGCTTTAGAGCAGCTGTCAGGCTCCTGTTGTTAGAAGATTCATCTTTACTGCCATTTCACATGCAAAACCCAGGGTCTTCTAGCTATTCTTCTGTGCAAACATTTCCATCTCCTTATTTCTCTCCAGCTTCTTAGTCCTGATGAAATTACTGAGGTTGAAGGTAATTTATGACACATTGGCAAAGAGGATGATGTGTCAGTGACTGTGCCCAAACCCCTGCCCTTCCACACTGATGTAAATGAGAAATACTCTGCTCCTTACAGGTGAATGTAGCACATGTTTACATATTGGGTACTGTGCTGATCTCTGGGTCAAAATACCTAGATAATCGACTTGTGAGGAGGAGAGATTTATTTTGGCTCAAAGTTTCAGAGATTTCAGTCTATGGTTGCTTGGATTCTTTGTCTTTAGGCCTGTGGTGAGACTGAACATCATGGCAAGGAGTGTGTTGTGGAGGGGAAGCTGCTCCACTTCTTTGTGGCAGCCAGTTAGTGGGGAATGGGGGGCAGGCAGACAGGCCAGGGTCTTCTTATTTCCTTCAAGGACACACAGCTTCTCAATGTTCCACCACTTCTCACACCTTCTCAGTGTTCCACCACCTCTCAGTAGTTCTGGGACGAAGCCTTCAACACATAGGCCTTTGGGGGACACTTCAAAACTGGAGCAGGCACTGACAAAATGCCCATTGCTATCATAGGTATGACCTTGGAGGTAAATTTAAAGCACCATGCCTTCTGGATACTTAAAGTCTAATTGGAGAGTAGAAATTCATATATTAGAAAAAAAATACAGAGTAATATATGAAAGTATGGAATTAAGTACAAATTTGTGAGGTGCTGTCTGTGCCCTACATAATTTAGGAGTTCAGACAGAGAATGGAAGAATGCTGACCTGGGAGGGAGGTGTCTGGGAGGACTTTCTTGCGGGTGGTTACCACATAGCTTTCTTCTCTACCAGATAAAGCTTTAGAATTTAGAATACAATTTGCATTTATTTAAGAATGTGAACGGTTCCCATCGTGGACTCAGTCAGGAAAATTTTTAAAAATTGCTTAAGGTGATTCCAGCAGAGGTAAGATATCTAAAATGAGGAATTAGAGGACAAAGTCATGGGACTACTGCCCGGAGGAACAGAAAGGGGAGCAGTTTCAGAGGTTAGGAGCTACAGGAATGTGTGCCAGCCCTGTGGGAGTGTGTGACTCCTGGGTCAAGCTGCTGACCATGAGCAAGTGTGTGGTGTTCTGTCACTCCAGAGCTCAGATGTCTCCAGCAATGGCTAAAGCCTGAGAAGGAAGGTAGCTGCTCTACTTCCACCAACTGCTCTCATGTGAGAGGCTGGCTGAACCTTGACTGGAGCCTCCTGGCACAGGAGTCGGTGATGTGTAGACTCCAGGCTTCTAGCTTGGCTCAGAATCAATAGAGAATATCTGGCCCAGGAGTGGCAGGTGCTAGTGCTGTTAAGGGATGTTTCTCAGGTACTGACCAACGTCTCAGTTTCTCACAGTGTTTTCTCTCTTCTCTTCTTACTCAGACCAAACCCCCTTGCAAATACTTTTGGATTATTTTTTTAACATATTCATATGATATACTTGTTTCATGTGTCTAAGTTTTATCTTCCTAACTGAATTTTTAAAGATTGGGAGCAGAACCTCATTTATTAGCTAATTATTTTTATGTGTACAGGAAGCAAAACACTGTTCAACACATCAAGGACAGAGTGGTGACCCAGACAGCCACATTCTGCTCTTAATGGAGCCTATGTTGTAATGAGAGAGACTGACAATCAACAATAAATGCATAATTAATATCCTGGGATGATAAATGCACTAAAAAAATAGAGTGGGATAAAGTGATAGAGAAAACAGATTGGCATGGCAGGGACTGCTTTTCATGTGGTGGTTAGGGGAGGATTCTCTGATGGCAGGATCTGCAGACGCGGTGGGAGAGGGAGCATGTGTGTAACTGGAGAAAGAGGTTTCCAAGCAGACAGAGCAGCAAGTGAAGAGTTGAGGCCAGACACATTTGAGAAATGGCATGAAGCCCAGTGAGGCTGGAAAGGAGAGAGCAAGAAATAAGACCAAGGCAGAGGAGAGGGGAAAGATCTTCCATGTTTATTTATCTTCTGTATTCCAAATAGAGCTGGCTTTTTTCTGGACAGGTAACATGTTTAGCTCCAATCTTCAAACCCGACACCCGCCATGCTGAGCGTGGTATTTTCCCCTTCTGCCTTATATTGTGCTATCTTCTCTTTGATGTGGGTCCGTAGCTGCATTTATTTTTTTCCCCTTTATTAAGTCACACAGACCACTTGCTGGAATAATATATAGATCTGTTATTCCTGAAGGCAGGTTGCCTTAGCAACAGGGCAAATCTTACCCATTTGAGCAAAACCTTATCAATAAAGCAGTCTCACAAGAGACTAGTGTTCACATCATTAAACGTCTGCTATGCTTTTTTTTTCCTCTGTTCCTTAACCATGGTAATTCTTAGATTGTTAATTAGGTGAGTGCCAATCAGCTGAATAGCTCCACAGAAGGGACACTAAGAAGGCATAATAATAGACGGATCCCCAACAGTCGCAGTTGACAGCCTCAAGTTGCCATGTTGTTTTCATTCCCTAGCTATTCCACAGCAAATCTTTATCCCTTTCAGGCACAAGCAAGCAGCTTCCATGTTGAACACCTGGCACCCATTTAGCCTGGGCAGTATCTATTACCTAACAAGCCTCAGGCAATGAGGAAGCAGAATTTGGAAGAAGAACAGAGTGTGTGGAGTCTTGCCAGCTATGAATAAACAGGTATGTGGCTCCCTGAAGAGGCAAAGTCGAAAAAAATAAACCCTAAACCTCTTAGCTTAAATCTTAAGGGATTTCATACTATGAAATAAATTACCTAATTAATAGCAAAAGAGGCATGTAAATGTAGGTGTTTTTTTTTTTTGTATAAGAAATTGTAGCACTTGTCTGAAACAAGTGCATGAGACAAGAGAAATAGTATACACACCCTCACCCACCTATATGCACACATAGATTTGGTGTACTCATTGATTGATTGGAATTGGCTCACGTAAGTCTGGAGACTGGCAAGTAAGGTAGACTGGTAGGGAAGAAATTCACCCGAGATGGTGCTGCAGTCTTTAGTTTGGATTCTGCAGGGCAGCAGGCTGGAAACGCAGGCAGGGTTTCTATACTGCAGTCTTGAGAATCTTGGGGAGAAGTTTGGAAACCAGAATCTTGGCCTATATGACCTGCACCTGACTGGATGAGGCCCTCAAGGAGGGCTGTCTGATAGTGTCTGCTCATTTGGAAGCGAGGCACATCCTTGAACACCTTCCCAGCAACATCTCAACTGATGTTGGACCATTCAATGGGACATCGTAGCCTCTCCAATTTGACATGAAGTTAACCATTATGAGTGCAGAATAAGATATTTTTTGGTTTTGGTAGTTCTAGTTTTCTAAGGGTGATTTCTTTCTTTCTCTCTCTTTTTAAACATGAAAAACAAGTGAATCAGGATATATAAGAAATATGGAAAGTTAGAGTAAAAGAGACTAATCATTCTAGAACTTCCTTATCATTAATATTTTTCCTTATTAATCATAGCACTCTTAGTCGGTAAAGCCATTAGGGAGGCTGAGAAGAATATTCAGTAAGTTGATGAATAAGAATTTTCTTTGTAACTATTTTATGTAGTATCATTGAGTTAAAGAATAATGTTATACCTTGACAACAGAAAATTATTGCATGTCCTGGAAAGATAACATCTGCATAATTTGAGACTTTTTCAGTTAAAATAACACTTTTCGTTTATGTGGTATGACTTATTTAAATCAATGAAGTTTGGTTTTGATAAAAGAAAAAAAAGTATAAAGAACTCAAATCAATGTAATAACCAGAGTTGGGTTTGGCCCTAGAGGTCTGTCTCTCTAGCCTATGTGGTTGTAAAATATATGGTTTGACATAATTTCCTATGACCATTATTTTCTATCATTAGATGGTCTCCTCTTGCACAGTGAAAGCCATTCTCCTCCCACTGATGTCATCTTTGCTGATACTAAAACTATAATGATATTGTGGATTGATAAGGACCACCACTCTGTGACAGGTTAATGTGCCAACTTTGCTAGGCTGTAGTACTCAGTTATTTAATCAGAAATCTAGGGATTTCTGTCAAAGTGTTTTATAAATGTAGTTAATATTTATAGTCAGTTGACTTTAAATAAAGCAAATTAGCTCTGATGATATGGGTGGGCCTCATCCAATCAGCTGAAGACCTGAAGAGTGGAAACAGGTTTTGTGGAAGAAGAAGAAATTCTGCTGTGATACAGAAATGCTTTCTGAGTGACTAGTCTGCTGCCTGCTTTATGGATTTCATACTTGCCAACCCACACTATCACATAAGACAATTCCTTAAAGTAAACCTCTGAAAAAAATATGTGTATTATTCATAATACAATTCAGATTCAGTCGGATCCATTCCACTCTTTTTCCTTTATCCCACCCCTCCTCCCTCCCCCTCAACTCCCTCAACAAGTCCACCAATCTTTCAGTGTACATATATGAATATACCACAGAGAATCTCACCCTCATGTATATTCATAAGACACTAATTAAAAATACACTGTAAGTAAGTAGTAGAAAGATCAGTAGAGTGAAGGGAACAGGAGGGGTGGGGGAGGGAAAAGGGAAGTGCTGGGAACTGAATTGGAGCAAATTACATTCCAGGCTTTTATAATTATGTCAAAATGAATCCTAGTGTTATGTATAATTCGAACTGATAAAAATTCTTTTCTCAAAATTATGTTATACATGTCTATGTGTACGCATACACATATGCATATTCATATGTAAATATATCCTGTTGGCTTTTTCTCTAGAGAACCTTGAATGATGTGTACACTAATATCATTTGTTTACTTCATCCATTTTCGTTATCAAACTTGGAAAATCAGTTATCTTTAGGATACTGCTTACTCTAGTGGACATATGATGTCATTGAGCCAGGCTGCTGTGGCCCAAACAGCTATTATACTGGGAGTGGCTAATGATTTGTAAAAATTTTTTTTTCATGTTGGATTCAATGTGGGTTTATTGAACTAGGCTGTGCCATCTTCAAAAATAAATTTATTTGGTGGTGGGATTCAACCTTGAAAGTATTAATTAAGTACAAAAATTAGACTTTAAGTAACAAAAATTAAGTAATTAAGTAACAAAAATTAGACTAACAACACTGCCTAAAATCATGACCAATTGCAAATGGTATGGGTCTCTGCAAATGGAAGCATCCAGGAACCAGGGAATTGAGAGCATTCATCATGACAGGCATAGGAAACTCAAAGTGCGTGCAAAAACACCTGCATGAAGTTTCAGTACCTTTAAAAAGGATGGCAGAATGGAGGCTTGGTTTCAGAACATACAGTGGGTGAGTGTTGTGGCTTGGTTTTGTGATGAGGGCACAGAAGTGGAGAATAGTGTAGACGTTAAGGAACAGACCAATGAATGAGCCTTCTTCTAACTGTAGCCTGTGGAGATCTATTGGGGAAGGTGCTGGATGTAGAGTTTATTCTGATAGAGCACTATTTCAGAAATGAAGTCACAAATATACAGTTGTAGGAAATAACCTGAAGCTACTCGGTGACAGAGGACAGAAAACATCAAGTGTTTCTGAAAAGTAGATTTTCTGTGTACGTGTTAAAATATGTGGTTCTGCAAATGGTCACGAGTACCACTAAAGCATTCAGTTTTATTACTCATATAAAGATTTCTTCTGCTTTCTTGAGTTAATCAACAGAATTTGAGGAGTCTGACACATGATGATTTATAAGAAGTTAGGAAGCTAAGTTAAGGAAGTACAGGATTAGAGGGGATGATTTCGGCATTATTTGTGTCATGCAAAGCACTCTGACTCCTTTCTGCTAAAGGTCATAGTGTCTTTCCTCATGGTCAGTTTGTTAACTTCGAACCTGCCCTTGTCCTCCAGGGTTTCTGCTGGAACAAGTTGCCCCTGCAGCAAGTTGCTTACTGACAGTCCTTTCCTCTGACCAGTGGTTCTTCCTCTGCTCTGTGGGTTTCTCCTTTTTCTCTCAGGCACATTCTTCTTCACAGACTGAATTTTTAGAGTGCCTAAAAATACAATGGTTTTAAGAAATAATGTTCTCATCACTAGGAAAACCACTTTTCATGCCCTCTGCATCTCTTCCCTTTGCCCTTTGTAAAGAGGAAGAGGGAGTTTTAAAATAATGATAATATGTGGAATTTGCTTCAAATTGAGCTGGAGAAGGTGTTTGTTTTTGTTGCAGCCGGCTTTCTCCGGAGTCTGGAAGATGCTGCTTCATTCTGGGGAAGACAGATGGGGACTCCCATATCTAAGGAGCTGTCACCAGCATGGAGCCAGAGGTAAGGGTCAGAGTAGGGTCCTGACACTTTCTTTTCACCTGACAGAAATTGCCAGGAGAAACAGGTCAGAGGACACTGGGAGTGGGCAGGAGTAGATCAGAAAGGTAAAAAGTGAGGGAGTGAGATGGATCCAGGTGAGCCCCACTGGGCAGGCATTGCAGGTGCCCTTGGGAAATGTATGGAAATGGTTTCACACACTCTCCCACTTCACAAGTTTATACTTTTCAGGTTTTCTCCTAGGAGAGGTCTGTGCCTGCCTGCTCTTCCTGCATCACAGGCTGACAGAAATCTTACCTGGGGCCACATGGCAAGGCCTTGGCCTGTGGTACACACTAGAGATGGAATGGCTGTTATGATCTCTCTTCTTTCATTTCCCCAAAACATCACATTCATATTCCTGCCTGCCTTCCAGAGGTATAATTTAGATCTCTCAATGTTTGAAGGGACCCAACTTGCCCCAACTTGGCGTGCTCTTCTCTTTCTATTATGGCTCATATTCCATATCTTCAAAGGAATCATTATTCTTCCAGTCAAGAGGCTTAGGAATTTGGAGTTTACTTGTACTCTTCTTTATGTTTCACAACTCATATTTGGCTTGCCTTAAGTTCTGTGGCTTTTTGGCCTGTGGTTCATAGCTGGCCTCTGTACTCTCTTTTCCATTAGCCTGTGAATGGTGTGGGAGTCTCCATAGGGTTTGCATTCCCTGTCATTTCTTCTTCTCTCTCCCCATCCCAGGAGGTTGCCTGCAGCTGCCGTTGAAGAGGCAGAGTGAAAGTGTAGACTCAGCAGAGGGCGGGAGGAGACAGTCAAACTTTGACTCTGCTATTCCCTTCTTTGGAGAACAGAAATGCTCATTTTCTGTGTGGCTATAGGTTTACATGAGGATTATATGCCTTTCTAACCAATGTCCCCTGTTTGAGCACTATGGTGTGGCAACATCTCTGATTTCACAGAAGAAAAATGAAAAGCTGGATTAGGAGAAAACTCAGAAATTCTTTGGGATTAGTAGGGGTTTCTGTGAAACCATTGAAAGCATGATGGAACGTTTCAAAATACAAGTGTGCTTTTAAAATTTCCCCATTAATATATTGATGTTAGGCACATTCAATGATTTTTTTTTTTACTACTTTCTCACGTTATACACATACACACACACACACACACACACACTCATGTATACACAAGCATATATATGTTTATATATATATATACACACACACAAACACACACACACACACACATTTGGTATTTTAAACATCACTAACAATAAATCCTTATCTGCCTTCTTTGTGAATTTGTGGCTGTGGAGTCTTGGAGGAGAGACTGTAACCATTTTAAGAACTAACTGTGAGTTTGAAATTTGAAATGTCCCTTGTGAGATGGGTAACTTTGGCAGAGGAAAACAATATGCAGAGTTAATCATTAGCATTAACTGCTGGTCACATTTACATGGGAACTGCACTCATGAATATCACTATGCACTAAGTTGTAGCTTTTTTGTTTTGAGACAAGGTGTCCCAGTGTTGCTCAGCCTGGTTTCTGACTCCTGGCCTCAAATGCTCCTACCACTTCAGTCTCCCAAGTAGCTGTGGGGAGACCACCTTGTATCTGTTTTGGAACTGCAAGCAGACCCTAAGGTTGGCAGTCAATTTCTCTCTGTTAAGGTAAGAGAGCCTTTCTCATTTCTCATGCCAGATTTAAGAAATACCTTGACTCTGTTTCCCAGTGCTGGTGCAAGTACCCTGGGCTTCATGGAGGACTGGGCGGTGGTAAGCCTGAGTCTCCTTTGTGGTCTCAGATGAGGCATTTAGGGCCACGAAGAAGCATTCTCCTCTCTCTGAATACTGGGCTACTTTTCTGTGTTTTCCTTTTATCAGAACTCATTGTACTTTTGCAAAGCTAGGCCCCCTCCTTTCCCCTTTCCTTATGTCATATTGAGAGTGCTGCATTTTTCTAAATTGTCTAACCAGGCAAAGCAATTAGTGCCCAAGGAGACAGGAGGTTGACTGCCTGGCAGGATGAAGGGTTTTCTTGGGAACCGCGTTGAAAGCATGGTACGGAGTGAGGAAATTTGCCAGAGCTCTTGTTTGGTGCTGGCCCTCCTGTTTGGCTGCACACAAGCTGTTTATGCTTGCTGATGCTCTAATAAACAGCCCCTTTCATGGAGTGAATCCTTGAAATAGTTTCATTCCCAGCATGAGCTCCTGTCACCAGCCAGACGCCAAGCTAAGCAGGGCATCAGGAGAGTCATGGTCTTCTCTGTGGTTCAGTCGTAAATGGACACACTTCTTGGTCACTCCTGGGAGAAAGATTTCACCAGCCTTTCAGTCTTCCAATATTTAACAGCTGGCCAAAAGGTCAGATTCTGTTTTGGACACTGAGGTTGCAGTGAGGGATAAGACACACAGGTCCTATTTCTCCTGGGGGTTGCATTCTAGTGAGTCATCAGACAGTAAACAGATAAACGAATACACAGTGTGTCAGGTGCCGAGAAGGGTATGTGGGGAATTTTATCAGCCTGCTATGATGGTGAACTTCTGTCACTCATGGGGCGATCCGGGAAAGTGTCTCTAAGATGACATCTCAATAAGACCTTAGACTGGTATGTCGGGAAGAGGGCTGAGGATTGCCAGGCCAAGGGATCAAGGACAAGCAAAGAGAAGATTGGTGGGTTTAATAAACAGAAAACCAGGAAGAAGGCAGCCTGGGTAGGGTTTAATGAGTAAGTGGGTGTGGTGTGAGATGAGGTTCCATAGGTAGGCAGGGCCAGGTCACAAAAGGCCTGGAAAGCTAGAATAAGTGGCGTGGGTTGTATTGTAAGTGTCATAGAAAGCCACCAGAGGACTGTGAGCAGAAGAGTGCTCCATTGTAATTCGTGTTTTAAAGTACTGCTGTGCCATTTGAATGCTCACCTTATTGTAGGACAACAGAGGAAGCAAAGGGCTCAGTCCCACTAGGTGCTCCCACTTCACATGTGAGCCACAAAAGGTGTCCCCAAGTCACCCATACTTTTGCCCAGGCTACTACAAATTTAGGGGTCTCCATGATCCTTCCTCAGGTTTAAAAACTTGCTGAGATGATACTCAGAATGCAGAGAAATGCTAATCTTCCCAATGCAGTTAGTTATAATGATATCAATGAGAAGTCAGATAAAAAGGAGTATATGTAGGGAGATGTCCAGAAGGTCCTGTGGCAGGAGCCTCTGTCTCCCAGCATGAGGATATGCTCACCCATTCAGAAACTGCCTTAGCCTCTTCCTTTCCGTGACTCTTCAGGTTACATTGTGGAGGCATGATTGATTAAGTCGGTGGTTATTGGCGATTGAGTGAAATGTCCAGCCCCATTTTTTCCTCAGAGGTTGAGAGGGATGATGAAAGTTTTTATCCTTGAATCAAGTGCTTGTTTTTTCTGGTTACCAGACCAGTGCTCATCCTGAAGCAATCTAGGGGCCTTGCCAAGAGTCACCTCATTAACATAAATGAAAGAGACTCATTATAAATAACAAAAGACTCTCCTATCACTCAGGAAATTCCATGGCTCTTAGGAGCTCCGTGCCAGGAACAGGAAAAGGGCCTAATATACATTTCCACATGTATATCTGTGGGTAATTCTCAGCTTTCTTGCCTATCTAGTACCAAATTGTGTTGGTTGTCTTATTCATGTTCAACAACAGAGAAAAATGACAGTTTGTATCTTATTATTTCGATTTGTTTAGATTATTCTACAAAAAATTCTCATTTTGTCCCCAGCATTTTTTAAGGGGAGGTAAGTACATACTGGAAAGACGGGATAGGATTGGAAGCATGAGTTGACCTGTTTAGAAATTTCAAATGGACTGGTAGTGACATGCTCACTGAACAAAGGATGAAAGGAAAACTGTGTTAGAGGGAGTGAATGTATGCCCATGTGCATGGGGCTGATCTCAGTCCCGGTTCCACAGGTGTTAGAGGGACTTCCTTACTAAAATTCTGATCTGGGGGATGGTCTCCATTTTCTTGAGCTTAACTGATGTGATGTGAGCCAAGCTTTGCAGTAGGCTGACCAGCAGAGGCACCTGAACTGGCTGCTAAGAGGGTAGGTAGAAGAGCAGCAGTTCCATCTTTGAACAGAGGGGGAGCTCATGGACACAATGGCTGCTGGGGCTGCAGGAGTGGATCACTCTCCTAAGGCTGGGGTGGGAACGTCCAGCAAAACCTCTTGTGTCCCTCCTTTATGCTTTCATGGCCTCTCCATGCCTAGTTTTTTCATTAGGGATCCCCAAACTTTTTCATGTCTCCTACCACTTTTTCTAGCCTGGAAGAATTGCTTTCTCATGTTTGGTCTCAATCACTTCTTTTGCCAGAGATTTCCTTCTCTCTCAGTTTGCACAGCCCTTGGTGTAAACCCTATAGGGTTTTGCTTCAGTTTGGGAAAAAGGCTTTAGGAACTGAAAATCTACGGGCTACGGAACTCATGCAAATAGAATGTTTGGAAATGACACTGGGTTAAGTGAGGGAAGACATTAAGGGATTTTGGAAAGAAAAACACTGGAGGAGAAAATCATTTAATATCTCAAAAAGTATTAGCTTGACCTGTTCTGAAGCCAATATTTCTCTTTCAGCTACAAAATCTGCTTTTCCACCAATTTCTGAAAGAATAGCTCTTCCATGTTTTCAGTCATATTTTGGTAATGTTTTAAGTGATGGGCTGAAAGGCTACCCAGATATCTGAGGAAGCTGTGAAGATGATTGAAGTAGCTTATAGTCATACAGAAGCTGGTAGGGAAGTATAAACAGTAAATGTCATTTAAAACTTTTCTCTTCCCATTGGCTGCCTTTTGCTCAAGTCATTGCCTTCTCTTAGAGACATCATCTAAAATTTCTGCATTGTTCTTTCTTTTGCTTAGAAGTGAGTAGTCTCCACCCTGGGGTGTATGCACAGGCTCCAGTGTGAGGAATCCAGATGATCTGTTTGCATTCGAGAAGAAAATATTAGAATTTGCTCTTCTGTTTTTAATCCCATGTTTTCAATTTGTCTATTTTTTGATGTTATAATATTGGCACAGTGAACATGTGTATAATACAAAAGTACAACTCAACAGAATAAATTATTTGGGGGCCTGGAGTTGTGGCTCAGTGGTAGAACACTTGCCTAGCAACATGTGAGGTACTGGGTTCAATTTTCAGTGCCACATAAATATAAATAAATAAAGACATTGTGTCGGTCTACAACTTTAAAAAAAATTATCTGGGGCTACTGATCTAGAAATCTTGTAGGTTTGCATTTTCTTTTCTGAACCTGATTTCCTGAGTCCTTGGTCATCAAAGTCCAAATTGCTCATGAAAAGTGCTGATACTTGTTCCTCCACATTCTTGATTATGCATCAGTTGTTCCTGAGTTGGGCCCAAGTAATCTTCATTTTAAGGAGTTTCACAATGGTTCTTGAACAAATGTTAGAAAAGAACTCAAAGTTTTAATTTCCAGCAGCTCATAGAATCTCCATGTAAAACACAAGACCACATGATTTACCTGCAGGTTTTGACTAACTGAGGCAACTTGCCATGGATTCTGACCCTTGGCACAGGTCTTCTAAATGGAAGTGATGGTGGGCAATATGTTCTTGACCCCTGTTGTAGACTCCAGTAGTGGAATGTGATGGCTTGAGATATTTACTCTCTGTCATCATTCTAAGTCTCGTTCCTACCTCTCCTTCCATTGCTCATTGTTTTGTGAGCAAGCTGTGGAATCTCTGCACTTGTCACTTGTAATTATAAGCAGCAGGATAGTGACCTCAAATGATGCTTCCTTTGGCCTTCTTTTCCTGCCCCAAAGCACAGTACTCCACATCTGGTAGATGGCCGTTAGCATCAAAGCCTCAACACTTAGATGTCGTTATATTCCCAGCAGCACCAGAGACTGGCATGCCCACAAATGACCTGAAGATATGGTCTTTTAAATATCACTTCTCTTAAGGTCAGACTGTGGATGAATTCAGGAAAAATGTCATACCATATGCTATAGATCTTGACCAGTATAATTTGCTCCATTTCTACCAAGGGGATGAAAACCTTTGTGATTTAGCTGTAGATCCTCTTCTCCTGCCTAGGGAAGAAAATATGAGAAAAACCAATGATGGAGGATCAGTTGTACATGGATAAGCACACCTGGGGATATTCAAGTGAGACTGCAACCCCAGGCAATGATCTCACTTGGGATATTTAAGTTGATGCACACATCCTTCAGGCAGTAGGTGCAGACTTTCTAAGGTATGGGTGAAAGCCTGGAGAATTATAATGGGTTCAGATTCTAGAAACTCTGTTTCCATATGTGTTTTCTTGGAAAATGATCTGCCTCAGAGAAAGTTCATGATGAATCGCAGCCATTATCCTTCCCACTTCTCCTTTCAAAATCCTATTTATTTTTGCCTTGTAAATAACAGCATGGCTTTCTTCATGTTGGTTTTCATCATGTGCTCTTATTTATAATGAATAAATATCAGGGAGGCCAAACTCAAAATACTATATAATGTTGGTATCAGAGAATTTTTTTCTTTTTAGCCACACCCTAAAATCATGCCTATTCATTTCAGTAAAAAATGCACCTCCAAAATGTCTTGCTTGTTATTACTTATTAATTACCTAAATGCATTATATATTTATGTTATTTTAATCAATCATGGACTAACAATAATATAATTGATTTCTAAAACACCTTCCCCCTTGAAATTTAATACTTAGAACTGTCTGAACACAGTGACCTAAACACTGTAGGAACTTAAAATCATTAACACCTGCCTGTTCACTTTTGATGGGGTGATCCATAGAAGTCATTGAAGCATAAAAATATATCACCTTATTGTAAATTGTATGGGAAAGGGAAACAAAAATGTGATTTTAAGAAGAAAGGGAATACTGTGAAATCTCTTTTACAAAAGAGCTAATACGTGTATTTGAAATATGGCTGATGGTAGAAATCAAATTGCTGATTTTTAATTTAATTATAATTTCAAAATATCAAAATTTAAATATATGATAGAAATTATATTCTTTGCAACCATTAAAATATGCAATAAAGAATTTTAGATGTAAACTTAAAATGTGTTAAATAATCAAAAGTCAGAAGTTATAAACCCTTGTTAACAACTTTTAGAGTCACTGTTGCAGGCATAAGTAATACGCATATTTTTTCTTTCAGTTGGCTCTCTGATTTTAGTCTATTGGAATGTTTAAAATTATTCTCATGAATCTTTAGTTCTATCAGGATAGGGTGATTGAGCACTTTCAAATGCTAAAAGGAGCTAGTAAAGATGAATCCAAGGGAGATATAGAGGAGATGAGGAGTACATTGAAGAACAAAGGGTAATGGTGAACCATGATCTTGGAGGAGGGAAGAGAGGTCAGAAGGGAACACAGGGAAATGGAAACTAGCATGAATGCAAAGGGGTGCCCCTTTTTTTCAGTTGTTGTTGGGAAGAAAATGAGAATAAACGTGGATGTAACTAAGTTTGATGGTGATGGTGGAATGTGGGGGTGATTGTTTAGTTGGGATGATGTAAACTCTCTCAAAGTTTTTGCTGAAGGAAGAAGTATTTGTTTTTTAGTGGGGTGGTGAAGGAGACAGGAATTGAATAGTTGGCATGTACCATGTTAAGATTTTGAATTGCTTCCATTAGGATGGGAGAAGAATTTGCAGGTATTGGGTTTCCACTTTGAGAATTTTTATTCAATTTTGCTTGTGGGAAAGAATCCTGCTGATTTGCTATTCTTTTCTCTAAACTGCTGATCTCTAAACATGCTTACAGAAGTTGATTCTCTCAGGATTTAGAGAACTTCACTGTTTTCCTGTTCTTCTTTCTGTTACAACAGGAAGAAGAAAATCTAGAGTCTAGTTTGTGTCTGATATGTATTCTGTACTGTGACTAACCCAAATCCTTCTCTGAAGCTCTCTGATTCCAGAGCCCTTGGGGCTCTGCATTCATCTATTTGAATTCAAGAATTGGTAGAACCCTCAAGCTAAGAAATGCAGCAGAAGAAGGCTGATAGGCCCATAGGCAGAGCCCAAGCTAACACCTGGTGTCTCTGAGCGCTGGCTGGTGTTTTCTGACTTTTATGAGCTTATTAATATCTTTTAAAAATGAATGCTGGTCTGCATCAATTGCTTTAATATTTAAATTGTCTAATATTTAAAATGCCTAACAGACTGTGTCTCCCACATTTGCTTCCACCCCTTAGCCTCTGAAACATCATCATGTAACATCCTTGCCCTTGTTTTTTTTTTTTATTTTTTTATTTTTTTAGGTCTTTGAGTGAGCTGACCATAGACTGAGCCTCTGAAGCTGTGATCCCAAAATAAACTCTTCTTCCTCTAAGTTGTTCCTGACTTGGTCTCATTCTTTTCTGCTTTATTTTCAGCACTTCGGACAGGGTCTTGCACATAGGTGGTGCTCAATAAATACTTGTTGAGAAAAATAGTGTGAATAAATGAGTGAAGTTGACCTCCTTTGTATTTTGAGATATTTCTTTCTTAAAGCAGTGGCAGTGGCTTGAGTAAGGGGAAGAGCTTTGGGACCAGAGATCCCCTCCCCAAACTGCATAATATCTGACAATGTTGTACCATGATATGTATGTGTAGGTGATAGCTACAATAAATGTATACATGGACTATGAGAATGGAGTTGATGTGTTCCTAAAGGTAGTAGAGTCCACCCAGTTTCTTCCTGGTAGACAAATTTTGTTTCCTGGTGTGCATGTCAGAAGAAGTTGGTGCTGGTTTGGAATGCAGCATGGCTGTCGTGGGACAGCTCCTGGAAGTCTTCTGCTTCCAGTCATGGTCATGGGTTCTTTCTACCCCAGTTACTGCAAAGGCCCTGTTTACATTCTTCTTGGAAACTCTTGATACAGTGGGTTGCAAAACCACTGTGGAATGCAATAAAACATCAGAATGGAGACACTGGTGGGAAATGGATCTGAAGTTCTTAGTGTTTTTTTTTTCTGTCCAAAAATACAAGCATAGAGAAATTTATTTTTCTAGAAATAACTTTTTTTCTAAATAGCTTTGTTCTAAATAGTACTGTAAGTCCTATCCCCACCCCCAAAATCTGAACCTAGTATTAAAGAACATAAATATTTTGAAAAGATTTACTGACTCACCAGTATCACCAGCTGAGATAGAAGATATCCAGTGCACGCACTGGGAAAAACCAGTGTGAATCCACACAGTCAGAACTGTGGGTACAGATTCTTTTGGATCGTAGAGAGGAGAGATGTGAAATTCTTTCTGAGAGTAAGTATAGCTTACTCATAGATTACAAGCACTAGCAAGACTAACATTTTAAATCATATGCTTATTCCTGATAATAAATGGTCATTCCTTGCACTCATTTAAAAATACTTGGCAGTAACAGACTCATCTCTACCTACAGATCACAAATTAGATATGGGGGATTTTCATGTAGGTTATTTTTGCAGATTCTGAGTGAAGATCTATTTCTAAGAAGAATTATACTGTCCACATATTTTGAGCTCTAGTCAAGGTCCCATTCTGGTAATTCCCAGTTCAGATGTTTCTCATTTTATGCAGTATTACTCCCTTGAAAATGCAGCTAAACTAGATCATCTTTTAAATGCACTGAAAGCACTGGCTGTAATAAATCAAGAAAGATGATATCTTCTCCAAACCAAATCACTACCTCTAATGTAGCTGACTTTTAAATTTGAATTCCCTGAGGTTTGCCTTAAAGCTTGGCTCTGGGCCAAGCTGCCATTAGGAGATTGTGTGGGTGACTCTAATACACTTTGTGTAATTGCCCCCAGGCTTGTAAATGGCCCCAACAAAAGGGCAAGACACATTTTTATATGATTTTTGCAGACAGAAAAAAGATACCATGTGGAAATTTTGTTACAATATACAGTTTATATTAATTATTGCTGCTTATGTGCATATCAAAAAAGAAAAAATACAGGTATAATTAAATTGAAGAAAGGAAACTATATTTTTATTTTGTTGGTATTTATCCTGTTGTAGAGAAAACTTAAAGAAGGAATTGTGCGGTCACATGGCCACATGAATCAAGGCACTTGGACTCTGTGCATAATATGCTTGAAGACCACTTTTCTCGTCCATTTTCCACATTTGCTGCCAAATGGAGCAATTTATCAACTAGACATGTTAAGAGCTGGTGGGAGGGATATATTACAGGGCCTCTGTGTTTTGATTCCTGCTTTATGGTTTTGAGGCTCATAAAAGAATGCAGACTCGTCCAAAATTTCAGCTCACTATAGGTGCAGGGTTGCCAATATTCCTGTTGGGACTTAGAGGCATCTCCTTTTTTCCTGGGACTTGGAAAAAAGATTTCCCACTAAGAGTTAAACTTGGAAACAAGCTTATACAGGCTTACACTAGTATACAAAGGATTCTTAAAATAGACAAGATGGCTTTTTAGACTCTTTACCCAATGAAGTCAATCTTTTATTAGCTATGCTACTACTGTGATTCTGAATGGAGGTTGAGTACACTTGGACGCTTGGATAAAAGGAGAATCATAAGGCAAACATGATGTTAACCATCTAAGCACTGTCTAGGATAGCAAGTTCAGTCAAGCAACCTCACAAGCTAATGGCCCCAAGTCATGACACTGTTCCTCTTCTGGAGCTAAAAGCCCAATAACATTACATTTCCAGTTAATCTCATTCCCTCCATTTTGATTCCAAATTCATTTGGCCACATGCTGAACACAATTTTTCTTCTGTTATCGGTATGCAAATTTCTTGATTTAGTGAGTTCATGGATCTTGATGTGTGTCAGTGCATGTGTATTTATCTTACATATTTGGTTACTATACATTGCCTCCTGAAAGACAAAAACACCCCCAGTTTCCTTTGTTCAGTCAACTAGGACTCACAGGGCACCCATTGCTGGCTAAAGCCATTTGCAAGGCCTTTTGGGAGAAGACCAAGGATTCCACACTGCCTTAGGGTCCCTTTCTCCTTGGAAGTGTCTACGAGCTCTTTCCTCTGCTCCCTCCCCTCTGAGCCTTTCCTCAGTGTTTGATGTGGCACTGTTGTTAAGTGACACATTCAACCTTTGCAAAGCTTTGATAATTTTTGTGAGCTTCCTGGGTGGCAAAACGAAGCCACTGAGCTCTACTCTGCAAATGAAGTTTATGAAAACCATTTCTTATACATCCCTTCACTCTTACTCCAGGGGTATGTGTTCTTGGGTAGATGGCTCCTGGGTTTGGGAAAGGCTTTGCGATACATAGCAGCCTCTTTACCAAGAGTAGGTTATGATATCTTGAGGCCATTTTGGAGCTGGATGGAGCCTGAGAGATTGTAGCCCTCGTGTTTCCAGAAGGAAACTGAGGTCCAAAAGAGTTAAATTATTGGCCCCCCAAATATGGCCTAATTTAATTTGATTTCTGTGATTTGGGGCTAGTTCCAACTGTTATTAGCAGTGATTGAAGCAGAAAATGTGCTCTAGAACATGGCAAAGTGGGCTAGTTCTGACGAATGCTACAAATCAATGTGGCTGCTGCCTTAGAAGGAAGGCAAGAGGCCCTACTTCTGTTGTTTCTATGACTCTGCGTATTTCATATAACCAGTTGCAAACTAATCATGACCAAGAGCTCTAAAGGGTATGTGAGGGTTGGCTTCTCAGGTGGCTTACAATACCCACTGCTTTTTGTTCTGAAACTCTTGTGTCCTTGTCTCCTCTTGCACATGGGCTGAGCCTAATGACTTTCTTCTAACTGATAAACTATGGCAAAAGCAGACCATGGCAAAGGTGTGAGGGCATGTCACTTGCAGGATTCCATTATGAAAGGTTGGAACTTCTTTGAGGCTGATAGTCTCTTTATTGCTTTCTTGACTTGAACATTTGGATGAGGCAAGTTGTCACAACAAAGAAGCCAATGTGACAAGGAATTGAGGGTGGCCTCCAGCCAACAGTAGCTAGAAACTGTGATCCTAAGTTTAACGACCCAGGAAGAAGTGAATCTTGAAAACAATCATGTGGGCTTGCAATTTAATTGTAAGATGTCTACAGTGATCCACACTCCTTGACTGCAGGTGAGACCTGCTTGTGACACCTTGCAGTTGAGGAGCCAATTAAACCATGCCCAGATCCCTGACCCATTTAGGCCATGGGGTAATAAGTATGTGTTGATTTAAGCTGACAAATTTGGGGGAAATTGACTATATAGCAGTAGATAACTCAAGTAATAGAAAAAGGGGTAAGATAAGTTTGTAAGCATAAGTTTAATGTTAATGCATTGATAGCCACATGAATTGCCTGAGCTTAATTTGGCAATTTCAAAATGAAAGATATTTTGAATGAGAGCACATTCAGGTAACATATGTGAGTCCTCTGCTCCTTTTAAGTCTATAGGGACAGTGAAGCAGTATTTGTGGCTTATATAAAATTTGAATTGCACCAGACTTTTCCAAATTTGAAGTGTGGAGGGAAAACAAAATGATACTTGCCAGTATAATATATATATATATATATATATACACACACACACATAAATCATAATAGCAGTGATTTTTTGAACACCAGATATGTGCTAGGTAATGAGCTAAATGATTATGAATCATATTTCAAGGAATCTCTTACCCCAGGATCTAAGTTGGCAGATAATCCATTTTAAGTGAAGAAAAAAATATTTTGGCAAGTTTACCAGTTCAGAGTGTGTCAGTGAGGACCCTGGGAGTCTGGTACGTTCATGGTTTTTAAGCTTGAAGAATTATCTAAAGTATACCATCCCTCTCCTCCACTTTGTTCAACCAATGGTGGCAGATTTTTAGAAACTGTTACCATTGTTTTGCAAAAAAATAAAAATAATAACTCCTCCCCTCAAAACCCCCCCAAACTTCTAGGCTCTAAAAGTTACTCTTTTTTCCCAGAGCAAGTTTGCAATTAATCATATTCTGATTGGTGAATTTAAAATGCTTATCCTACATGTGAGTTTCTTTATTATTTGGCTTTTTTATGTCACACATTTTTGTTGTACTTACAATCAAGTAAGATCTTTGAGGACAGGAATATACTTTGAAGCCTGTCAATGAACTTTGCAAATAACAAGTACCAAATCTTTTTTAAATGAATTTTACTCACTCAAAAAAAAAAAAAAAAAAAAAAAAGATAAACTGTGAGATCACTGCTTTCTAGGAAACTGTCAGCTTTGTACAAGGGGCCGGAGGGGAGGGGCTCAGGAAAGTAACACAGCTCAGGGCATGCAAAGAATCAGAAGTTGCTGCATGATCAGCCCTAGGAATTCTCTCAGATGGAGCTGTGCTCCTAGACCACTCCTGAGAACATTTACAGGTAAATTAAGGTGACCAACCATCTCAGTGTGCCTGCGACTGACAGGCCTTCAGTGCTAAAACTAGGACAGTCCCAGGCCAAACAGGTGACTTGGCTGTCCTAGTCAGAGTGAATATTAGGGCTGCTATTATTTCTGTTTTTATGTGGCTTGCTTTCACTATGATTTTAAACCCAACTAAAAAAACAATTCCAACTATCTTAAAGGTGTACTGAAACTTATTATATCATAATGCTATATGTTTCCTATCATAAGTATTCCTGAATTTAAGTAACCAGTTTTAATCTGGAAGATTCAATGGTATTTTGGAGGTCTGTGATGTGCAGACAAAACCCCTGGGTCTGTTCCATGCTGAAGATTTTCTTTGAAGTTCTGGAGAGATTTACCCACTGAGCAGCCATAGAGGGTGCAGTTAGGAATAAAAGAAGGTTATTAGCATGCACTTCAGGTCCAAGAGACCAGTATCAAAAGCTCACGCACCAGGCTATTTAATTTGTTGGCCTGCTCAGTAGAAAGAGACCTGCTGGGCAGGGTGGGACTGAAGAATCAGATGGAGAGAAATATAAATGAGTCTAATTCACACTATTATTTCTTGGCTTTACTCACATATAGGTGAAAATTTTTCCTACCCTGAGCTGGCATATATCTCTTGCCACTTTCTCTGATCTGAAAGTTGATGGAGAAAATAAATCACACAATTGAGTGGACTATTTTTTTTTTCCCTTTGCTTTCGAGTTATTTTGACTTTCCATTTGGCACTGCCAGGTGAGTTGGATTGAGTTTCTTTAGTGCATGTTCTTTGCATTCCCTAAGGTTGTTCTTCCAAATCTTCCTCTTGTTCCTAAACCGCCCACATCCTCCTTGCTCCAGATGACCTTGCCTCATACTTCATGGAGATTAAAATATGTCATCAGTCCTAATGCTGTGGCTTGTCGTCACCAGTTACAGCAATCTACTCTAACCTTTACCCACATGCATCTTTCCTGTCCACTTATGAAGGGATATCTCTTCTCCTCCCCCATGACCACTCATTTTGTGTGTGCTCCACTCACCTCCTTGTTCTGTGTGGGCAGCTTCTGAGTTGGCTCCTGTGATTCCCCACTGCCTATTATCCTTGTGTGGTCTCCTCAACTTAGTGTTGGTGAACCTAGTGACTTGCTTGTGAAGACTACAATATGGCTAAAGTGATGGTTTGTCACAACCAACGTTAGGTTATAAAAAACTGTGACTTCTGTCTTGCTCGTCCTCTGTCTCACTTGCTGGCCCTGGTGAAGCACCCGCTATGTAGGGAGCTGCCTCATGGAGAGGCTCCCATTGCAAGGGTGAGGATAGCCTCAGCATAAATATGTGAAGAAGCTCAACTAGCTTTACATTTCTAGAATGCTGTTGTCCAATAAAAATATGTAGGGAGCCACAGATATGAACCATATGTCACATAAAGTTTTCTAGCAGCTACATAGAAAGTGAAAAGAAACTGGTAAAATTAACTTTAATAATAGGTTTTATTTAGTCATTACTTCAGAACCATGTTGTTTAAACATTTAATCAATAAACCGCATGATTAAAAAATATTTTAGACATATGTTTTTGGACTGAATATTTGAAATCTGGTATTTATATTACACATACAAGACATCTCAATGTAGATTAGCCACCCGATGGCTACATGTGGCTGATGGCTATACCCAGGGACAGATCAGTTTCAAAATGAAACTCATTTTGCTCAAAAAGTACTTTATTCTTCAAATAATTATTTTAATTCCTATTTTAAAAAGAGTCTCTTTGGATAATTTCCTCACCACTGAAAGTTTGTTTCTATGACCTTTGTGGGTGCAATCCAACCTTGAAGGTGCTATTCAGCCTGGGAAGAACTCATCTCCCAGCCCCGTGTCATCCCAGATGGCTGGTGTCCCTGTAGGGTCCCACGCTGTGGGTCTGTGGGCTTCTCTGTGAATGCAGCTGCTCCACGCTTGCTCTTCTGCACAGGTCTTCCTGCCCCTGCTACAGGGAGGTCTGCTTTGCCCCCTCCCACTCTACCTAGCCCTGCTGATGCCTCAGAGACTTGAAGAAACTTCCACTAGACTCTGCTATGATTCGAATATCCCCCCAAGACTCATGTTGACATGTAATTGCCATTATAATAGTGTGGAAAAATGGAACATTTAAGAAGTGACTAGGACATAGGCCTCCACTCTCATGAGTGGATTTAGACTATTATCTTAGGAGTGGGTGAGTTATAAAAGAAGGAAGTTTATCACCTTTCTCTCTTCCCATAGCTTCCTCTGTCTCCCTCTCCCTTCCCCCCACCCCCTTCCTTCCCTCCCTCTCTGTGATACCTTTGGCCATAGTCTGATGTAGGAAAAGGTCCTTGTCTGATGCACATCTTGGACTTCACAAGCTCCAGAATTCAAATAAACTTCTATTGTCTATAACTTACTCAGTATATGCTACTTTGTTATAGCAGCAGAACACAGACTAAGACCCTCAGCTTTGGACTGTGAACATGTTCTGCTATAGGGTCTCTCATCCTACATTTTGCTGACTCTTTTCAGGCATGCTATGTCCTATTTTCAGTTATTCTCCTCCCTACGGCCAATGAGGAATGTTCTAGGTTCTCTCCATGCCTTACAGGAAATGAGGGAGCCTGGGAATGGGGAGGGAATCTCTTGGCCTTTCCTATATTTGCCTCTCTTACCTTCCTGTCCTGCTGTGGCTGTTGTCTGTGGGGTAGGGTGCTCTGTGAAGCTGCCTCTCCTTGGTGTTCCAAAGGGCACCACATTCTTGCATTTACACTGGCACACGCACTGCAGATTTCTCTTACCCTCATCCCATCAGCCTGATGTCAACCATACTCTCTCCTTTTGCCCCGTTTTGCAGCAGCCATCAACTCTGTCTGATTTTTCTTTTCTTTTCAGGTTCTTAACTATAGTACAAGCAAAACTGAGACACACACAAAGGGGTGGGCAGCACTGGCTCTGTAGTCTCCTTGTTCCACTGCTAATGGCAATAAACTTTGCGCTAGTTGTCGACCTGTTTTCATTTTCCCATCAAAACCCTTTGGTTTGGGGAGCAATGCCTCTTCCTTCACCATCTCTAAGCTTTTCTAGTTCAAAACCACTTTGACATCAGAGCGCCACAGAAGTTGTCAGTGAAGAAGAAAAATCATTTCACCACTTCAGTTGGCCTCTTGTTCTAGTCTGGGACTGACCTTCTGATGCATGTCACCAATCTAGTGGGAGAAGAGAAAAATACCTCATTAAAAATATGTAAAACTATTACTCTCCTGCTTCCCTATTGACCTCAATTCAGCCTCTACCTTTTTCCGGGATTATTAAAATCACCATCCTGCACACAGCTGTGGCACAGATGGCCAGTTTTTGTACCATGATAAGTATTTCTTCTGTCCTAGATCCCAGGTCTTGTTGGGAGCAGTGCACCTAAGTACATTTTCTAATATCCTTTGCAGATAGGTGAGACTAATGAGATGCAAATACAAATCTGGGAAAACTATTTTAAAAAAAATGATTACCCAGCTGCTGGCTGCCATTTGGCCTTTTTCTGCTTTCCATTTTTTTTTTCCTGACTGCAGTGTAGAAAGTGATGCTGGAACTAGCAGCCGTCATGTGACCACAAGGCATCTTTAAGGAAAGGAGATCCGTGCTAAAAATAAGTGCAGAAGTGCAGAAAGAGAGAGCTATCGATGTCAAGTTTAAAGCCTGGAGAGCCTAGGTTCATTAGTAGAAACCTTGGAATATCTACTTCTGGATGTCATGTTATATGGGAAAAATGAACTCCTGTCTGGAAGGTGCCATGTTTCCATTTATAGCAGTCAAATCACCATCACAGACATTCTGACTTTCATTTCACTTTCTTAACTGTTTATAATCATGGCAACTTGGGCCTTCTTCCTATCACTTCTTTGAAACTGCTTTGGTTAATTAAAAAAAAAATATATTGACAACCCATCGCCAAATTGATTTGATTTTTGTCCTTACCCGCTAATGGTGTCTCCCAGGTTCAGCTCTTTTTTGTTCCTGAAGCACTCTTCCAGATCTTCCCTCAGCAGCCGCTCCTTTTTCTTTCTTTGGCTGATTCCCTTTCCTGTCCCACACCTGAGTTGTGATGTTACTGTGGGCTTATTATGAATTAGATGTGGGGTGTCTCCCAAAAGCTCATCTGTTAGGCAAGAAAGTATAGAGGTGAAATGATTGGGTTATGAGAGCCTGAATGTAATCAGTAGTTAATTCACTTGAACAGATTAACTGGGTGGTAACTGCAGGCAGGTAAAGTGTGGCTGGAGGAGGTGGGTCCTTGGAGTATGCCTTTTGTTCTTGGTGAAGATGGCTGTCTCTGCTTCCTGACTGTAAGGTCCTGAGCTGCTTCCCTCCTCCATACCCTCTGCCATGATGTTCTGCCTCACCTCCCGCACAGAGCAATGGAGTTGGCCATCTATGGACTGAGACCTTTGAAACGGTGAGCCCCAAATAAACTTTTTCTTCTCTAAATTTACTTTTTCTTCAAGTCTTTTGTTGTAGCAACAAAAAGCTGACTAGAATACAGCTCTTTGAACTGCTCGTCTCCTTCTTCTGTATTTTTCCTTTAGGTGAGTTCAACCATTTTCATGATTTTAAAGCAATTTCAGCACTAATGATGCTTAAGATTTTGTCTTTTGCTTACAGCTTTCCAGACCTCACATTTGTAGCTGAATCTCTGACACTTCCTTTTAGAGTCACATGGACCAAACTCAATGTGGACAATGGCAACATGGGGCGCAGCCCATTATCTACTTCTCCAGCTGCTTCTTGCTTCTCCACCCACCCTCCATGCAGCAGCTGGAGCAGTTGATCTTCTCTCCATGGAGAGAACATAATGTTGCCCCTTTGCTCAGAACCCATCATTTTCCATTTATTACACTTGGAGTAAAATCAAAATGTTTGGATTGTGTGACAAGGACCCTGCATCTCCGAAGTGAGATGCTTCCTCCTCCTAGAACTTGGCCTCATCTCTTTTATTTTCAGAGTGTCCCGGGCAGAGGCCTGTTCTGCATGGACTCTGCACACACTCTTCCTTCTGCAGGAACATTTGCAGGAGGAGGTACATCTCTCTCTGTGTGCCTCTACATTTCCCTTTGCTCGTCTCTGAGTTTCTCATGTGTTTGAGTTTCCTTTAACTCTCACTAGAATTTGTAGTTATTTCATTTCCTTGACAACTTCTTTCTTTTTTTGTTTCCCTAGTAAAATTTAAACTCCAGCCAATGGAGGGATTTTGTCTGCATTTCTACCAATAAATTCCGGGCACCTTGAAGGTGTGAAGTGCCAATCCGTAATGTGAATTGGGACAGTGGCCCTGGCTCTGCCTAAGCATGAATCTGCCCTCATCCTCAATTCCATTTGTCACTGAGAGAAATATAATGGAAACCAGAAACCTGTAGATAATACTAACATATAATTCCTCAAGGACAGTCGGTTATTATTTTTATAAAAATTATGCAAAATGAGCATAGTGGCACGTACCCGTAACCAAGCCACTTGAAAGGCTAGAGGCGGGAGGATTGCAAGTTTGAGGCCAGCCTTGGCAACTTCACCCTGCCTCAAAATTAAAAATAACAAGACTTGAGGTGTCGCTCAGTGGTCAAGCATGCCTGGGTATAGATCCCCATCACCCCCCCACCACAAATACACAAGTTCACTCTACTAAATATGTCAACTTGCATAAATATATAGAAGAATGTAAAAATTCACTCCAGATCTGACTACTCAGAATACACAATTATTAGCATTGGTGACTATCATTTTGACATCTAGCTGTGAATACAAGAGAAAACATGCATTTAATTACAGAAAACAGTATTAAGTTCTATATGACTTATCACAAATTGTTAATTTAACTTTAACTCGAAATACTTAGGAAGAAAAGTGGTCTTAAGAATAATTCTTCACTTTTTAAAAAAGATATCTCTAAAGTTAAGAAAAAAGACTTTTTTGGGTGCTGATAATTTCAACAAGTTGATGTCATTGTATTTTCAAACCCAATCTTTAAATTTTAGGAATGCTTAATGGGCTCTTCTTTATCCTTTCAGTTTTTTCTCATGTCTTGATTTTTGATGGTTATGTGGTTATCCTTACATTGCAATGGCATAATGCTTACAAGTTGTTTAAAGTTCACTTAATGCTCATTCTAAATTCACCCTTTTCCTGTGTCATAACTTCCTCAGTCCTCAATGTTGAGAGAAAAACTTCTTTCATTATCAAAGAAAAACATGTATGGCATAGGCTGTATTGCCTTCCTTTTTGGTTCCTGTTGGTGATTTTTTTCTTTCTTATTTAAACTTCTTCTTTGTTTTGACTATTTTTGGTTATGTGTGATAAGATTATATTTGTCAGATCTCTTTGGTTGTAGATTACAGGAAGCAAGAATGAGTTTAAGCCAAATTTGAAATTTTATTTTCTCATCTAAGGGGTTTTCTAGTGTCAGGCATGGCTGGATCCAGGAGTGCAAATGTCATCACCAGGTCCATGTCTCTCCATGCCTCAGCTCTGGTGTGTTGTTCTGTGGTGGTTTCTTTACTTGTACTGCCAGTGATATTGACCAGAAATGCAAGCTTCTGCTGTCTTCATAGAAAACTGACAACCCATATGTAGAGCACATTTGGTCTGTGAATTTAAAATCTTTTCATCGCATTTCTCCTACTTTGACTATTTTGTACTCCAATTTGATGCCCCAACCTAGTAAACACAGGTGAGTAGTTTGTCAGGCACAAGCCATTTCCTTGGGAAAGAGAAAGCGTTGATTATTTTAGAAGAAGATGCAGGATTTTCTTGATGCTCTCTCATGATGTGCCATGACAGAAAGCCAGCTGGAAGAGCTGGTACCGTTACCTGGGAAGCTGCATACACTCTTCATTTCTGCCTTGCCTGATATGAGCAGCCTGACTCTGGGTGAAGTAGTTTTCATCTTTCCGAAAGCATGAGAGGTGTTTCCCATGACCTGGGTCTACAAATATCTTTCTGATCTGTGTAGGGACATCAAAGTCACCGCAGGCTCCACAGCAAAAGCAAGCCTGTGAACGTTGGACCATTTGAGATCCTGAATGCAAAGTGAAGAGGCCAGAAGACCCTGGAAAGTTGGCCCCATCTGGGCAGGAAGACATTCTATCCTTTTCCTCTCTGGGTCTCTAGCAAACACATAAAAGCAAATGTGAGGTTATGTATTAATGATTTGAATAACCAGGTCATTGTAGAAAAGTTAGACATTGGAGTAAAAGTTAAAAAAAAATGTAAAAAGTACTACCTAAGTTCCTCCCTACTCAATGAATTTAATCCTCACACACTGAAAAGACTCAGTAAGTGCTCCTTTGTAGAAGCAACTGATTTTCAATTAACTTGTAATAACTACCTTAATAATTCTAGAGCAGTAATTTGAATCTCCTTACAAGTTCTCCAGCGTTTTCCTTTGTTAGTCCATTCTGGGGGAATGAGTCACACTATTCATTACTGGGTGGGAATTGATTTTTTTTTTCTTTCTTTTTAAAAAATACAGTGATTAATATGTTGCACTAATATTAAATAATTCTCAGTCATTTTTGGATACTTTGGAGGTTATTAATAATTGGTGGACAGAGAGAAGATTTTGTTCATTTGTCCAAGCACAAGGCAAAAGAAAACGAGATTAAGGTGTTGAATTTCTGCTTCCAGTGAAGAGCTGTTTAAAAATGAAACTAGAGAACATGTAATTACCCCAAAGGAATGATTATGGGACATAAAAAAACTGGCCATCCTAGGTGGTTAACTGCATGATTAGGAAACAATAATGGTGTGGACAATGTGAACCTTGCCCAGTAGTGATCTCGATTTGCATTTGGGTTCTGCAAAGCAGGAACAGGTTAACTGAATACCAAAGAGCAGTGAATTGCCTATGATTTCCATTCTTAAATATGTGGTTAAGAATTCAAGGAATTAGAATGTAGTATTTATAACAGTATATGGCCAAAATACCATCTCAACTTCCTGTATTTTCAAGTGGAAAAGGCAAAAAAGGCCATATTCTTCACTTCTGTAATTGATAACCACTAATTTTCTAACAATTTTCCAATGATTGCTTGCTATAAAAATGTAAAACTAGCCAAAATCTGTGGCATATATTATTCACATTACAATTTTGGTTTATTTCTTCCTAGCCTTTTCTCTGATGGATACTTTTTGGAGCAGTTGTACTCATACTATATTTATAATTTACTCTGACTTTTTAAAACCTAGTGTTATAAATATTACTTCTGTTTGCAACAGCCAAAAATCTGAAAACAAAATAAATATGCAACATACTCAGTAAACACACCATATTCTCAAAGGTATTGGTTGTGAAGGTGATCTCATTTATTCAACCATGTTCATGTATCTGGTTTAAAACATCTCTGTTTTATTCTTGTTATAAATGAGACAAATGTTACAATGTGTGTATTTTTAGGCACACAGATCTTTTCCCCAGGAGTCTGTTTATTCTCTTAGGAGAAAATAGCTACCAGGGAAATTGTGGTTGAAAGTTTATAAACCTCTTTTCAATGATTCTTGAAGTAAATATTGTTCAGGCCCTATGTGTTTTCAAGTGACGCTGATAGGTCAGTAGTAAAGGGGGGAGTTGATAAAAGTAAACTATCATGCTTGCATAACAACAGAAGAGAAAGTGCATCTTGGAAGCTGATCCAGGGACTTAAGTGCCCTGGCGACTTTCTCTGATTCTTATTCTTTGCAAGGCTCAGCAGTCAACCTCATTTCATTCCTTATCTGGTGAGCACACTCCTCCCACCTAGGGGAATACCACCTTTACAAACTTCCAAATTTCTTACCAGTAATGAAGGTTTCAGATCCAATTAAACAGCTCTTAGAGAACTATTTTCATCTTGACCTGGCTTGGTCAAGGGCCTGCTATGAACTAGTCTACCTACATTGGCCAATTGGGCAAGATCCTATAAAAGAGATCACATCTCAAAGGTCACTGTCTTATAATTCCACTTCAAGAGGCTGCAGAGCTGGGAGTGGTGGCACATGCCTGTAATTTCAGTGACTCAGGAGGCTGAGATAGGAGGATCCCAAGTTGAAGGCCAGCCTCAGCAACTCAGTGAGGCCCTAGGCAACTTGGCAAGATTCCTTCTCAAAATAAATAATAAACAGGGGTAGAGATGTGACTCATTGGTTAAATGCCCTTGGGTTCAATCCCTGGTACCAAAAAAAAAAAAAAAAAAAAAAAAATCAAGAGAATGCAGAATTTTGGTGGACTAGGTATATTTGTTATTTATGCCAATTAAATTATCTGTCACTTGCAATTTTATCAGTAGTATATAAAGGTACTAGTCTTCCTTCATGGGAATTGAGTATCAGAGTTTTTCCTCTTAATTTTTTTTTTCCACTTCTGGTTCAAGAGGGTGGACTGAATACACGTACGTAATGCCTTCCTCACAACAATTCCATTGCAATGCCACTGGATAATTATAGTGGAGCAAATCCATAAGGCACTCTGAAAATGAGATGATGGGTCATAAGTTGGTTACTGATATATTTTTGATATTTTATGAAGGACACAAGATCCACAGAGGGAGTTACAGCACAGATACATAAAGATAAAATAAATTGTGGAAGTAGGATTTGTCCTGATGGAAGCCCCAGAGGAGTGTGTCCTACTCAGAGTTTACATAGGAAGAGAAAATGGGAAGGGGAAGTTGCCGGAGAGAATTACTGAAGGATGTGGTGCCAGGTTCCCTCCACTCCCCCTGTCCAGGACATTTCTATTCTTGTCATGTGGAGTGACAGCAACAGTGTCAGCACAGGCCACCTGGGGTAAAACCTGAGATTTGCTCACCAAATAACTGGCCAGATATATTTAGCTGGTATCACTAGGCAGGACGCGACCCCCAGGACTAACGTCTTTTTCATTTAGACATGGAAGCTGTTTTAACTATCTCATGCTGAATACTAAGGACCTCAGAATTTAGTGCTTCACCCGACTTGCTTTTTTTTTTTTCTCAAGATTATCAGTTTTCCTTGAGGTCGGGGAGGGGGTTGGCCAGGCCCCTTATTTAACTGCTTTCTGTTGAAAGCTCTGCTAAGCTGAAACATCTGAGGTGGCACACAGCACATGTTCTGATCTCAGCCAGAACAACTACAAGGTCTGTGGGCTTGCCGGTCAGGTCTCTCTCTCTCTCCACATTACCTCTCATTATTCTATGACCTAACCAAGGTTCTTTACTTGGCAGCTGGATTCAAAAGGTAGAGCACATAGTTGAAGCAAAACTTCTCTTTTCCATTGGTGACGGTGGATTTCATGTGTTATCTTGACTGGGTCATAGGGTATTCAGATTTGGCTAAACACAATTCTGGGTGTGTTTGTGAGTGTGTTTCTCATATGAATCAGTAGAATAAAACAAATCACTTTCTCTAACGTGGGTGGGCCTCAAAAAATTGGTTGAAGGCCTGAATAGAACAAAAAGCTGTATAAGAGGGGGCTCCTGCTGCCTGATCACATGGGCTGGGACACTGGTTTTTTGGCCTCTGGACTCAGATTGATACACGGGCTCTTCCTGGGTCTCCAGCCTTCCTGCTTTTGGACCAGAGCTTATACTATTGGTTCTCCTGGTACTTAGGCTTACAGACTTGAACTCTACCTTAATCAGATTTCTGCAGTGACAACATACCTGAGATAAGCAACTTAACAGGAGGAAGGTTTATTCTGGTTGACAGTTTCAGATTGTCATCACTAGGCCCTGTTGCTTTGGACCTGTAGTAGCACAGAATTTTATGGTAGGTGTGCATGGTAAAGGAGGACTGTTGGAAGACAAGAAGCAGAGAGAGAAAGAAGGGAGGGGGCTGGGATCCCAGTATCATTATGAAGGGCATGTCCCCAATAACCTAGCCTCCTTCCTCTGGGTCCCACCTCCTAAAGGTTCTACCCACGCCCATCCCCACCAATGGCACCATGAGATGGGATCCAAGGACTCAAGACATGGGCATTTGGGATACAGTCCACATCCAAAGTGAAGCAGAATGGAATCTTGCATTGGCACTACTGGGTCTCCTGCTAGCTGACCGAGGATCCTGGTTCTTACCAATATTGATATACTGATTCTGATTCTCTAGAGAATGCCTACTAGATAGCATGCATACATGTGGATAGTGGAGATCTTTGGGGAGCATTTTTGAAGATATTCTACCACCTTGGTAGTGGACAGAGCTGCATTCCCAACAATGCGTTTCCATCGCTCCTTCTGGGTCATGTGCATAGATCGAGGGGTTAGTATGGTCAGCAGGAGAAAGCACAGGAGGGGAAAGAGCTGCACAAAACCTTAACATTTCCAGACTGTCTTCCTCAATATGAACAGGTGACAAAGGATCTGAGACATTTAAGGAAAATTACCAGAAAGAAAGAAAAGTGTCCCTAGGACAATATGACCATTCTGGAGGAAAGAGATCAGAACAACCAGAGCTTTAAATGTTAATGTTAATTTTAAAATAATTATAATTAGTGTCCATATCAGTTGCTTCTGTAACAGATTACCAGGAACTTAAAGAACACAAACATATCGGGGTGCAGTTACGGAGATCAGAAGACTGAAATGCTCTTCACTGGGCTAAAATCGAGGTGTTGGCAGAGGGGGCATTGCTTTGTGGAGCTTAGGGAAGAAACCCTTTTCTTGCCTTTTCTACCTTCCAGAGGCTTTCCACACTCCTTGGCTCATCGTCCCTTCCTCCGTCTTCAACACCAGCACTGGTCTGCTGAGTCTTGCCCCTGCTGCCATCTTTCTAGTTTCAAACCACTAAACTCCCTCTCTACTACTGAAGCCCTCTTGTGATTACATTGAGTCCATTCAGATAATTCATGATAATCTCCTAACCTTAAAATAGGATAAGTAGCAAACTGAATTTCACCTACCACCAACAAAATTGTCTTATAATTTAAAATATTCAGTTTCCAAGGATTAGGATGAGGACGTCTGTTGTGAGTGTGTGTGCAGGGAAGCATTATTATGTTGTCTCTTACAGTTCTCTTAGGGAATTTGTGTTTTCATAGAACATAATTCTATAAAAATAGAAATTAGACTGTTTTTCTTTGGTTCAGTAGCATTTATATGTTTGCACAATCTCAAATGTATTAGGGGCTCAATGAACATTTTTAGTGGTTGTAGAGGAGAGATAGAAGACCAATAACTAGACCCCATCAAGTTTGCAGGTCGTGGTGATACGAATAAATATCCATATCACTAAAGTTTGCAGAAGTACACCTGGGGACACCCTGTGAGGGGCTGTGGAGCAGGATCTTTCTATGATGTGGGAAGCAAATATAAAATAAGGAGGAAAGAATACGAAAGATACCTCGGGGGAATTTGAAGTGTGTGAGTGGCATTAATTGGAAAGTAGTTGGAACATCTAAAACCGTAACTGGCATTTTTTTGTGGCCTGGGTCAGAAATATTCGGGTACCTAAGTTATCTAAAGTTGGTAGAAATATAGAAAAGGTTTGTTTATCTACTTTGTTATAGGGTGGATGTTGACTGGATAAAGGAACCAACTTTAAGGCTCAAATAAATAGAATGTGGAATTTGGAAAGTCTGATGTTTCCAAAGAAACTAACAGAAATGTTTTTTCAGTTTGTTGCATGATATAGTTAATAAGATAGGTTCTCTATGGAAGGTCTTTTTCTTCTCTGTGTTTCTTCAACTTAAAAATAATTCTCACTTTTGTTATGAGGCATATCCTTGTCTAAGATGCTGTGACTTCACAGTGGATGTCTGCTTTGTTTCTTTTCAAAATAAATAGGGAATAAATTTTTTTACTTAATGTTCTTCATATACATGTAAACAAGATGTTCCACTGAATCCAAACAACCAGAGCTTTAAATGTTAAATAACTGTGAGAAAATTGAGTACTAGAGATTCAAAGAAAAACACACGCACACTCTCCATTCCCAAAGCTAAACATAATGATAAGTCATTAAAATGAGATTCTCTCAGGATCTGGGACAGAAAACTGCATTTTAAAACCCACTAAGATATTCTTATTTTGGTTCAATGGGTGGCATTGACATGTGATGTCTTTTGAATTATCTCACGAAAAAGAGCTTCGGTTTTGTGAGCAGGGAGTTTCAGTACATTTCTGTCATGAATAATCCAGCCTGACATGGTCTGTGGCCCTGTAACATTCTGGAGCACAGGAAATATTTTAAGTCTGAAGGTAAATAAGTTGCAGACTTGTGTTACCTTTTTTTGCTCAAATGTAAAGTATTATATTCAGACTCTGTATTATACATAGAATTTTAAATGTGGGTTCATGTTTAGACTTAATGAATATTATAGGGAATAAGGCTTGAGCTCCTGCTTCACAATGAGTATACACCTATCTCTATATATTTTTGTAATACAATTTATTTTGAAATCTTTTTGGGTTTATAGAAAAGTCACAATGATAGTATAGTAGGGTCCCTTTATGTGCCTCATTCAGCTTCCCCTCATGGTATCATGTTCAAGCCCCTTAAATTTGTCAAAACTGAGTAACAAGCCGGGTACAATGGTGCATGCCTGTAATCCCAGAAGCTTGGGAGGCTGAGACAGGAGAATTTCAAGTTCAAAGCCAGCCTCAGCAACTGCAAGGCGCTAAGCAACTCAGTGAGAATATGTCTCTAAATAAAATACAAAAAGGGCTGGGGATGTGGCTCAGTGTTAAGTGCCCTGGAGTTCAATCTCTGGTACCAAACAAACAAACAAAAACCAAAACCAAAACAACAACAACCCCAAAACCAAACAAACAAAAAACCAAAACTGAGTAACAACCACTAGTACAATATTAGTGGCCAAACTCCAAGCTGCACACAGGTTTTGCTGGTTTCCCCCTAATTTCCTTTGCTTCTGCCAGGATCCTATCCAGGGAACCACATTACACTTGTGTCTCTGTGTCTCTTTATCCTTCTCTGGTCTGTGACTACTTCTTACTCTTTTCTTATTTTTCATTACCTTGACAGTTTTGAGAGTATTGGTCAGGAATTTAATAGACTACTTCTCAGTTTGTGTTTGTTTGATGTTTTTCTTGGGATTAGGCTGAGTCATGAGTTTGGGGGTGTTATTTACAACATGGAGTTGTTGTTCACAAGACAGGTTACCTGAGGTCCACGCTACTTATCACTGAGTGTATCACCATTGATCACTCAATGCCACACTTACCAGGTTTCTGCATTGGAAAGTTACTCTTTCCCTTTTTTGGGGGGAGTGAGCCTCTAAGCCCAGCCCATACTCAAGGGAATGAGAGGGATTAAGCTCCACCTCTTCCTTATTTGGAATTCAAAATTGCATTTTGGTAGTGTTGGCAATATGAGGATTCTCCCTCAGTGGACCTGCATTTTGTGTGTGTGGAGAAAGGAAGTACACGAAAGCCTGGTGCAAACTCTTCCTTATTGCTCCTGTGCTGATTGAAGGCACATGCCTGATGCCTTGTTGACACTCTTGGATCATTTGTCTAAGACATCCAATAATATTGACCTGTGCAGAGTGACGGTGGAAGTATGTGGAGAGATTTGCACATCCCTTTGAATGTATTTTCATCTTCAAGTGAAAGGAAGCTTAGTTCTAAGTATGAAATATAATAAACCCATTGATTTTAAAACTAAACTTAGGGTATGACCATCTAGCCATCCATTTATATGTCTCTGGTTTTAATTTTGCCTCCATGTTTACACTATAGCTCATTGACCAATAGGTTTCTGTCTTGATTTGCAGCATTGATCCCTAGGGCAGATGTTAGGGGTTGAATTATGTCTCCCAACCTCCACACACTCTAGGACTTCAGAATGTGACCTTGTTTGGAAATGGTCTTTGCAGGGGCCCTAGTCCTATATGACTGATGCCCTTATAAAAAAGGACAGTTTGGTCACAGAGGTGTGTGCATAGGGAGGGTGCCTTGTGAAGATGAAGGTACAGACAAGGGTTATGCTTCTCCAAGCCAAGTATCACCAGTGATTGCCAGCCCACCCCTGATAGTGGGGGATAGGCATGGAACAGTCTCTCTCAGCCCTCAAGAAGAGTCAACTCTATCATCACCTTGATCTGGGACTTCCAGACTCTGCAACCATGAAAAGATGAATTTCTATTGTTTAAGTCACACAGTTTGTGGTACTTTGTTAAGGTATCCCTGGAATCCAGCACAATAGATAATCGAAGTTGGACTGAGCAGTCTAGCTTTTGTGGTGCAAAGTCAGCTTGGTTATAGGGCTTTATCTTATCATACTCTAGAAGGAATCTGTAATTTCTCATTCACAATGAGCCCTTCACCATTAGACTCCTCTCCTGATTCATTCGATGTGGATCATAATGAAATTTGTGTTATTTCTGACTATAGAAAGGCCTTTGCCTTCCAGAATCTCTTTTGACACCTGACAGCTTTCTACCTACTGACACTATTATGATGGCAAACCATTGCTGGTTTTGGTAGTCAAATTCCTTCCCATTTCCTAATCATTGACTCATTCAGCTTTGCATTCAGATCTTATCATGAGTGAGGGCAGCTACTCTATTTCTTTGATAAAAGAGTCACCTTTGGCAGGGGTATGAATGGAATGCAATTTTTTCTTTGACAGTTAAGTTGTAGGAGTTTGTACATCTGCCCTCTGAAGCAAGCCCTTGTCATTTCCCCAGTTATGCAGGGCTGCAGTAACTGTGGACCCCCTGTAGCCTGGAGACAGGTGAGGCTGTGGACAACTCCACAGGGCTGTACCTGGCTCCATGGGCTCTGGCACATGCTTCCCCATTCATTTAGGGACTGGAATGTATCTACTTTCCATGGAGAAATTATTTAGTTAAGTGATGAACTGGAGAGTGGAGTAAAAAGGCAGTGAGTGATTATATTCATTATAATCATTATTATATAATTTCTTATTCATTAAGAAAATATTATATTCATTAAGAAAACTAAAAATTTAGTTCCTCGAAATGACCATAAGCTAGGCAAACAGAACTGAATGAGTATCATTATGTCTACTTAAAGTCTAAAGGAAATGAAACGTGGCAATGAATGAACAACTCGAAGATGTACATTTTCCTCTTCAGCTCTGCAACCAACATTCACTAGGGAAGTAGTCTGGGTATTAGAATAGGCCAATGGAATCTTGGCACTTTTATCGATTTTTCAAAAAACTCATCAAATTTTGGTGATATGAGGTTTCAGAAGGTGAAACATACTGTCCCTACATTGAAGGAAGAAATCCAGGAGTGAGATGTTACTCCCTCACTGTGCAGCAGGGACACAGACTGATCCTAAAGTCAGTTGAGGTCATGAAAGAGGAATGGATTCTGTGCACATCAGTGTTTAATGTAGCAAGGAGTCTAGATGCAGCTTTGGAGTTGTACAGCATGCCTTCTGCGAATCCACCACCTATATTCCATATTACACTCTTTGGTTTTAGAGCAAAAATTCTTATTCACCCCCAGTATGCTGATTTCATGTCTTCTTGGAGTGAGTGTGTTTTTAAAGAATGAGCTCTAATTTTTCTACCTGTCAGAAAATTACTGCCACGCCTGGATTATCTGGAGGGTAGAATAAACCAACCCCCATCCTTGGAATGGCATCACACCTTAAACCTGGAGGAGGAATGGAGGAGAAGAAAGTATTTCCAATCACAGAATGAGCTAGGATTTTAAAAAAAATAACCATAAACAAACAAACAAACAAACAAACAAACAAACTGAATAAGCAAGTGAGCACTGGAGACTTAAGTACCTCCAGGTAGTGCAATCGTTATTTACCAGAGCAGAACCAAATAGCACGCCTTTGGCTACAGTGGGTCTGAGAGCAGTAGCAACAGAAGTGCAGGGAAGAAGCTTAGAGGAGAGGGTAGAAATAGAACAAAATAAATCAAAATAAAATAGAAGAAGCATAGCCCCGTGGAAAGGTACAGAAGTGGTGACTGCTTGGCTGTGAACAGGGACCATTAACTTACGTGCAGGCTCTCAGTGACTGTCAGGCAGTGACAGCGGAAGCTCTTGCTAGGTCTGCGTGGAAGAAAATGGGAACCATTATTTGGTGTAGAAACTCATGATCCTACAGGTGTTGGCTCATCAGGAATTGATTATACAGCATGAAAAACTGAGGCTCCTAATTATGATCTTCAGTTAGCAAGGAAAGTTTGAATTATGCTTGCATATTTTACTAAAGAAGGAAAAGAAGTTCATAATACATGAGTTGTTTCATGTAAAAGAGTTTGCATTAAAGAGTTAAACCCAGTGGTCCGGGAAAGTGTTATTTAGAGTTATTTATTCCATAAAATATTGAAAAATTGATGTGGAAATTATGTTGTACCTCATCACAAAGATGAAAAGATTGGAATTGAATTTCACAAAAATAAATAATCGCCTTGAAATGACTGCCATTGTTGTTGAGGCAATTTGTGGGATGTAAATGTTGAAGAATGCAAGGAGTAAAGATACATACTCCCACCTTCATACACACTCGGAGCCTCCACGCACACCCGTGCCCCTACACTCATGCACCTCATGCACCTCACACCCTGCACACACACACATACACACACAACTCCTAAGCTCATTCACACACATACACACACACACACACACACACACACACACACACACACACATATATTTACCTCACTTACCTTACAATAGAAGGAAAAAAAAAACTATGAAAAAAGCAGCTACTCTTTCTATTTCAATATTTCTGAGTATGGAAATATTGAAACCTACCTAGGAGGTGGAAGTGCCAGTAGGAGAAAAGTCTGTTTGTGTACTAAAAATTCTCAGCAAAGTGCAGCTCTGGGAGAGCATTCATCTGAAGCCTGTCACCAAGTGACTCATCTCTTCCCCCCTCCAAGTTGGCCTTAAGCACACATTTCTAGGGCTTTCTGTGCTCATATATTATTGACAAGTACCATCCTCCATTCCCTGGGGGGCCCCTGCCATGTGAATCATGTCAAGTGAGCACTTTAGCCAGGGGAAGCTGCTGAGGACATGGGTTACTGGGTCATCCCAGCAGGCAGAATGGCTGCCCCTGACCTGTCTGCCAACTGGTGGAACCAACAGGGAGGTCTGGGCTTTATAGTTCAATGCCACCACATCACTGCCCCCTTCAAGAAGAGACCGAGACCCAGAAGGAGAAGATTGTTTGGAAGGAATGAAGACCCTTACATCAAGGCTAGATGGAGATCACCTTGGAGACTCCTGGAATGCATTATTTGCCTTCTCACTTTTAAAACACAGGGTTGTAAGGCACATGTCTAGGATGCCCCAGAGGTTGAAGGGACAGATAAACATTTAGACAGTGAACAGATAAAGAAACAAGAACTGTAATTCCTTGGGCTGGGAGGGAGCTCTGTGTTTGCTTGCTGACCTTCACAGGGAGTCCGGGGTGGGAGAACAAAAGTGATCCTTGTGGCACCAGCTGCCTGCTGGGCTTTGGTGCTGAAGAATGCACAAACGTTTTGTGGGCTAGTAGATTTTCTTAAAACTGCAATAATTCTCTGGGAATTCCTTTGGAAAATTTGAAATATGTCATAGAAACAGGAGAGTAAGATTTCTCTCTCTCTCTCTCTCTCTTTTTTTTTTTCTCCAAGGAGTTAAAATGATCCAAATTTAGACTCAGCTTTGAAAGCACATTCTCACTTTGTCTAAGGAATTCAGAGTGAGGGAAATTAAGTGTTGTTGGTACTGGTACTTTCAATGTGTGTTGGAGAAAAAGCAAAGCCCTGGCTCATTTTCACTGAGCACAATGATGTGAGAGATTTAGAGATTTTAGGTCATAAAGGGCCCACACATTCACTTGTTCCGAAGTTCTGCTATTATTGTGGAGGCATCTGAGTCTCCCAGGAATCTTGGTCAGGGTCCCCTGCTGTGGTGAATCCTAGAGTTAGGAAGAGGGGGAGGAGAGAGGATGAAGGAGGAGGAGAGGGAGGGGAGGGGAAGGAAAATGGGGAGAAGGGGGAAGAGGGGGAGGAGGAGGGAGAGGAAAAGAAAGAGGAGGGAAAGGGAGGGGGAGGAGGGGACCAGGGAATAGGCAGCAGCCAACTGGGTCTCAGAGGCAGGAGGCAGCAGCAAGAGCTTTAGAGGAACTGAATAATTGGAGATGCGGAGCAGGTAGGCAATCAGGAATACCATTCAGGGAGTTGTTCTTGCAAATTAAAATGGAGACCAGACTCAAGAATACCTGAGCAGACAAAACCAGTTGGGTTTAGTGACCTAAACCTTACTTGTTTTGTTGACACAAACAAAACTTAACTTGAGCTATTTGTTATAAATACCTCTATTAAAGAAGGGTAGAATTTAAAGCCCAACCAATCAGAAATAGCCAATAAACTTATGCTTCTATAACTAGGGACTTTCTTTTTTTTTTAAATTTGTTTTAATTAGTTACACATGGCAGTACAATGATCTTGACATATCATACAAACAGATGGGGTATAATTTCTCATTTTTCTGACTTTCTAATAGAATAGATCAAAGAAGGCCACTGTGTGCTGAAAGGAGGCTAAAGGGATATCCCCCATGCTGGCCTTCTGTGGCCTTCTATAGGTCCTCCCCTGCTTCCCCTTAGGAGGGCTTCTGAACCACTTCCCATTTGAAGCTGGTTGATTCATGAATCATTGTTTCTCAAATAAACTTTTTCAAATTTTATTATGCTTCAGTTTATCTTTAACTCTGTTGGGTTGACACCATAACCAGGGAGGTGGGGACTGATTCCTCCAAGGCCATTTTAGGACAACTATTCCATTCTTACTTCAGACTCAGGACTAGGAAAATGTATTTTCCCTTCTGGCTAAGGTGGGTTCTCAGCTTAGCTGACCTTCCCTGGTGTCATTGTTACTCACCAGGTCACACCAAGTTCTCTTGGAATAGTTGGGAAAGTCCCCAAAGGTCATCCTATGCAGCTAGTTTTCTGATTCTCTGTCCCAGAGCTCTGGTGCATGCTTGGAGGGAGAAGGAGGAGGCTGAATTATCATCTTTCTTTTATCAAAGCTGTTACATTTCAGCTTTTCTCTACTAGAATTCCCAGTAAGCTTTCCTTTGGGAAAAAGAAGGGAGTTCTGTTGGGTAACAAAATGTATGAAAAATCACTCACCTAATCTCTTCTCATTTTACAAATGAGGAAACTGAGACCTAGATCTATCAATTGATGGATCTAGGACTTCACAGTTAACGACACAGATTGAGTTACCACTCTAATCATTTTATACCAGGGTCCTGGTAGTGGTTTTAAAGGAGAAATAGAATACGAGAAGGCTCCGTATGTTATCTGTGCTTTAGCTATAACTCTATTTTATACAGATGCACGGTAGCAATCATCCAAATTTGTGTGTCACTTCAATTTAAAAATGGCATCACAATGTGTAGATTGGATGACATTAATAAAGTCTTTTTTATTTTATGATGGTTACATAATAATTCTAAAGACCTATTTTGCTGGTTTGCATCTTGTACGATGACAGAACCAAACTCCAATTTCTGGTTTTAAATAATTCATTTGATGACTAAAAATAAACCAAGTTGTAAACTTCTTCAGAGTTTTGAGCCTATTTCTTCAAGAACAGAAATAATTATACTTATTGACCTTTAAAATGTATAGGAACATTTACTTTTTTCCCTTTCCTCGCCTTTTTAGTTGGAAATCCAGACCTCCTTTGATCACACTCTGCTTAACTTGAAATTACTGTCCATCATTGCTTGTTAGTAACTGTAGGTGTTTATCTTCAATAGCAAACAAAATGCAATCAGTACCTGGGGGTGAATCATAATACCTAACAGTATTAGCAAACCAAACCAAAGGACATATAATAGGAAAAATTTAAGGTTGGTATTACTGCTGTGTTCCAGTTTCTCTGCTGTCAATTGTCAACATTTTCTATAAAGCATCCTTAAGACTTGAACTAGCTGCTATCTTTTTTCTTTATTTATATATTTTTTTGGAACTGAGAATTGAACCCAGGGACACTCAACCATGAGTCACATTCCCAGCCCTTTTTATATTTTTATTTAGAGACAGGGTCTCGCTAAGTTACTTAGGGCCTGGATAAGTGGCTGAGGCTGGCTTTGAACCCTTGATCCTCCTGCATCAGCCTCCTCAATTGCTGGGATTACAGGCATGCACACCACCATGCCCCACTCTATGCTGTCTTCTAAGATCATCCCAGGTGCTGTGGTTACAAATGTGAGCAAGGTGTGTTCCTTGCCTTCACAAGTGTACCCTAGAGCTATATAAAGAACATTGTGGGATCCAGCAAGAGGAACAAATAAAACAGCTTGGGTAGGTGGGGTATGGAAAGACTTTTAACAGAAGCAAGTATTTTCAGACTCGTGTTAGAATTGAGGAGGAATAAACTAAAAGAACAAAAGCTGGTCAGTGAGCACCACCTTTGAAGCTCTTAGCTGCACTGGAAACACAGGCCTTCAGGGACTCTGTAGAGAGGAAAGCACATTTGCGTGAGATGGGGGCTCAGGCTAGATTGTTAAATTTAGTGCAATGAAGTGAAGGGTTTTAAGTGTGGAGTCACAGAGCAGGGCAGCAGTTATCAGGAACAGAGGGAAAGTTAAAGTCTGAGTGAAGGCAAAGGCCTATGATTGCCAGGCAGTGGTGGCCAAGCTGAGTAGAGAGGGGAAAGAGTGTAGTTGAGAAGCTCAAGGTAGTAAGCTCTCAATGCCAGAGTGTGGGATCAATCATCCGTTTTGAGACAGGAATGTCCTTCTCAGCAGTTCAGGGGTGAAGGTGAAGAAGAAACACTGGTAGCTACTAGGTGACCAAATCCTCAACAGATATCAGGGAGAGTCAGGAGTTTGATAGAAGAGATGGTCTCAGTATGGTGGAAGAGACGTGATTTGAAGAAACATAGGAGGTGAGGGGAAGTCTTTTCCTTCTCTAAGTCCTGAGTCCCCTGCAGGAGAGGTGGGAAATGGAGTGGGCTCCTCTTGAGCAGGGCTCGAGTTATGTCAAAGTTCAAGGGAAAAGCATCTATGCGTTTTCTACCTAAATGATTTTAAAATTATTAGGCATATATTGCTCAGAAATGATTACTAAATATTGCATAAAGAGCTGTGGCTGTTTCATGGAGTAACAGATACTGATTACTCAATATCTTTTTGCATTTTCTCTAGTCTGTGGAGATATTTGCAGCATTCCTACAACTGTCAATATCTCTACTTTTAGCGCTGTAAGTTTATCTCCATCAATTTGCCTTCAAGTGAACTGAAGTTTCATATTCATGATTTTATGGATATTTAATGTGTTGCCAGTATTTTCTGAGCACTATTATGTATTAGATGCTGAAAATATAAAAGGGAACAAGTTAGAGAAGGTGTCTCTTTATTCCTAGAGTTTACGTTTGGGTAGATGTGAAGTCTTAGTGGTATTTTTTTTTAAATAATTTATATCTTTCCAGAAAATAAAAAACGAATAGAATAGCTCTTTATAGAAACATTATAGCACTTATCATCAAAGATGAATATATGCAAAATGTAAATATATCAATATATAGAAGTGACCATTATTCCTTAATTATTGTGATACATTGATTAATCCAGCCTGTGTTTACTTTTTACTTTTGAATTCTTAGAGTTCTTTGACATTTTAAAATCACAGTCTATGTTGTTTAATATGGCATTCAAAGTCCCTAAAATCATAGGGGTTTTTCTACCACACATATTCCTTAGTTTTTTGATTAAAAGTAAAGATTTGTCTTTACCCATATTCCTATTTTCTCTGAGTCTCATTTTCCTTATGAGTTGTCTACAGTCAATTTAGGCAAATATCTGAGTGAGTATTGAATATCTTTATGACAGTTGGCAGAGATGATTAATTTTTTTCTGTTTCATAAGAGAAAGATAATTTTCCTCATTCCCTGTAGAAATTAAGCTCATTTGCTATTTATTTTAATGATAATTTGCACTAAATTTCTCCATAGCAAGGAACCATCTGAGTTGCAATGAGGAAAATTTAGTTTACACTCTAAATTGCTTTTATACATTTCCTCTCAGAATTTATTTTTTAAAAAGCAAAGAATGAAAAAAGTCCATCTTAAAAATAAAATTAAAAATGGCTTACAATCACAGGTATAGTAAAACTCCAGTGATTGTTACAAATTCCATCAAGAATCAGGTGGGTAAAATCATAATTATATCATGTATAGTTTTATCATTTTAAAACACATGTACAAAGTTTAAGGAATATTTGAGAGTAATGTGTTATTAGCAAATTACTTTCTAAAGTAATCTTAAAAGGCCTTGGATTTTTTTCCCTCGAGGTGGTCATATGTAGTTTGCTCCATAGAGCTTTTAAAAGGCACAAGGATCCAAGTTATTTTATCTTACATTTTGATGTAAAACAGTCCCAGATATGGGACTGTTTGCATATAACTATAGACATATATCTACACAATATTATGCTAACAACAGTATGTCCTTGTGGTCATTGTTAGTTGCATATCCAACAGTTGCTTCCCTTTTCTTTTTCTTTTTTGAAAAGTTGTTTCTCAAGGTTTGAAGAATGATTGCCCTCCATGCCTATAGCAACATATTACCAAACAGTATGCTCTGAGCAATGAGCTATGAGTTGGAATTCCAACTGGGGCTTCTGGGAAAGATTTTGTCTTTTGAGGAAATGGTTACGTGCAAGAGGAGAGTTCTCTGGTTCTATCCCTGTGCTTACTCTCCTGCCCTGAGTGCAATTATATGAGAAAATGATTGTAGTTCAGTGTCAGCCATCTTGGTTGGGGCCACGGGACCACAAGACTAAGGACTGTAAAGGCATCATAGTTGAAATGACAGAAAATGGAAAAAAGAAAGAACAAAAATCAGGTTAGAAACAAATCTATTCTCTGATGACATCACTTCCCTACTGTACCAAATATAGAAGACTCTACCTGGTGTTTCATTATATATGAGATAATTAAATGTTGGCTGTGCCAGGCCCCTGTTGGTGGCTGAATGGTAACTAATATATTACAACGTTTTCCTGACTCATGTCCAGTTTCCTGTTTGATCTGTTATCAGCAGCATATATTTAAACCTGGTTTCTGGACTGAAAGACTGGTGTTTCCTGTCCTTTTTATCTGTGTACATAGTTACAATTTGTGAAATAAATACAACAGTGTGCAGTAATCACATGCATTCCCCATTCTGAAGAATTTCCCTGATCGCATTGAAGGCCCTGCTTCTTTCTTAACCCTCTGCCCTCACTCTGCTCATGGTTTGTCTGACACATTGTGGGTGAATTTTCCTTGATGGTCATTTGTCACTGAATGTTCACTTGCTTCGTTAGGACTTTGAGACAGTTGCTGAACATCACTTGTATTCCATAATCCTTATAAAAGAAAAGTTTATACTAGTATCTTTATATACTGCACAGTCTTGTTGAGTACAGAGGGGTTCATGGGACTCAATTTATCATCACTATTCAATTTTTAAAAACTAGCTCCAATGACACAGGTAGCTAGTTTTCAAATATTTTTTTTGTGTGCTGTAAACAATTAGTCTTAACTACTAATAAGAAAGCAGACCAGTTTGTAATAGTCGAAAAATTACCCATTGATAGAAATTTGATATGTGCGCATTCACGAGAGAGAGAGGGTGAAGACCAGGAAACTCATGACTGCCTGCCAAGGTCTCCTTTGGAGAGGGTTTGGTGCTTACTTTGGCTCTTTAATAAAGAAGCCTTTAATATAAAACTAAAGTTTATATGAATTTACTGTTGTTTGAACCTCAGTTTATGTTTTCTAATGTATATGTCTGTATAGAAATTATACATTGAATAAAACCCATAATTAGATGCTACATTTCTATTTGGCCTGGTCTGTAAAGAGGTGGTTGTACTTAACATCTTTCTTCAATTTGCAATGGCGACAGTCCATCATCTTTTTTCCCAGTTGATTTATCTCTTTCTCAACATCATGCATGAAAGATCTATATTTAGATATTTACTATGCGGGTAACTGAAATCTCATTGTGGAGTTATTCATGTACCCAAAGAAATCACAGAGATTCTCCAGTTAAAGCTCATGGCTCAAACTGGGGATTATAATGAGAATTTAAGAATTTGGAATAAGGAAAAGGGGAAAAGCCCTCCAAGAATACCATGAAACTGATATATTGATACATAAGTGAACAAAGTGGAGATTTACTGAGATACTAAATATAGAAAAATGATCCTAGGCTATGGGGACCTTGATTTTTGGTCAATTAAATGTACCAATATGGGCTGGGGATGTGGCTCAAGCGGTAGCGCGTTCGTCTTGCATGCGTGCGGCCCGGGTTCGATCCTCAGCACCATGTACCAACAAAGATGTTGTGTCCGCCGATAACTAAAAAATAAATATTAAAAATTCTCTCTCTCTCTCTCCCTCTATCACTCTCTCTTTAAAAAAAAAATGTACCAATATATTTAAAGAAAGAATGTGTCCAACAGATAGATGACTGAGAAGCTGAACCACATAAGAAGAGGGAATCTATAGGAGATCTTTGTTCTGTTCAGCTGAGACTTGTCTGGATATGATGATGTGAACCAGGGCCTTCTGCTTCCAGGCAGGCATACCATTGCTCTGATTATTATTATTATTATTAACCTCTAGTATGTGTGGGCTGTTTTCTATGTCAAGTGCTACAGCTTTCTAATCCTCAAAAAACTTAAATATGTAGGCATTGATATGACCCCTATCTTATAGACGAAGATGTTAGAGTTGCAGGAGATAAAGTTGTTTGTCTAGAATCTTGCAGCTAGTTAAAAGTCTGCCAGTATTTGAACTTGGTCATGAAAGCCTGCACATGTAACTACAATTGTGAGAATTCACAAGGGTAAATGGAAATCTTCTCTTCAGTTTTGCAAAGAGGAATTGGAGGATCAGAAGTGTGTGACTAGCCCAGTAGGATATGACAGAAGTTGGAATTAAGTCAATAACCTGGGTATCCTGAATCTCTGTTCAATGTATTTTCAGTATACCAGGATGCTTCTCCTTCATGGGGAAGTATTTAAAGAATAGACCAATAAAGACTATATTGCATTCAAGGTTGAGACAAACACAAATAACTGTACTCTTTGGAAGGAAGTGACTAGCATAGATCACTCTTAAGAAATGAATCTATCCTCCACTTTCTTGAAGATAGATTATTTACATGAATTGTTTGGAATTCTTCTGTGTAGTACATTCATCTATTCTTACCTATTTATTTATTCAATCACTTTCTTATCTCAACATGGACTCAAGGGCATTTATTTATTTTTGAGTTAAAATTCAATAGATTTTACTTATTTTCTTGCTCAGATTGTTCCAGCTTTGACCACTGGAGTGTGTTCATTTGAAGTCTGCACCATTCAACATGTCCATCGTTTTATGTGTCTGCATAAAATGTGTTTATCATTTCACTTTCTGGTACTATGAGATGCTCTAGTTTTCCTCCCTCTATCCTCTGAATTGGCCATGTCTCTAAAGAGCCCTATTTTCTCTTAATAGTGAATGAAATTAGAAACCAAGGCCTAGGTTTGTGCTAAGTGTGTGAATCTTGCTATAAATAGTAGCCAATTCTTAGAAGTCAAGGTGGTGACTGCTCTCGGAGGAAGGGAACTGGATGGTGACTGGAAAAGATCACAAGGGTCTTCAAGAGCATCCAATCTGTTTCTTGATCTCCATCCTGTTTGTCTGGGTTTCTTCATTTTATGAAAATCCATCATGCTGTATGCTTAATGATGTATGCTTCTCCTTTTATGCTGTATTTCAGTAAAACCTTTTTTTTTTTATTAGAAACTAAAGGGAAAAAAACCCACACACCCAAAAACCTAATTCTTGCTTACTGAGTATCAGGCAATCTCTGGAGTCTGAATCTTTGGGTTTACTTAAACCAAATATGCTAGCTATACAGTAGTACCTTCAAGTAAGTGCTTAATTTTCTTCATTCATAACATAGGGAGAAAGTTACCATTTGCCTCAGATGGATGCTGGGAACATTAAATGGGTCTGCAGATTTTCCTACTTGCTCACATTTATTTGAAACCCTCAAATCAATACTTGTGCCACTTTCATGGTCACTCAAAGCATTTGAGAGTTGCCGGATGCTCATTTTCCCAGTGAACTCCTATGAAGTGAAGCTCTGCCTTCATGCTTCAGCTTTCATGCTGTGCACAAGTGTCCCTGCTCAGTATGTTTCATACCACACATTTCCCACTTTGTCGTGTTTTTTTTTTTTGTTGTTGTTGTTGATTTCACTATTGAAAATGGCCCCCCTGTGTGGTACTAGTTTCATCTGATGTTCCTAACTGCAGGAAGCCCAGGATGTGCCTTACAGAGAAGATAAGTATGTTCCATAAGCATGGCTCATACTTGAGTTACAGTGAATCAGCATTATAAATCAAAGACAATGCATATAAAACAAAGTTACTGATTGACTGGTTGATGGAAGTGTTAGGCCAGATGCCCTTGGTTGTACATTCTGTGTGTAAGGAACTGTTGAGCTAGAGCAAGCCCAAGGCCAGATGCCCTTGGGAACCTAACCCTGTATTTCTTCTGGAAGCAACAGTTTACCATTCACTAACCATTTTTACTATTTACATCAACTTTATAGACCATGGTTATGATAATGAAATCAACTGTATACATGTGTGTATGTGCACACACATATATGAATATCTATGTGTATCTATATAGATATATATATGGATATGTATGGATATGAAAACAGTGCCTTATCAATAATTTGATAAATTTGTTAGGTATTATTATCTAGGTATCTGGTTAGATTTGCTCTCCAATACTTCACTCCTGGAAAAGTTGATGATTATTTTTTAGCTCCAAATAGCATTGCTTCTCCACCTTCCTATCCCTGGTAGAGAAAGAGCAAATATCCAAAAGCAAATATCCAAGTCTTATTGAACTTACATTGTAGTACAGATTGAAACCCCTCAATTCACCCCTATATAGAGAGCATCTAGTATTTAGTACCTACTACTTAGTCCATACTTGATATTTTTTATCTGAATTATCTAGAAATATTAAGGAAAAGGTGTGTAGGAGATCAAGAGGCAGAGTAAAGGAATGGATAAGGAGAGACAATGCAAAATGAATTCTTAAAAAGTTATGCTATGTGCATATATAAATACACCATAGGGAATTTCACCTTTATGTATAAGTAAAAAGAACCAATCAAATATAAACAAAGGAGTGAAAAGAGGAGAATGGGAGGGGAAACTGAGGATGGGGGGGGGGAAAGGAGAGGAAAAATGAGTGGAACATAAATTGAAATAGAATTTTATACATCTATGAATTTCTCAGGATGAATGCAACTACTAAGTATAACTATAAAGCTCTAATAAAATAAATAAATAAGGGAAAATGAAAAAAATAGTAAAAGGAAAAGTGGAGTTATAATGAAGGAAGATCAAGGTTTGAAGTTAAGCTACTATATTAGACTAAAATAGACAAATATGCAAATGAGCCATGGGTTAGGATTGTATAATGATTTGCCTTTGTCCCGAAACTCAATGTTCTGTGAATAGGTGTCTTGAGCTCCACATAAACGATGACAATCCTGCCTGATATAGGAAATGAACACATGTTCCAGCTTTCAAGTCAATTAGGGCGATATTCCTATTTTTTTTTCCTTTGGTTAAGGAAGCAAATCTGTTCTGATGAGATGCCAATTAAACACACGATCTGATTGTTCCAGTTATCCTGTGCCAAAAAAGCAAAAAGGACTTTCCAGGGCTCATTATGGAATATTGAACATATTTGCTGTCTGTAGGCCTGAAGAACAAGCCACTATTAAAAGCTTTCTAGGCAATTTGAATTAGGTTGCTGTGCTTTGAAAACCACTCTATAGCTAAGTGTAGAAGACCAAAGAACTTACAGAACAGGCATGCTTAGAGCATTTTTAATGCTGCAATCAAGCATACGAGCAGCACTCAGGGCAGTACAAACACAAATAACATGAGAATGGATTTTAATGGAAGGGGGAGCAGGGCAGGGACGGTGTCCTGTGTGATTGTAATACAGGACAAAGACAAGCCTATTTTACCTGAATAAGAAAACACAAATTTGGGGAAATCTAAGGGGTAAGATCATTGGTTGAAGTTAGGTGAGGCCCAGAATGATCATTGAAAATCAAATCATACATAAATCTTTGCTAGAATTGGGCCCAAATAACTGAGTTCAAAGTCTTCTGGGCAGTCAAACTGGGCTGTCAAACTGTACAACCTGAAAGTCTGATTTTTAGGCAAATGATACAAAAGGAAGATCAGGAAGCCTACTCCAGAAACATGGAGTTAAGAGGTAGGGGTGAAAACCTGCTTAAATTAACACAGACCTGCTCATATATAAACTTACTCAACTGTTTCTAAAGACCGCTTTAATCTCTAAAATATGTTAATTGGGTGAAAGAAATATACTATTCTATTTTCTTTTCCTTCCTTCCTTCCCTCCCTCCCTCCCTTCCTTCCTTCATTCCTTCTTCCTTCCTTCCTTTCTTTCTTTCTTTTTTTTTTTTTGTACCAGGGATTGAACCCAGGGGTGCTTAACCACTGAGTCACATCCCTAGTCATTTTCTTTAAGCAATAAGGCCTCCCTAAGTTGCTTAGGATCTCACTAAGTTGCTGAGTCTGGATTTGAACTTGCGATCCTCCTGCTTCAGCCTCCGGAGCCATTAGGATTACAGGTGTGTGCCAGAGAAATATTCCATTGTTACTGCATACCAGGAATCATTTTATCACCAAAATTTTAAAAAGTTCTACCAGCACACACAACATATACTGCTTGTGTTCTTTCCTCTTTGAGGTACTGAAATTCTTCTTTTCACAGGGAAATCTATAAGATAGAGCTAAAAAAACACCAAGGTGGCTGGCACACGTGTGGAGGCTTGAGGTGCATTGCTCAGTGTTCTCTCCAGGTAAAGTTGCTTCAATCTGGGAGGTTGGCAAAGGGCCTCCAGATAATCCTTCTTCTAATTCTGTGGGGCACTCATACTAAGGCTATGTTTTCCTGGGTTTCCCTCAGCCAGCAACTGAGCATGGTCAGGGTACACGCACCAGGGCTTTCCTGCAGAAGGTGGGTGTCTTCTACTGTGTAACCTTTGTTCCTGGGCTAGTCATCTTTCCAGAAAAATTTCTAGAGCTCTCTATAGGCTCAAGTTCTTTCTACCACATCTTGCAGCTTTCTCTTTTCTGATACAGAGGTCAGAACTTCATCTCAGCTCGAGGACTATCCCCAATGCAACCCCAGTCTTTCTCCTCCCTTCTCCTCATCCTTCATGGACACCCCACTCATCTCTTGAATATTCAACTCTGTCTTTTTTTTTTTTAATTTTTTTTAAAGAGAGGGGAGAGAGAGAGAGAGAGAGAGAGAGAGAGAGAGAGAGAGAGAGAGAGAGAGAGAGAATTTTTAATATTTATTTTTAGTTCTCGGCGGACACAACATCTTTGTTGGTATGTGGTGCTGAGGATCGAACCCGGGCCGCACGCGTGCCAGGCGAGCGCGCTACCGCTTGAGCCACATCCCCAGCCCCTCAACTCTGTCTTCATGTCTGCTTCTTTGAATCATAAATTGATGCATCTGAAACAAAGGATTTTCTACTCAATACAATTCAGGGAGGAAGGAGATAATCTCTATATTTCTGAGTCTGGTCAACAGGAGCTTTCTTTGACTGAGTACTTGATGAAGTCAAGTACAATAGACACAGACTGGCCCCTTCTCCTTGGGCAGGAGGGACACATGACCCATCCTGACACAGAATGGGGATGGAAGATCCAGGCTTCATGTTGAAACACTAGTTGATTTGGAGTGAGAAGGATTAGACAGATTCTTACAAACAACCTCCAATCAACTCCAAGTCTGGCAACTGAGAGGGAAGTTAGAAACTGGCCTAGCAGAGAAAGGCGGAAGTGGTGTATTCAATTTCATGCTATTTCCTTCACACTTTCCATTTCAGATTCAAAAAGTGCTTCCAGATCCTTCCTTTCTTTCAGGGTGCCATGAATTTTCCTTGTCCAGTAACTCCTAAATGGAAATGCTGGAAGATGTGTCAGGAAGGAAAATCTAGTTAGGAATTGGAAGTTTCAAGTCTGACTTCCAAACCTTGTGCAGACTTGCTGTGTCTCTACCATGAAGGCTTCAGACCTTGCTGACCCTCAATGTCCTGCACAGATATATGAACTGATCTAGAATACAATGAGAAGCTCTGCCATTCTTTGCCATATATTGCCCAAATAAAAAACTGGCACATGGAATATAATCCCATGAAGATATATTGAAATTGGGGTTGTCCTTCTCAATCTGGTCAGCCATCTTTGCAACTCCAGTTCTTTCTAAATAAAACTTTTTCCTAAGTGTTCCATTGTAAACCCTATCTACCTAGAAAACTTAATAAAGAACCTTTGGTAGATATAGAAGTACATTATTCTCTGCTTAATTCAGAGTTTGGTTACCAGGCCTGTTCACCTAAAAGCAAAGGCACTTAACTTAAATCAGAGTTTATAAAGAAGATAGATTACTTATAAAAAAGTAATCTTGTAGTAAATGTCATAATTATTCCAGGAGTATGACAAACACATACTTATTTACCCAAAACATTAGCTACCAAGTAGAATTTTAGATTAAATTTTTTTTTTTTTAAAGAGAGAGCGAGAGATAGAGCGGTAGAGAGAGAGAGAATTTTTAATATTTATTTTTTAGTTTTTGGCAGACACAACATCTCTGTTTGTATGTGGTGCTGAGGATCGAACCCGGGCCGCACGCATGCCAGGTGAGCGTGCTACCGCTTGAGCCACATCCCCAGCCCGAGATTAAATTTTTTTAATAAAAATTATTAAAGAAAAATAAATCTCCAATATCTCCAACATCTTATATTAATTTATTTCCTGAACTCTAAGCAACCAACTTTATTAAAAGGAAAACGGACTATGTGAAAAACAAGCATAGGGAAGACATACGGGGGAGTGCAGAGTAAACATAGCAGGCTCATTGTTCAGGTTAAATAAGTATAATTATCTGACTGACTGTTGGTAGTTTCCATAAAATACCTCTCCTTTCTGAATTCAATGCTACTAGCATTGCTTTTAATCTCTTTGTGCACCATCAGCAGCTGGTGAAAAAAAAAAAAAGGAAAAGAAAATTGAAAAGAAAATAGAATCACTTAGGTTTGGCCTTCATATCATTCTGTCCCCAAATTGCACTGAGAGTTGACAGATGGATGACCAGCTGCAGCCGCACATGACCAGGGTCTCAGGGGACCATCATGCTGCTGGCTCCAAAGCTGCAGAGTCTCCACTGAACACCCAGCATGGTTTTCTCTAGCCAGCATCACACACTCACCGGGACCGAATGTTGTGTCTCAAACCAGGAACATTCTCTACATGCAGCCAGGAGTCATTTCATTGCCGTTTACTTTTCTATATATTGGTTCAGCAGTCACTCTGAGAAGAGGTAAACTCAGCCACAGCAGAGGGGAAGGGCTCTGCCAGGGCTGCCTTCTGACCCTGAAGGGAGATGTGTGAGGGAAAGAATTTGGTCAATTGAAACATCCTTCCAGGAGCAGTTTGCACTTAGGAAAAGAAGACCACCAGCTTCAGGAGTGGGTACCAGCAATAGGTACCCTTTCCTCCACAATGCAAGACAACTTATTCATCTCATTCTATGAATTAATTGAACACAGAACTATCTTAATTTCTTATTCCACCAGTTCCCAAAATGTGGGCTCTGGACCAGCAGCATCTGATTACCTGAGAGCTTGTCAGAAGTGCATGTTCTCCACTGCCTCCAGATCCTGCTCAGTGGAAGTTCTTGGGGGTGGGGACCATAAATCTGTATTCAGCAAGCACTCCAGGTGACTCCAATTCATGCTCAAATGGGAAAATTTCTATTTTATGCTTTGTGCTCATGTTTCTATAATAATATTGATATTTTCAAATTCATACTGTCAGACTTCATATTTTCAATTTTAGACTCACAAAGCATTTCATCCTACACCTGGGAAGACATACCTAAGTTGGATTAGGTGACCTACAATGACAACCTGTGAGTGACAAAACGAGAAAGAGAATACAAGTCTTCCAGTCCAGGAGGCTTCCCATTCCACTGCAATAAAATGCAGAAATCATGTTCCCTCTACTTGGACATTACAGGAAAGAATGATGTCAAGGTCACCTGAGGCAGGTCCCCCGGCTGATAAAAGAGGGGCCTGCTCTACCTTGCTTGGTAAATGCATTTTCAATAACAACCCGAAAGTCTTAGAAATCTGTATTGTCTGAAATCCAAGGAGGATCAGAGGCCAAAAGCAGAGACCAAACCTCATGACATAACAACTCTAACGAACATTCTGATTCTCCTGCAAAATGTTGGAAGAAAACATGTGTATATATATTTAGTTCCATAGCTAAAATGTAAAACAAAATCAAGTTGAGAATAGCCTGATTTGTCTACCTGAGAACTGGACCATTTTGAGGCTCAGAGAGGAAAATGCAGATAAAAGCTCTGAAAGTGAAAGGTTAGGCAGCTGTATTATTATCATGTAACTGTACACATTTGAGGATGTAACTTGAAAAGAAAATACTAACTAAATTTTACTAGATTAACTCAATATTGTTGGTGGCCCCCTCGGAATTCACTCAGATTTTCAGCATTGGTATTTAGAGCCCAGCACTTCCAAACTGCCCTGGAAAATGAAGGTAATATCTATACACATCCACTCCTTAATTTGGGATAGAGAGGGTCTCTCAAGCAATCCCCTTAGTTTGCTTGTGGCCGAAATGGCAGTTTCAGGATAAATGAGGAAGTCTAAAGAGGGGAGGGGAGGCTTTGATCTAGAGGCCCTGACTCTGTTTGCTCTCATGTTTGCAGCTGTCCAAGAACTCAGACTGGAAACTTCCTTTTTCTCCCTGTTCTGGCCAGTGCTGCTTAGGTTACCCTATCTACTAGATTTTTACAAACATTTCTTGGGGGTCTTTGAATAACACTGGTTCCATTGACAAACCTAAATAAACCCATTTCAACCTGGTACATTACTCTAATAAGCAGGCATTATTTGTAAATTACAAATATATATATAGACACACACACACACACACACACACATATATATACACACACACACATATATATATACATACATATATAGACATATATATGCATATATAGACACATATATATATATACATATATAGACATACATATATAGACATATATAGACACAATAATTATACATATTTGTGGATTACAGTTTGATGTTTTGATACATGTATACAGTATTCAATAATCAATTGATATTTAGTATATGCAGCCACATATATTTATTATTTTTTGTGGTGTGAACATTTAAAATCTCTTCTATTTTGTAATACTTGACACATTATTGTTAACCACTGTCACCCTACTATGCAATGGAATGACACAGTGTGTTCCTCCTCTCCAGCTGTAACTTGGCACATGTTGACCACTTCTCTCTATTCTCCCTTCCTCCCCAGCTACCCCAGCCTCTGGTCAGCAAAATCATGTGTTTCTGTGTCTGGCTTATGTCCGTGTTGTCCGTGTTGCAGCAATGACTGGATTTCATTATTTATGGATGGACAGCATTTCATTGTGTATGAACACCACATTGTCTTTATTTCTACATCCTTTGATAGATACTTACTAACTACTAATTTTTACTAATTGGCTATTGTGAATAGTACCTCAATGAACATGGAACTGCAGACATTTCTTCAGCATATGATTCATTTCCTTTGAATGTACACCTACTAGTGGAATTGCTGGATCGTGTAGCAGTTCTATTTTCAAAATGTTTGGAGGAACCTCCTAAGTTTCATATATATACATGAAGTCTTAAAGTAATTATGTTAACTGCCTTAATAAATAAAATTTCCCACATATTAAAATAACTATTACAAATATAGAAGAAACTTACTAAAGTACTAAATAACCATTATAAATAAAAGTATAATGATGTAGTTTGAATCTTAAATGTCACCCACAGGCTCATAATTAAAGTCCTGGTCACCAGGCTGTAGGGCTACTGTGAGGTGGTAGACCATTTAGGAGGTGACGACTGGTGGGAGCATGTTCCCTCCTCAGGGTATATCCTTGAAGGTAACTTAGGGATGCTGGCTCCTCCTCTTTCTGTCTTTGCTTCCTGGCAGCCATCTGTGAGCAGGCTTACCCTTCACTCCTGCCATGATGTGCTGTGCCAACACAGGTCCAGAGCAACAGGGTCAACTGACTGGACTGATCCTCTGAAATCCAGAGCCAACATAATCCTTTCTCAGGTGTTTTGGTGGTGGCAGAAAGCTAACACAGAAACTTAATAAGGAGAACCTTTGTTATCTTGGGTATTCCAATGTTGTGCACAGATGTAGCATGATTTTAAATTAACATCCCAAATTTAATGAGTCAATTGTATATTTTTTATATTGACATTATTAGGCTGTTACTTCAACAGGCTAAATCATTGCAGGTATTTGAATTGTTTGATCTGAAAAGTTTGGCACGAAAAGCAATATATATACAACACACACAAATATATATATATATATATATATATGTGTGTGTGTGTGTGTGTGTGTGTGTGTGTGTGTGTGTGTGTTAATTCTACTTTAACATAAATAATATGCCAGTGTTTTGATGTCCCTGAAATTTTCTTTGATTAGTTATATGTTTTCCCAAGTTTAAAAGTAGCTTCCCTATTTATGGAAGAGAGCAGCCTCCCTATTAATTTAGTTGCTTAGGGCTGGGATTCTTCGAGAATGACCATGGTGGATTTCATGAAACCCTGTGTTGGAACTGTGTCATGTGCTTTAAAACTTAAAAAAAACGTAGGTCTCCTTGGTCCTGTCGCTTGTATTTCTGGCTTCAAGTTATTCATATTCCCTATTCTCTTTATTCACAGAAATCTGCAAACTCCATCCAAGGTGATTGCTTGGTGAATCTTTATAAACTTTTCCCATATAAGACATGTAAACAAAGGTGCCAAAAACATACAATGATGCTGGGAAAACTGATTATTCATATATAGAAGAATGAGATTAGAATCTTATCTCTCATCCTGCACAAAAATCAACTCAAAATGTATTAAAGACCTAGGAACTAGAAAAGAAAATATGCCACTCATAGAAGGAAATGTTGAGTTAACACTCCAACATACAGGCACAGGCAATGACTTTCTCAACAGGATTTGTAAAGCTCAGGAAATAATGCCAAGAGTTAATAAATAGGATGGCATCAAATTAAAAAGCTCCTGCACAGCAAAGGAAACAATTAAGACTGTGAAGAGAGAACCTATAAAATGGAAGAATGTCTTTGCTAGCTACTTTTCTGACAGAGAATTGATATTTAGAATACATAAAGAACTCAAAAAACTTAACAAATGACCCTATTAATAAATGAGAAAATGAAGTAAACAGACATTTTTCAAAAGAAGAAAAAAAGGCCATCAAATATAAGAAAAAGTGTTCAACATCATTAGTAATTAGAGAAATGCAAATCAAAACTACACTAAGTTTTCCTCTCACTCTAGTCAGAATGGCAACCATTAAGAATACAAACAATATCTGCTGGAGAGAAGGTGGTGGGGTGGGGTGGGGGGAGGAACACTTTTACAGTTGGTGGCATTGTAAATTAGTACAAGCACTATGGAAATCAGTATGAAGATTCTTCAAAAGACTAGATATTGGAACCATCATTATGATCCAGCTATACAATTCCTTGGAATTTATCGTAAAGAATTGGTTATCATACTATAGCGATAGATGCCTATCCAGGTTTACAGCAGAACAATTCACAATAGCCAAACTATGGAACCAGCCTAGGTGTCCATCAATGATTGAATGGATAAGGAAAATGTGGTATATAAACACAATGGATGGTCATAAAGAGGAATCAAATTATATAATTTGCAGAAAAATGAATGGACCTTGAGACCATTGTATGAAGTGAAATAAACCAAACTCAGAAGGTCAAGGGTCATATGTTTTCTCTCATATGTGGAAACTAGAGAGGAAAAAGGAAAAGAAAAGTGGTGGTGGTGGGAAAGATTTGAAAGTATATTTTTTCTCAATTTATTGAGACTATTGATAGAATCTTATGACGTTTAAAATTATATTTTCTATTAAGCAGCATAGATATTTTTCTTGATGTTATTCTGCTTTCTTTCTTGGTCATAGAGCTTTGATGAATGTTAAAATTGATATCCAGTTGAATTCTGGATACTTTACTCAGCCTTTTCTGATTTGCTGCCACAATTGATGGGGCCATTCTAGCAACACATACATACAAGCAAGCATTCATTCACAATTGCAAAATCTCAGGTTCACATGTCTACTTTCCAATGTTACCTCAAAATGCTCAGCTTTGCTTGAGGTAGAAAGAGAGGGATTGAAAGTTCTTTTATTCCCTTGAGAACTATCTATGTCAAAAATGTAAATCAATAGAAGAACTGAATATAAGAAAAAGGCAACTCATAAATTCACAGTGGATTTTATTGATACAGGATAGCAGCACTGTAGATTTTCTCAATCGATGCCCAACTGGTTTAAAATATCTATTCCTTGAGCCCTTGCTACAGGTCAAGCATGGTTTCAAGTGATTTGATATATCTGAGTGAACCTAATGAGCAAAGATGGATCATAACACCTTAATCATAACACGTTAGTGGTTTGTATACTATCCCAGCAGAGGCTAAATGTTACTGGGAAATGGAACAACAGAGTAGGGAATCATGGGAGGAGGAAAGGGCAAAGGCCACAATGTAAACAGGGGTCTGGGATAATTGGACTAAGGTTTGAAGGGAGTGAGGGGGTGAGCTCTATAGAAGAGCCATCCAGGCAGAGAAAAGACCTAAGCCAAGGTGTAAGTGAGGACAGTATTACTGGGTCTGGGGAGAGGGGGACAGCTCTAGTGGGAGCCAACTCATGTGGGGCTTAATGTCCTTTCAGGAACTTACTTTTCCTCAGAGGGAACAAGGCAGTCATTGTAAGTTATTGGGCAGAGGAGTGACATGATCTAAAGCATGCGTTCAAAGCCATGTGCTTTGAATAGACCTTTGGGGGACTATATAAGATCCAGTAAGAGAGTAATTCTGGGTTGAGCCATAATGGTAAGCACTAGAGATGAAGAACAGTGGTTAGGTCTGAGGTAGCCTTTGAAGGTAGAGTCAAAATCATTTTTCTTTTTTTTTTTTTTTTTTTTTGCACTGGACATGTGATATGAAAATATCACTATAAAATAAACTTACAGTTCAGTAGACATTTTTCTACTCAATCTATAGAAAGAATTTCCAGAATTAATCCAGAGATTTCAGCTTCTAATGTGAAAGGACCTAATTGCAATGTATGCAATTTTACATTTTATTCATTTACATATTGTCATTTCACTCATGATTGTGAATGGCACAGGTTTTATTATGTGCAACCAAGAGTTAGATTTGATTTGCTGGTAAATGGATGGAACTGGAGACTATCCTTCTAAGTGAAATAAGTCAATCCCCCAAACCAAAGGCTGAATGTTCTTTCTGATATGCAGACGTTGACTCATAATAAGGAGGCAGGGAAAGAATAATAGAAGTTCATTGGATTAGACAAAGAGAAATGAAGGGAAGGGACAGGGGATAAGAATAGGAAAGACAGTAGAATAAATAACACATAACTTTTCTATGTTCATATATGAATATATGACTAGTAAAACTCCATATCATGTGCTACTGCAAGAATGGGAAGTCATAATCCATGTAAGTATAATATGTCAAATACATTCTACTATCATCTATAACTAAAAAGAACAAATAAAATTTTTTTTAAAAATTCCAATAAGATTTATTTAAAAAGAGAGAGTTAGGTCTGAAAAGCTCAATAAAATACAATCATATTCCATGATGAGAGGGTCATTTGACTTGAAACAGAGCCCATTCTCAGCATTTTTTGGAAGCAGCTTAGATCTTCATTTTCATGACTCAGAGGTAAGACAGTTTTCATCCTCAGGTGTTATCTAGGTATAGCACTAAGAATATTGACCTAGAGGTAATTTTTAATTATGTCATCTTTTTTTTTTTTTTCTGGTAAGAAGGATATCTGATAATTAGTAAACAGATGTAATTGTTTTAGAAATACATATAGACAGTCCCTAGCTTAAGATAGTTTGACTTTTGACTGTTTGAATTAATAATGGTGCAGAAGTGATAGGCATTCCGTAGAAACCCTACCTTGAATTTGAATTTTGATCTTTTCCCAGGATAGTTGCATGCAGGATGATATTCTTTCATGATGCTGGTTAGTGCAGCCAGCTCCCAGTCAGCCCCCGATGGCGAGGACAAACAACCCAGGTTCTACTGTGCAGCCAGGCCATGATGTGTGGTGGGTCAGGGGTACTCAATGCATTTTCAACTTATGATGGGTGTATCAGGATGTAACTGATCGTAAGTTGAGGACTATTTGTAATGTGTAATGGGAGCATGTCCTGTTATTTTGCCCGAGTTTCTCCGTTCAGTGCTGTCAGGGGAAGGAAGCCAGGCCGAAATGTTCCTACCTGCAGACGTTTCAGAAAATTCCCCAGAGGTTTAACCACAGGGACATTGCTGGGATTGCTCCAGCCATCTCTCAGACTGTGATTAATTTGGTCTGTAGCCATGATTTGTTGGCTTAGGCGGATGGATTTCTGAGTGCCGGGCAGAAGTACTGCAACTCTGCCCCTTCCAGGCAAGTGATGCTAAGCGAGCCTCGGGAAGCTTCTATTCCCTGGGACAGGGAACAGCTCAGCAAGGCCTGATGAGACTTCTGTGGGCTCTCTTCAAGCTTGCAGCCTCTCCACTCCTGACCCGAAGGGTTTGATGGCCTTCAAAATAGAGAGTATATTGATCTGTTTTCTAGGCAACAAATGCTGAAGCCCTGTCTGCTAATGTGACTTCAGAAGGTTAAATATGGATTTTGAAAGAATTACCAGCTGCCCACAAATGTTTTATAGATGGCTGAATTGCAGACACGGAGGAGGAAGAAACTTGGGGGTGGGTTTTTGTGTGCATCTATGCATCTCTTATTTTATCTGGCTCTACAATATCCTGGGTCTTTATTAGACAATGTCAGCCCCAGAAGAGTAGTAAAAATGGGATGAAAACAGAAATTGTAAAGGAAAAGAAAGCAGTTCTCCCTGTTTTTTCTCTATTATGCATGTATTAATCTGTATGCCTGTCATTCTCTCTGAGTGCCCCAAAAGAAGAAGAAGGTGGAGAGAGGAGAACAGAGGTGGGAGGGTGGAGGGGGGAGGAGAGAGCAGAGGGACTTCCTTTAGTGGGATGCAGAATTTAAATTTCTTGATGCAAAGACAAAGAATTTGGCAATATGTTACTAAGCGACAGATTTAGAAAGTTCTTTGTCATTTGATCATCAGGCTTTTCCTCTTTTTGCTTTTTATACTGAGCCTAGGCAGTAAAAATAGTTGTGTTGGTTTTCATTTTGAGTCTGGTTTCACTTCTTCGTCTTTTATGTGGTGGTAAGCTGCAGTAGGCTTGAATTTATAGAAAATACCTCAAGGGAACACTTACAATCTACCCTTGGAACATTTCCTTGATTTTTGTTTAATAGAATTTTGTTTAATAGAATTTATGGCCTGATTCATATTCAACTGAGTTTTTGCTGACCGTTTCAGTCTCTGAAATGGTTTAAGTCATGGCTGTTCTAGTCTCCTAACCATGTGACCACTGAGAGGATTATGTCACCTCTCTGTTCACAATTTTTATGTATGTGATGTGTTGAGTTCACATGACTGTGCACAGAGTTGTTTGGAATGTTTAAGAAAAAAGAGTGAGTTAGTGTATTACAAAGTACAAGGCCCACCAAGGGCTAGTCATGTATATGAAACTATTTCTACATTTTTTTGCATGCTATTATTAGGAGAGTATCTTTTTGAGAAAATTTCTAAAAATTGAGCTTGGAGCTTTTCTTGGAAAACAAGAGATGTGGAGACAGACTAAAAATGGAGGGGGGATTTTTCTAAACAGGCATATGGATAAGCTGCTACCTATGAGATATGTCTGATATTTCAGGCTGCTGCAAGTGATTTATTGTGGTGCCTATTTTTCTGCCTCTGCTAGTTTGTGTGCAAATGTAATGTTAGCCCATAAGCATGTAAGTGTGAATTATATAGGCAATTAAAGGCCATGAGACTGAAAGGTGATGCTGTCCCAGAGGTATAGTTTTGCTGGATCAGATTTCCATTGGGTGTGTTCCTTTCCAGAACTGAAAGACAGCACCCCTACCCCAAAACCCACACTGTAAAAGTAACACAGGGCTGAATGGCTTAGAAAAGTTTCCCTTTTGCTGGTTATTGGGCAGGACCCAAAATGAAAATGAAATACTGCTTGTCCAGACGAAATGCTTTTATTTGCTTCCCAAATAAATATTCATGTTTTGCCAGGTCTGGGGGAACAGAACATCCCCAAAACAGGAGAGTGAAGAAGCATATTCATTTCATAGATGAATGATATTAATTACAGATGTAGTGAGTAGAACCAAATCAAGAAGTTTTCTTTTTCTTTTTTTTTACTAGTGGATTGCAATTTATCTGAAGAGTTGGGATGTCTGTGACTTTAAAAATACTCTAAATAAATTGCTTTGTGGTTGTAACCCAACTACAATACTTCCTTGCTCTGACACTTTTGGGAAGGTTGCTTAGTCCCTCAACCTCAGTTTCCTGCAAAATGAGGGTCAAGCTCATTTGTGAGGATTGTGAGGATTCCATAAATGACTATGTTGAAGGCGCCTGAAGGCATACCTGGGGCATGACACTAAGAGGCAGCTAGTTAGTATTTAAACATTTCAGAAAAACCACTGAAGCAAGGAAATCTCCCTACACACTGAAATCCTTGTAAAGCCACAACAAAAACAATAAGCTCAAAATCTTCTGTTGGCATTTGTGTAATGGCATTTGGCACAATCATTGTTATGCTAATAGGATTGCTGGGAACAAAGGGTGTTGTGCTAGAAGGACCCAGGCTTCATTTCACTGCATGTCAGCCCTCACTTTGATTAAAGAGGGACACTGAAATGTGGTAATACAAAATCATCCTGATCTGTAACAATTGGGCTTGAAATTTTACAAATGCATTGAGTAAAGTAGGCTTGCTCCAGCTCTCCACTAGCTGTCTAGACACAGCCTCTGCCCTTGTGCTCTGAGGCACATGTGCTGTGCTTATGAAACACCTGGCAGGTGGCTGTGCCTCAGGGTCTTAATCTAATTCTTTCTGCTGTTCTGGGCGGCACTCTATGTCTTCCTCTCTTCTTTCCTTTATTTTTCCCTTTTCCTCTCCCCCTTCCAGTTTCCTCTCACTATACTCCTTACTTTCATGATTTTTAAATTCTTCTTCCTGTCAAGTCTGAAGTTTGCCGGAAGAAGCTTGTAGGTACCTGTTACCACCAACGAAGGGACAGAAATACAGAGATTAACAACTTCTTACTAAATAGAGGAAGGATAGCATAACTTGGCCTTTCTAAATGTTAGAGTCCCTGTGCTTACCTTTTGTTTGGATTAGTCCTGGTCTCCAGTAATTACTGAGCTTAGAGTGGTATTGAAAATGAAACTTATTTACATTTGTAATTCTTACAGATAGACTTTGAATATAGCAAGTGGTCATTTGACCTATGCAAGGGATTTTAAAAAAACTAACAGTGGATGTGCTTCTGTTGCTCTGGGGTTGTACAGTTATTAATGTTTTTTGAGAAAATGAAATAGAGATGTCAGTAGAGATATAATTATCACAAAGCCAAGAGGAAATGCTGTGCTTTAAAACAATGGAACTGAAGTTAGAAGAATGTGCACTTGGGTAGGGCCCCTGAATGTGGAGGCAGGGCAGTTAACGAGGACCAGAACACACTTACTGGGTTGAGCTCTGACAGCACAGAGCAGCAGACTTGGTCAAAGGAATCTGTATACATAGGATCAGTAGAAAGAAAAAGCATGGGAGGAATAGACAAACTCTAGATAGGGCAGAGGGGTTGGAGGGGAAGGGAGGGGGCATGGGGTTATAAATGATGGTGCAATGTGATGATCATTATTATTCAAAGTACAGGTATGAAGACATGAATCGGTGTGAATATACTTTGTATACAACCAGAGATATGAAAAACTGTGTTCTATATATGTAATAAGGATTGTAATGTACTCTGCTGTTATATATAAATAAAAATTTACATAATAAAAAGAAAGAGAAAACATTTGCCAAAAAACAGGTGATTAGGACTCACTCAGCCATGGAAACAGATCAACTTTCTTTTCCAAGTTTAGTTTGAACATAGAGTGCAACCACAGTGACTCCCTACATGTTGCTGTTGTGAAAATAAAGGGCAAATCGTGATGAGAGCCACATGGAAACAGCTTTTCAAAATGGAGTCTGGAGGCCTGGAGGGAGCAGGACCTAGATTCCAGCTGCAGCCTGGAATGTGAACTTTGGTTTCATTTGTGACTCTTGACTGCAGACATCTGGAATGATGGTGACTGGGTAATGACGCTAGACCCTGAGGCTCAAGATGCATATCAAGAGGTTACTGGGCTCTTGTGCTATGGACCCTTCCTTTCTGCTTACGTGTTCTTTTCTTTATCTTCTGTGGGTCACTTAGCTCCTGTTCCTTCTCAATGTTCCATAGCCTGTACAAGGCCTCATTTTTTTCCTGCTTTCTTCAGAACAGTGATTTAGAACCTTCTGGACCCGTGACTTCTGAATTGCGATTCCTAAGATCCCAGATAAAGTCCTTTTTCTGCTTTTGGGATGATTGACATCACAGGCCTCCTTGGCATGATGGATTGTCCTTCTCCTTTGCTTGCATTACTGTTATCATATATTCATTTTCTAGTTAGGCTGGAAGCTTATCCTGTGTACAGAATTTCCTCAAGTTCTACAATTGCAATGTCATATTTTCTGTACTCTTTCTTCCTTGGTCAAAGGATGCTTAGGTGACCGCAAATTTCACCATTTTGGGCATAAGTCAGAATCTCTTCTACATTGGCCTCAAGTTTCTACTGTCATTTCTGACTATCACAGAACTCAAGATGTGAATGCCAAATTTTCCAGTACTAGTTTTTCTATTCCCTATGGTTCTTTAAGAACGGAAGTTGATCAAGATATCAGAAAAACTCAGAGTCCATTGTGATGTACTGAAAACTGGGACAGATACATATTTTTGACCCCACCCCTTACTTTAGGGCTACCACTAGGATATGTGTGGGGCCCTAGGAAAATATTTTTGTAGGCCTCTTATTATATAATAAATTCCATCTTGAAATACTGTGCAAAATTTTCAAACATATGTGAGGCTTGGTAATTGCCACTGAAGATTTAGAATGGTGGTTTGAGAAAAGGTAGTGATGTATTTGTTTATTGTCTATTCAGAGCCCTTGATGATTCTTCATAGTATTCAGACATCATCTGTCTCTTTTCAGAGCCAGTGATAACCTCTTCATATTTTCTGTCATCAAATGTGCTGTGCTGGGTAATTTCCTCTCTTTCCTTGTGAGAAAAGGGTAACGGTGTTATTCTTATTCTAGTCCATAGCTAGTTACAGCTTCACGGCATAGAAACAGCATTGCTCTTCTGCACTCCGTTTCCTGATGCCTTTTATTTCCTGATGGTTACATCATGAGACTGCATTATCCATCTTGCTAAGTGAATACTGGCTTCCAATGCCTCCTCCAAAGGCAATTCCTGTGCTTCTTAGAAGATGACCACAAATGTACAGAGTATGCAGGAAAATGTGAGCGATTATTTATTTTATGATTATGTTAAATTTATCTTTTAGAATTTTATGGTGTACACATAGAACAGCACATCTTTCAACTATGTGTTGAATTCTTTAATGTGCAATCACAGCAGCCCTATAATGTTATTTCTTTACATGTCGATTGCACCCCTGGTTTCCACACACTGCCACCAGTAGTGAGAGGTAGGAAAGGGGCCTATAGGTGAGATAAGGAGAGTGGTCCCATTTATGCAAGGAATCCCTGACCTTCATCTGTTTCAGCTTAACCTGGGAGAGCACAAAGTCAACACATTAAATAGAGGCAATAATGGGTATGAATGGATTGGAAGGACCAAATCTCTTGGAGGAGACAGGTGGAGCTAACCCAAGGAGATATTACATGTGGTGCAGAGGGTGGAGGGAACTTCTCTGGGTGCAGCAACAGGGGACACACTCGATGAAGATCACCTGTCACTTCAGATGCAGTAAGTAGACCAGAGGCAGCATTGCAGAGGTAGCATGGTGGGTGACTGAGGATGCAGGAGACCACAAAAGCAGCTCAAAACCCAGGGCTGGCTGTGGTTTGTAGGGCATCAAGAGCCCTGAGTTCAAAATCAGACACCATTTCGCAGCAACCATATCTCACACCACCCCATGAGAGCAGCTCTGAGCCTGTCAGCAGAACTGATCCAGTCACTGGACTGCTTTCCAGAACTGGAGTCCAGCCCTGGGGCCCCAGGATGACTTTGCAGGAATGAGTTTTGCAGTTCTCTGGGGCATTGTTAGTGGGTAGGAAAGAATTGTAAAGGGTACAAAGGATGATTGGGTGCATGTTTGTCCCCATCCAGGCTCAGGGAATCCACACACATAACACTCAAAGCTCCTGCCAGGCCGGGCACAAGAGAGTTGGGGCTGGAGGTCTCAGAACACGTCAGGGAGGCATGGGTAATTGTGTGTCCCTGAAGCATGAGGACTGAGGCAGAAGCCTCCCTTCCTCCCTCTATTCCTTCTATCCTTTATTGCTTCCTTCCAAGCATACAGTTCATATTCCACAGATTAGGAGAATTTAAGATGAAAGAGTTACAGGAAAGCTTTAGCTAGATCTAGGATGAGTGGCATTCTGGGGAGAGAAGGTACGAGAGAGGCAAGGTAGGGTTAAGTGATCCAGAACTTGTCTTTGGATATCTAAAGCAGATGAGAAAATGCTATGTAGAACCTGAGTGAAACAATCATGATAATGGCTATGTTTTGGAAATGTGACGTGAAAGGTCTGCTTTATTTTGATTTGAAAATGTCCATATTTCCAAAGTAATGGCTGCTAGGAGCACCACAGCAAGCCATAGTGATTAATAATATAGGCCCTGGGGAAAGTGCCTGTGATTAACCCAAGATTTTTCCCTTTACCACCTGCGTGATCTCAGACCAATTATGTCACCCTTTTTTTTTGTTGTTGTTTGTTTGTTTTGTTTTGTTTGTGCCTCAGCTCCCTCATCTGCAAAAATCAATAATAAGAGTTCCTGTCCGGAATACCTTTGGCTACAAGTAACAGAACCGTGACTTATAGTGGCTTAAACAAAGAGAAATTCCAAAGCAGGGGCTACTGATCAATAGCGTCAGAGAAGTGAGGCTTTTTGTATCTTTTGTTTTTGCCCCACTTTCTGTGTTGTTGCACTTTTTATGCAAGAAGAGAAGAAAAGGGAAATGGGAGAATTATAGCTGACTAGGGTTTCCTATCAAAAAAATCCAAGCTTTGCTGAAAGTTCTTTTAAGCAGAAACTCACTTATGGAACTGAGGAGTGTCTCTTGGCCACCTTGACTTGAAATTTTTAAAACTATATATTGACCAATTGAGCAAATTTATTTATGGGGTGCAAAATGATGTGATTTCTGAATATAAAGTGTCCAAATCAAGTCAAGTAACCATCACCTCAAATATTTGACATCCGTTATGATAAGAACATTGGAGATCCACTGAAATGCAAGTGCATGACTGTTAGTTGAGCATATATTATGAAATAGATCTGGAAAAACATCAAACTTACTCCTCCTATCTAAGTGGGGCGTCATACTCTTTGATTGCCATCTTGTCATTATTTCTCACCCACAGCCTCTGATATCTACTTTTCTACTCTCTGCTTTTACAAATTCTAATATTTTAGCTCCCACATATAAGTGAGAAATAGTGTTGAGCTTATTTTACATAGTACAATGCTCCATTCCTTTAATTTCCCACATTTAAGTACAATATAATTGTACATAATGGTAATATTTGTTCATACATACTCTTATATACACATAATATAACAATATAATTTGACCAATCATTCCCCAGTATTTTCCCACTCCCTTCCCTCCTTCCTCCCTCCCTCACTCTCTTTCCTCTATTCTATAGTTTTCCATTTGTTTTTCGTGAGATGTCCCACTTTTCTTTTTCTTTTTCCTCTAATGTTCATATATGAGAGAAAATGTATGACCCTTGACTTTCTGCGTTTGGATTATTTTGCTTAACATAATGTTCTTAAGTTCTATCCATTTTCCTGCAAATGACATAATTTCATTTTTTAATGGCTGAGTAAAATTTATGTGTTTATATGCCACATATTTCTCATCCATTCATTTGTTGATGAACACCTAGGCTGGTTCCATAGTCTGGCTATTGTGAATTGTTTTGCTATAAATATATATGTATATGTATCCATCACTATATTATGATGACTTTAATTCTTTAGGATACTGAAGAGTGGTATAGCTGGGTAATATGGTGTTTCCATTCCTAGTCTTTTGTGGAAACTCCATCCTGATTTCCATAATGGTTGTAGTAATTTTAATCCCACCAATAGTGTAAAAGTTTTGCTTTCTCCCCCCAGATCCTCTCCAGCATTTATTATTGTTTATATTCTTGATGGCTGCTATTTTGACTAGAATGAAAGAAAATGTCAGTGTAGTTTTGATTTACATTTCCAAAACTGCGAATGTCCATCTCAGTTCTTGCAAAGGACAGAACTTCTTCCCTAAGGCAAAATAATGTTCCATTGTGTATGTTGACTGCATATAATCCACCTGTTGATAGTTGGGCTGACTCTATATCTTGGCTATTGTGCATAGTGTTACAAAGGACAGGAGTGTCCAAATATCTCTTCTACATACTGACGGCAAATCCTGCCAGAATTTGAAAGGAGAAGGGAATATAGATTTACTCGAGTCAGACAATCAAAGAGTGTGGACTACAACATGTTCCAGGATTTCTCTGAATGTTGAATGAGCTAACAACTGTGGAGTTCTTTAAAAATTTGCGAATGCTTAAATATTAGCTTATTACCATGATTGGTAATATTAAGAAGGAGGTTGAAGTATTTTTACCAACGTATTGAAAAATGCCCCGTTTTGGAAATGTTTTCTAAAAGCCTATGGAAATAGGGGGAAAAGGAGGAAGTCAACACTGCCCTTCACCATTCCTCCCCTGGAAAAGTTTCAGAAGTAGCTGAGATACACATTCATAGTCAAACACTGGCATCCTTGCCACATCTGTGATTCACCGTCCTGGGACATACTGCTGTTGAGACAGGCTTACAGATTTCAAAGAAGATGCTGGAATCCTAGAATAGTGCAGGCCAAAAGGTCACACTTATTTGCTTATTTTTATTGAATATTCATGGTGGATGTATATTTCCCCTTATTTTCCATGCTGATGGGCTGTGTTCTATGTTGTTGTGGGTGGCTCCAATTGGACACAACCACTTTTTACTGGGTCAGTCTGCCACTCTTGCCTTTTTGGAGGAGGGGGTGTTTGTCCATCTAACAGGGCTCCACATACACGAGTTCACCCAAATTTTATGGGTGGATCTTTTCCAAGTTGCAAGCTTGGCACTTTTCAAAATGCGCTGAATGGTTGTTTGGAACTTGTCTCTGCTGACTCCACTGGGCTCAGTGTCAAATCTCTTCTAATCCACTAATGAACCTTTATTAAAGTGGGAGAGAGAGAGGTTGAATCAGCCTCTGGAAACATTACTAAAATAAAGTAGGAGCAGTGAAAAGATCAAAAGAGAACAACAATAAAGGAACACTCAGTCTCCACTACCCCCTTTCGGTCTCTCTAAAGCTGGTTTTTTTCCCCCCCAGAAATGTCAATATTATTAGTTGATTTCAACAGCCTTTAATTTTGTTCTGCTTCAGTTTTAATTTTATTTGTCAAGGAAGCTCCACGAGGAGACTACCATTCACCGGCAACTCTCGGTAACTTCATGTTTTTAAAAGTTCAGTTTGAACAGGTCAAACATCTGTGAGCGTTTACATGACCAAATAGACAGGGTAATGCCAACTCTGTAGCATTTTAAAAAATCAATTCGGGATCCAACAATAATTCTGAACCACACTGATTGTAACTTCTACCCTCACCCCTTGGACTCCTCGGCCACCCACTCTCGGCCTCTGTACCTAGGACATCCTGAGTCTACAGTGACCCTGGGCTGAACTGTGAAGGAACCACCATGTACCTTTCAACAATGTCCACTCATCCTTAAAATCGCCAGTCAAGGAAGAGATAGCTTCCAGATAAGCAATGTGACTTCCAACACCAGGCCTCCTCTGTTCTCAGGTGTCCCTGTTATTCGGCTGCAGTCACTTGCCTATTTCTGCTTGTTACTGGTTCACTCCAATATGGAGCAAACAACTTTCTGTTAGATCCAGAGCACAGATGGATGAAAGTCTCCAAGTCCCCAGTCCAAAGAAACCTGCGTTCTGCCGACTAGTTTATTTCATAGAAGCTATAATAATTTGAGTCACTAAATTGAGAGAGAAAATCTTAATTAAAATTTTGTGCTTAGTGTTTGTTTTTGTCAGTTCCTGTTTTCTTCATTAACTTCTTAATTGGTAAAAACTTACCATGGATGATTTGAATTCTCCTTTTCTCTCTCTCCTTCTCTAAACACATTGTGCACATATATTAATAACGTATCTATATCTATCACATGTCTATTATTTCTTTCTGTTTACTTGAGCAAAGTTATTAGTTGACCCAACAATTTTTCTAATCATAACTTTAACTTACATAGCATTTAACACTTTTTCAAGTGCTTTTATAATACCTTATCTCCTGTGGTCTTTATAGGGAAGAATGATATCTTCAGACGAGAAAATGGAAACAGCGGCTCAGAGAAATTAGCTGTCAAAGGTCAGAAAACTAGTTAGTGAGGATGACATGAAAGTATGAAGAACTTTCTTATTCATTCATTCTCTAATTGTTGTTGAGTCCTCCTATGCATTAGGCATTAACTTTGATGCTAGATTCAACAATGAGCAAAAGAAAAGACTTTGGCTCCAAAGAGCTTACATTCCTGTGACAGAGACAAAAAGGAAACCATATTCTATAGACTCCAAGGTGATAAGTGCCATAGGCAGAAGCAAGGAAGGACGGGTGATAAGAGTCTTGGAGAGTCACAGTTTATAAATTTAGAAAATGTAGTTAGAGTGATCCTACTGGGAAGGTGATATATGAGCAGAGACTTAAGGAAGGGAATAAGTTATGCAGATCTCAGGCGAGGAATAGGAAGCGAAAGGGCCCAGGGGCAGCAAGCAGACTGAAAAGGAGTCCTGAAGGAACTGAGGGCAGAGAGGCTTCTGGTTAGAAAGGAAGGTATGGGCTCACAGGGTGGATGATGATGGCAGCTACCAAAAGAGCTCTACCTCTCTCTGTATGTGATTTCAATGTCCACCAGCTGGTTGAAGGAACATAGTAAGCATACCTCATGAACTGGTTTCTTTTAAAAGAACTATATCTTCAAACAAGAAAATGGAAACAGTGGCTCAGGGCAATTATCTGTCAAAGGTCGGAAAGCTAGTTAGTGAGGATGACATTAAAGTATGAAGAACACATTTCATAGTCTATCTTATTCATTCATTCTCTAATTGTTGTTGAGTCCTCCTATGCATTAGGCATTAATTAAATGACTTGGGAAAAAAAAACTCTAGGAGGGCACAGATGGATTCTGGGAGACCTAGTTTTAACCTAGTTGTAGGAGTTTTTGTTCTGAATACATCCAATGAGCAGTGGCCTAATGACTCAAGGTCTGTATTCTGTTTGGGAGCCTTCCACTAATTGCTGGAGGGTCTTGGGGCAATCATTTAATATTCATTACCAAGAGAATTAAAAGCAAACCATGTATTAGTGTGAGCCAGTTTCTTCTTGCTCCCTGTGATTCACAGCCTGGTAATATCCTGTCTGTTTTTCTTGCTCTCCAAGGGCAGAGCCTCTTCCTGTGCTATCCCACCATTGCCCTCTTCATGTCTTTGGTAACAGCTCTGACTTTCTTCCAACTGTCCACAGCAGGTATGGAAGAGAGGCAGAGGACAGCAGCTTTGCTAGGCTCTGGGTTGTTCTGAAGTTCTAGGTTACAACCCATAACTAGTGTCTTTCGTTAAAAGCCATCAATACTAGGTATTGTAGAGATTTCAGAAGTTGGAAAAAAAGTAGCTTGAACAGCTTACCTACCATCCTATCCTAGAATTTATGTCACACAGTATAAGATAGACAGCTCTGCCTGCAGTCGTAAGGCTGGAAGCTTGTGCACACATGAATCTGCTCGACTTTGGTTTCACCTCACTTTAGTTATTTGATTTGGTGTCTGCAAAATGCTGTGTGAACATTTTTATAAGCCTTGGATGATTTACCTCCAAAGTTGCTTGAACTCTAAAATATGCTTTCAGTTTTGTAAAACCACAAATTATTTATCAAAGGGGCAAGGAAATTGAGGTCACTGAGCTAATTTCTTACATAATTTTGAACTTCCTTTCTGAGTCCTGACATTTCCAGCAGTCCGAGTGATGCGTTCTTGAGATGGATTTGATAACGGGGAGAAAGGTATGAACAGAGGTAGAAGGTGCTGTGTGATTCTGCTTGGTTTGGATATTAAACACCAGGAATCCAGCTAGGGCAGCAGAGTGAGATGCAAGGTAATCCTGCCTTTCCCAGTTTATTGTGCTTATAAAGAGTAAAGCAGGAACTGTGGAAAGACTTTGCTAGTTGAAAGCAAAGTAATTTAAGGTCTGACTAAAAATTCTTGACCTAAAACAATAGAAAAAGTGATCATTAAAATAAAACAAGAGAACAGTAGAGAAAATAAATCTTTGAAACCTCAACTATTATCAGTTTCTTTTGAGATAACTAAATAGTGACTTGGAATGATTTCCTTCCAGATATGTCAAGGGTAATTAGCAAATACCTTAAAAAGATAGAAAAGAGTGAGAATGAAATGACTATAGAATGTATAGGGGAATAATAATTTTGATAAAATATAAAGGATAAAGGAGAAAGAGAAAGTAATTCCTACAAGCCATACTTGAAAAAATAGGGATGCTAGTGAGTGAAGCAGGAGAGATAAGCATCATTGATCTGAAATTTAAGGACTTCAGGATTTCTTAATAGATGGCAAATTTTAGTTGTATAAATTTACTTAAAGAGACTAGGGCAAAATACCACTTTGATTATGAGAATCTTTCTCTTCTAAATTTTCTCTTTTCCCCTTTCTGTAAGTAGTGGGGAAATGGGAGAGGCCCTAGAAGCTAATGGAGCCTTTACCTTGGAGATTCCCACTTCTGGAGGAAATAGCAGAGATCTCTTCTGGGGCCTCAGGATTGTGAATTGAGTACTGGGAGCTTAGAGTCACCAGAGACACCAGATGTTTTCATGACATTATCAGGATTTATTTTAATCAATGGATGGAGCCCAGGAAGAAATGGTAAGGAGTGGGGAGTGGATCTCAACTGCACTCACTTATAATTTCAGATACAAAGAGTGTTACAGAAAGCATGGCTCTGAGCATGAGTTTTCTAATTCAATTGTGCTTATGATTTCAATTATCCCTGTTTTCCAAAGTGATTAGCAGAAACAGTTCAGCAGAAAAGGCATGTGTGGGCTGGAGAGGAAGGAACTCACTAGCTGCATGTCTGCCCCTCTTGGTAGCCAGGCTTGCAGCAGGGAGGAGATGGCGCAAGCAAGGAAGAGAGAGGTCTGCCGTTTCTGCAAGAAGGGAGGAGGGAGCGCATGCTCAGTTCCTGAAAAACAGAACTTGGTGGGCTGATTCCTCTGGGACCTGAATGCTCCTGCTTATCCAGAAGCTGACAGCTAGAATGAATGCTTATTTCTGGACAGGAGGAAAATGGAGTTGAAATGGACCCAAAGGATACAGGACTTTCTGAAATGATTTACATTAAATGACTACATTATGGAGACTCAGGTTAATGAATGAAGTCATTTTAATATCCATTTATGATCTATGTAAAGATCGTTTCATACCTATGATGATCTCTGTGGATGGGAAAAATTCCTGGCACCTGATATGGGCACTATACACTTTGAGACTTCACCTCTGATTCCACTACAATTTGTGTCTAATTCTCTGTTATTTTTGTGTCATGAGCAATCTCAGTCAAACTTTCTAAAATAATGTGTACACAAAGTGAAAGTGATGACTTAACTTGCTTATCTCCACTTCTTTTGAATTACTTTCTCAATATTCTAATTGACTCATAAAGTCAGTCATCAAAATTCTTCCTACAGATGGTTTTGTCTGTTTGATATGGGACAATTGGAAACAAATGGCTTCTTTCACTCTAAAAAGCAATTATCATCTTCAAACAGTAAACAATTTATTTATCTTCCATTTGTTTTTTGTTTTAAATTTATAGAAGTAAATTTACTTTTAAATGAACACAATTAAAAATAATTTCTAGCATATTCCATTTGGATGTGGACTTCTGTGCACATTGACCATCCAGTTACTGGGATCAATCTTTTGACTTCAGCAGTAGGGTCGTGAGATGCCTAGTTATAGTTTTCTTTATGTCTATTCTGTTTGGGTTTAGCTGAGATTCTTTAATGTGAGCATTGCTTGCTTTAAGAATTTGGGAAAATTCGTGACCATGTTTTCTTTCTCAATTTATACTGTGTTTTCTTTCTTTTCTCTTTAGGAACTCCTGGAATAAAAATTCAGGGCATTGAACTATGATTTGCATATGAATGATATGTTTTATATTTTGTGGTCTCTTGGCTTTGATCAAATATTTTTTTACTGATCTATCTCTGGAATCTCTTAATCAATCTTTGACCAATGATAAATTCAGCCAATGAGCTCTTAATTTCAGTTATTATATTTTCAGTCTTAGAATGACTAGTTTTTGGTGGATTCCCATTATTTAATTAAATTCCATACCCCTTCATCATTTTTGTTATATTTTCTTCCTATTTCTCTGACATAGTGATGATCATTGTGTCATATTCAGTCCTTCAATACTAACTATAATGTCCATTTTTTTTTTCTATGCATTTGCTTTGTTGTTTGTTTGTTCTGCTTGGTAACTGATGTACAGAGCAAGTCTCACAGCTCTGCAGTATGCAACTCCTACCAGATTAAACTCTGTAAGGCAGATGAGTTGAAGCTGGGCACTTCAACCTAGCAACCTAGGGGAGCAGCCCTGGGCCAAAGTTTTAAGAGACCCTACCCCCACCCCCCACCCCCCACCTTTGCTTCTGTCTGTTTCCCTCAGGCCTCTCTTTCCCATACTTCTGATAGAGAGTCTTGAAAGATGGATAAAATTTGGTCTACTCTGTAACATCTTGCTATACTCTATGGACATATCAGGGAGACCAGCCATCTTTCTGATTCAGGCCCCTTTTCCCACATAGATTTATTTTTTCTCAAATGACTGCGGGGTTACTGAAGATTTTAATCTACTTTACAGAAACTCCCTATCTTGTGCTCAGACTCAGAATTCAGCAAATGTACTGTGGGGAAAATTGGATGAACATTTAGGGGTACAGTCATTTCCTAGTTGTAGCCACTTGTTTGAAGGCCACAGGCTTTATTGGGTCCTCTTTCCCCTCTTGTGGTCCTTCTGCATGGATCAGTTTTGATTTTCAGAACATGGTCAGAACTGGCAAATGTCCTGGGGAAGAATATGGCCTGTGAAAGCCAGCTCACCTTTGCTTTCTTGAATTTTTGTTCATTTAAATGTGCTTCCATAATTTACTGATCGCTTTCTATGTGATTTTTTTTTTTCAACTAATTTGTTGGCCTAACAGAAATTTGTTTTCTGCAACCAACTGCCTACAACTTGAAGTCCCAGAAATCCCCTTAGGGTCAGTTTCTAGAAGTCTGGAGTAGTAGCTATGCCCATCCAATCTAATAGTCTATAAGGAGATCTTCGTCAGTTTTTTAGGAGCTTCAAATGATTCTATTCCTCTTGCATGAAGTAATGAAGACTATACTCCAACAGCCATATTTATCACTCAATTATTTTCCAAAATGGAAAACATTTGTTAAGGTGATTCTTAGGTGAGAAAATACTGCAATAATTAGAATTACATTTCACAGGTCCTAATGAGCCTTAAAGGTGTTGGCATGGGGTTTTCCCACATGTAAAACTTGTCTATTCCTTTTGAACTACTTACTGTATAGGAAGTGTAGGGTGTCCACAGAACCTCCTCTGAATCACCTGTGTGGGAAGTAACGGTGATCTATATGCTAACCCTGAAGCTTGCTTGACCTGGGATGTCATCCTTTGACTCAGAGGACCTACATCTGCGAAATTGACTTGTCTTCATCCTTAAATATGACAGCTCCTTGCAATTTCAGTATTTCTCTGAATAAATATTCAATATTTCAATATTTCTCTGAATAAATATTCCTTTTGGAAAAGTATAGTTTTGCCCCCTCTGTTTTTTTTTTTTTTTTGTATGTGGCTTTGCTTGCACCATGCTATTCTAACTCTGTTCTGTATGTAAATTCTCCCATCAACATCTTTGTACCTTGGCATTTCAAAAATATTCAAACATTTGTTTGTTTTGAGTCTGATAATGAACGTACATGGCTTGACCTGACCCAAGTTCCACTTTATAGACAAGGATGCTACAAGTGAAGAAGTTAAGTATAATCAGTAACAGCAGGTGACAGGATTTAAAGCCGGGTCATTTTATTTCTTTTTTCTACTACCTCATTATGTGATTCTATCCCAGCTGAGATGACAGATGGCACTAGAGCGAGAACATTTCCTTGCATCTGGTGTATGGCTAGAAAGTGAAGATTCCCTATAAAAAATATGGAAGGAATCTTTACCCTTTCCTTTAACTTTCTTTTTGGAGCTTGGCACTCACCAAGGTTAGATAACAGAAAAGAGACTTATGTAACTTATGTCAAGGAAGAGAAAACTATATAGACTCTCTTGGTGGCATATGGAATGAGGTCATCATCTTTGGAAGTATAAAAGGTCTGTTGGTTTTAGAGATGGCTTGACCCTTGATAGTACTAGTGAGTTCCAAATTCTTTCCTGCTTCTCTTTCAACCTCAGTTTCTCTCATGGATTAGATACCATTTTTTTTCCCCAAAAGGTCCATATTGAGGAAACTGGATGAAACGGGATGATTGGATATCTAGCTAAGGTAAGAAGAAGGACTTGAAGAAGTCGAGATTCACAGGGACAATGCTCTGATAAATTCTAAGAAAGACAATTACATGGGGGAACTGAGACATCAATAAAAGATTACCAAGGTTACTGAGGGCAGGGATTAGTTGCATAGGGCAAAGCAAACATTGAGCCAGTACTCTTATTGGATAATCTTGTTTCTTAAATGATAAAATGTCAGCAATTTCAAATGGTTCAAACTAAGGTTTTTATAACTCTTCTACTATGAAGCAAAAGCTTTTGATAGTGCAAGCTATATGCAGTCCTTCATCACTTAATAATGGAATAAATTCCTAAAAATGTGCAGTTTGACAATTTTGTCATTGTGTGAACATCATGGAATGTACTTATGCAAACCGAGAGTATCAAGCCTAATACACATTTATGCTTTGTGTGTGTGTGTGTGTGTGTGTGTGTGTGTGTGTATAAAAATCTATTGTTTCCTAGGGATTTTATGAACACATAACAAGGAATTAAATTAGCGTAAGAGAAAATGATGCAATGAAGAGACATAGTAAACACGGGCTGTGTGAGGCTACTCTGTTGGCATAACAGGGAAGACTGTTTGATAGTTCAGATTTAAAAAAATATGTTAAATGAATACACTCTAAAATAATGATAAAATATAGCACAGTAAATACACAAGCCAGTGGCATAATCGTTTATTATCATTATCAAGTATTATGTACTGTATGTGATTGTATGTACTACGCTTTTATATGACTGGTGGCACAGTAGGTTTGCTTACACCAGTGTCACTTCATACCTTGAGTAATGCATTACACTGTGATGTCACCAGGCAGTAGCAATTTTTCAGCTCCATTATAATCTTATGGGTCAATATTTGACAGATGTCTTTATGTGATGTGTGACTATACACTCATGCCTTTTGAATGCTACGCCCTGACTATAATGTGGTTGCTATTTTAATAAATAGAATTTTAATTATCACTTTCCCCCTCACTTGAAGATATACAAGCTAGATGCTTGCAGTTATATGAAGATTACTCCAGGAAGCCTAGCTACAAATGTAAATATTCTCAGGGGTATTATACCAATGAGCTAACACTACAGTTTTGCCATACTTAGACCCGTTATTGGGCTAGTCCCATTTTTCCAGGTCTGCCTCCAATCCTCTCCTTCCTAGCATTCAGGTTCCCTTTTTCTCTTGAGAACTTAGTTATGCATTTAAAAATATATGTAGCTACATTTTAAACAAAGCTTGTTCCTTATTGGAAAATCTTGCACACTGCTGGAAACAGAGAACATGACAGTTGGAGGTGAAGGAAGTGGAGAGATTTCATGAATGATTAAAGCTAAACATGCAACAGCTTTCTTATAATTAAGCATTTCAGAATGTATTTGTAGAACGGTAGTATACAAAGAAGATACAAAGCAAGCTATTTTTAAATCATAATTTTCAGAGCCAACAAAGAAATTCTTAAAAGAAATGTTGAAAGTTTTTTTGTGGTATTTTTAGTTGAAGAAATTTAGAGATGGTTAGGTATTGTTATTTTTAATTCAATTTTTTAGAACAAAAATTGACCAAAATAGAAAGCTTTGCCATTTCTTTCCCCTGCAGCTTTAGAAAGCAAACCTAGTGTTAGGTCGCCATAACCTTTTTTTTTTTTTTTTTTTTTTTTTTTTTTTTTTAGTTTCCTTTGCTTTTAAAGTCATCCACCATCAAATTATATTGTACTCCTTCCTCCTCCACTACCTGGGGCAGGGTGTTTATATAAATGAATCCAGAGCCCTGTGTTCTTGTCTGTTGCTCTGAGTAAATACTGAGAAATCAAAAGCCTGAGCCTGGTGATTTTGTTTCATGCGAATGAATCTTGCCAGAACATTCTTTACAGCTGGGGTCTTGGGGGATTGATTTGTAACCTCTCTTGCCAAGCAAATGGTAGTGGTGTTTACTCTTTCCAAGATGTGCTGTAGTTTCAAAGATTTGTTTGTATTTTGCCCAAGTGACAGAACTTAACAGTACTTAAAGGTTTGATTAAAAGAATCAAACCAACTCAAACAACATTAAACCATTCCCCTGTTTGCTATATTTGGTAAAGCATTGTATATTTTGATTTTTTTATAGAAGTATTGTAGGTATGGGCATATTGTTGGATATTTAGATTTTTTTTTAAAACCTTAATTGGGAATGTGTAGACCCAGATATTTCTGCTAATCATATAATCCTTTGAACTCCAAGACTGGATAAAAGTCTTTCATGGCTTCTTTCAAAGGAAGCACTATGTATAAATTCAGGGTGCTTTGATTCCGCTTGAGGGATGGGATTGAAATCCCCAAGAAAAAGGCTAAACTGCCTTTTGGGGAGAGCAGGTTGTGGGGCTGCTGAGCAGACATACAATTCTGGGACTAAACACACAACTCTGTGACTAAAGCTTGGAACAATGGCCAGGCAATTGAGCACTCCTGACAATTATGTTTGTTCTCTGGCCACCCTCCTTCCTTTCTCGGGTTCCACCGCACATGGTGCAGACTCTTCTCTAATGTTGAAGCAGTCTTTACCCATTGAAGGTGTATAAAGTAAATAGCTGCCCAGGTTGTTCTCATATCTGGGTTTGGTCCTGGTTGATTAAAAGAATAATGAGGAAATGGATTACAATGGTTTCCGTAGTCATTTCTCCATGTACATTAGTAATTGATTTTTTTTTTTTTTTTGGTGAACTGTAAAATCCTCTTGATCTCTCTCTCATTCTTCTCTTCCCTGCTTTCCTTATTTTTTCATTTTTTTCCTTCCAGATTTGCACCAAGAATTAGATGAACATTGACAGTAAGAACAGAGTGATTCGTACAGTATTTTGGAATGTATCTCCTCAGGGAATCTGGTACTGGGTGGGACATGCCCAGGGGCAGGGAAGGGAAGGTACAGTCCTCCACCTTCCTGAACTACAGAAATCACCCTACAGCCTCCCTCCCCCAAGGGAGAAAGGGTGCTGGTGTTTTCACCATCTCTGATATCTGATTGTCAACATCTCTATCTAAAGAATCCTGCTATTTAAATCCAAACAGGAGCCTCCCTCCTGCCTCCTGTGTTACACAGCCTGTGACTGCACCCTCCTCTTGGCATCTTTGAATTGCAGGGGCCCTTTGATAATCTTTCCCCTCCACATGATTTTTTATCCCTGCTGCTTCTCTTTACACTGTCTGCTACAGAAAGTGCTGAGGCTCTTGGCAAATGTCCCTTTCAACCACAGAATATTCAGCAGAGAACACAGACCTTTCTACTCTAAAGATCAGGAAGAGGCTGTTTGTGAAGTTAGTGCATTTTTCAAAAAAAGTGGCTGCAATTAGTTTTGAGATCAGGCAGCACAATGCTCTGTTTGATTTATCATTGCTTACAGAACACAGATATTCATTTACTAAAAGGAAATTGTGTGTGTGTGTGTGTGTGTGTGTGTGTGTGTGTGTGTGTATAAGTATGTGTATGCCAATCTGTACATACTTCTTTTATGTGCCACTCATGGTACTAGTTGATAGATATTGAAAGTAAATCAATCCTGGTTTCTATCCTCAACCAATGTATAATTTAGGATAAAATAGATCTTCCATGTTCAAATTCACAATAATGTAATTGCAATAAGATAATTTGTGTATTTGAAGAGAAGCTAAGAAAAATAACAAAAACCTATAAGATGACTTAACAGAGGAATCTTATTTAGCTAACCAGTCTGGATAGGGTGTGGCTTTTCAGTAAGACTTTAAGGATGAGTAGGAATTGGCCAGATGAAATATGGAGCCAGGAGTTGGGGGTAGAAGTAGGGAAGGCAGGGGCCATGGATGGTGCTGATGGAGAGATGTGGCCAGGGAGGAGGCTGATGGATGTAGGGCCAGTGTGTCACTGGACTGGTGTAGTGAGCAGTCTCACAGTGAGAGGCCTACAGCAAGGCATCTGGAAGGAGAGGAGCTTGCGGGGGTGGTGGTGGGGCGTGTGAGAGAAAGTGTGGCTGTGGGGTGGCCTAGAGTGCAGTTTTTAATGATGACCAAATTCACGGCCAGACTGTGGCTGTTGGTGCTTGAGGTGGAGTGAGGGCATAGATCACTGGGCATAAGGCTAAGGAACTACTGGCCAAGGTGCTGATGATGCACCTTGGAGATGTTGAATCTGCTTTGCATGACAGTAGGCCTGGGGTGATAGGAAGATTCTAGGTTGGGTGCTGAATTCTCTTTTGTGTGTGCTGGGAACTGATGCTGGGCCTTGTGCATGCTAAGCACACACTCTACCACTGAACTACACCCACAGCCCTGTGGTGCTAAATTTTTAATGAGGGACCAGACGGTCAAGTGATGACTAAAGGGAGAAGAGGATCTTATTGCCAGCTGCTCCAAGGAATAGCTTAACAAAAGAGAGAGCAACCATTTGTCTGGAAGTGGCATTGAGTCATCAGAAGGACAGGACCTTGGGTTCACTTCTGGTGGGATATTTGGAGTTTGACAAATGACATCAATAAGAGGAGAAGCAGATTCTTAGGGCACAGGAGTTTCAGTGAAGTTGCGCGCGCGTGCGCGCGTGTGTGTGTGTGTGTGTGTGTGATGACTTTGAGATAATTATGAGTTAGAATAATGTAGATAAAGGTAAGAGAAGATATTCTTAAAATTCTTACTCTTAGGCATTCATCCAAACTTTGAATTTCTTCTGGAACACTCTTCCCAAATCACAGTCAAATGATCCAGCAACAGCTAAGTCACTATCAGGCAATGTAGGCCATTTCACTCTCGTTGGCTCTTTCTATTGAAAAGATGATGCTGGATATGGTAGACATGCTACCATTCTAACACTTTCTATGTGAATGTGTAGAAAGAAGTGCTTAGAGACGCGTGGTGAGGGTGGTAGGCAGAAAGGTTATTTTATTTATATTTTTTTCAGTATGAGAATTTGCTCATGTAATACTTGCAAAGTTTTAAAATATGAAAATCAAATTTATATTTTGACAAAGCACAGGAAAATAATTTTAAAATGCTTCTGGTAGGGTTGGAATTATGACTATAACTCATTTTCTGAGAGTTACCAACTTTAATTGTGCTTTGTCCTTTCCCCATTTGAACCATAAAGGTTTCAGAGTTTACACTTGACAGAATGCAGATTAGGACTCTAGAATCAAATTGGAAAAAAAAAAGGTTTAAAGCTATTTTAAATTGATTTGAAATATAAATTTCATTTCTTGTGACTTACCTGCATCTTGAAACCCTAGTTGGTGTTTCTGGTGCGTTAGAGTAAGTTCTGTAGTTAGAGTGCCCCTGGGGGTGCTCACAGTGTGAACCTCATTGTCCCCACAGTTATTCCTCCCCAGCATCTGCTAAGGCTCTTCTAGGAATGCCCTCCCAAGTCATAGTCCCACTATGACTTGGAGCAAGCACAGAACCTACCTTAGAGAAACAATGAAGTGGTTAAATTGCCTTAACATGCCTGGGACTTATCTTTTCAGGAAAACATTCCACCCACCCCCTCTTTCTCTTTCTCTTCCTCTTCCTTCTTTTTGAAAGTTTTTGCCTAAGGTTTTCCCCATGAGAACCAGGGATTAATTTTTGATTTTTATGCTTTTCTGCCCCCTGACAGAAACTGTGCTGCTTCATTTCTGGTACAAAGCAATAGAGTCAGCCTATCATGTGCTGAGACTTCTGCAACCATGAACCCAATAAGCTTCTCCTCCTTTAAGCAGTTCTTGCCAGGTATTTTGGTCACAGTGATGGAAAACTGACTATTACAGAGGGAATATAATATTTATTTCTACCCGTCTATATCTATATCCTGGGGATTGAAGCCAGGAGTGCTTTATCACTGAGTCACATCCCCAGCTCTTTTTATTTTTTATTTTGAGACAAGGTGTCACTAGGTTGCTTAAGGCCTCACTAAGTTACTGAGGCCAGCTTAGATTCTCTGCCTTAGCCTCTCAAATTTCTGGGATTATAGGTATGTGCTACCATGTCCTGCTGTGATTATCACATTTTCAAAATTAGACATATAGTCATCATATTTCTACATAGTATTAGTCTGGAAACTAAATAAATAAAACTCCTCGATTTTGGCTCTTCCAGGATACGGTGAAACATCCTTTGTGATTATGAGCAACTGGTTGAAGACTGGATTAGTTTTTAATCTCTGTTACTTGATGGATGAAAAATGAATTTCACAGGCAAGAACTCATCATTTGGAAGAGACATTAACAGCTGGATGGTTATTGATTGTATGAAGCAATTTACAAGGAACTTCAGTACATGCCTGACATTGTGGACTAACCCTTTCTGTTTTCTCATAATTAATATAAATTTTATAGTGTAGTTTGTGGTGTTCAGAATAAAATTGAGCATGTTTATATAAGCACATTAAGATAAAATTGAATCTGGAGGACAGAGGATTTTAATAAATTAATTATAATTTTGTTTAAAAAATTAAAAATAAAGTAGTCACTCTAACAATAAAGATGCTATTTTGCAGGACAATTCTCCATACACCATTCATATTTCTGCATGTCTCAAGAGTGAGGAAGTCACTGCTGTGCATTCTGGATTATTTTCCTCAATATTTATGTTGTGAATAGCCTTGGAATCTTGACCTCATATCCTTCTACCAGGCATGCTTACTTTCTAGCATAAAAATATCGGCTTCCCTAAATTTGGAGTTCTTCTACCACAACACAATTGCTGCCTGCAGGTGCTGCCTGGCTGTCTTTGCCTCACCTGTCAAGAATGGACCACTGGGGAGCTTCCCCAGGAAATGCTGATGTTCTGCTCAATGCTATTGCCATGAACAATACACTATCCTTTGTGTTCTACCAGTGTCCACAATGCATTTGGCAGGCTAAATTGTTAGCTTTAGAGTAGAGTGAATTTCCAGATCCCTCTTTTTCCAGAAAGTTAATGCATTTCAGATTCTTATTCTCCAATCCATAGACTTTGTGTATTCTACCACAAAATATGAACCATTTCAAACTTCTCAGCATTAATAGGGTAAAACTCTTTAAGTTGTGAATGAAATAACACAAAGAAAAACTATATATGCTATTTCTTGTATTCTTTCTATGATTGTGAGTGAATGTGATGCCTCTGATATCTCAAAATTTTATTTCACAATTTTTACAAGTTTTTAATGAGAGATAATAAATTACAAGAGTACATTCAAAGCAACAGATTTGACAAATTGTGAAAGCTCACCATCATTCACAGTTCATTTCTTCTCTGAACACTTAACTCATCTATGCACCATAAAGAAATGTTTTGCTTTCTTTTTGCAGTAAAATTTATTGAGGGATAATTTCTGTGTCATAAACTGTACTTTATTGCACTGTAATAAAGTGTACACAATTCAATGAGCATGGACAATGGAATAGGCCAGTTAAGACCATGACTACCACCTAGATACTAAATTTTTCCATCATCCCCAAAGGATTTCATGTATTGATTTGATGCTAAATGAATTTTGAAAATGGGCCCTTATATTGGGACATTTGAGAATAATTTCTGTGGAGAGGTTTTTGCCACTTTCCTATTTTAGTTATTTTTTCAGTCATCTTAGACCTTTGTGTTGTCAGCTTTCTGTCACTGTGACAAATACCTAAGCTAATTAAGCTGATGGCTTTGGATGTTTTAGCCTAGGATCAATTGCCCCTCTTGCTTTGAGTCTGCAGCGCCACTTCATGGTCTGAGTGCATGGCAGAGCAAAACCACTCGCTTCCTGTTTGGGAAATGAGAGAAAAAAAAAAGGCAAGTGGTGGAGGTCCACAAAGAACTTTGAGGGCACTCGCTCCACCTCTTAAGTTTTCACTGCCTCCAGTTGTGCCCCAAGGGTGACCGAGCCTTTATGACATGAGCCTTTGGGGGAAGGTTAAGATGCAAACAAGAGCAACACCAATGTTTTTTTTTCTCTTGGTTCTTTTTTTGACTTCTGTTTTTCTTCTAAAGGTCCTCTGTCTAGACTTTTCTTCTCTTTCCATACCCCTAGGAGCAGAAAGACTGAGAATTATTGTCATGAGCTCATAAAAATGGAATAAATAGTATGAAGTTGAAACATATCAAGAATAAGTTGTCTTGCAGAAAAAAAGTTACAGGAAAATTGAGATCGCTGGTAGAGTTTAAAAATCTAAACAATGAAAATGATAATAATAATTATTATTTTTTATTTATATATGACAGAGGAATGCATTACAATTCTTATACATATAGAGCACAATTTTTCATATCTCTGGTTGTACACAAAGTATATTCACACCAATTCGTGTCTTCATACCTGTACTTTGGATAATATGATCATCACATTCCACCATCATTAATTACCATGCCCCTTCCCTTCCCCTCCAACCCCTCTGCCCCATCTAGAGTTCATCTGTTCCTCCAATGCTCCCACTTCCTATCCCACTAGGAATCAGCCTCCTTATATCAAAGAAAACATTCAGCATTTGGTTTTTGGGGATTGGCTAACTTCACTTAGCCTTATCTTCTCTAACTGCATCCATTTCCCTGGAATTAAATGATGAATTATATATAAAATGTATTATTTATTCACAATAATCATGTATAATTTTAGGATTTTTTGTTCTCTCAAAAATTGATGCATTTGATTTTTTTTAGTTATAGATGGGCATAATACCTTCATTTTTTTTATTTATTTATTTATTTATTTATTTATTTATTTATTTATTTATTTTTAATGTGGTGCTGAGAATCAAACCCAGCGCTTCACATGTGTTAGGTGAACACTCTACCACTGAGCCACAACCCCAGCTCAATTGATGCCTTCTCAAAGGAAGCATTTGTTTTTGCCTGGATCTATACAATCACAACTTTTAAAATTCAAGGATGGATTTTGAATAGTATATTTCTCTTAGCAGCGTAAAATGAGTCACATTTGTCTCGAGACCTTTCAAAGGCCGAAATGAGCAGAAATCAAGAAGCAACTTTCCCAAAGCACCTGCGCTCTGTGTAGGGCAAGACACTTACATGCTGTAATTCTAAATATGAAATCATGTTAAATAATGTCTTTGGTTAGAGCTTCCATATATCATATGACTTGCAATTATAAAACAGGAACTTTCTCTCTTCTCACATCAATTGGGAAGGTAAACTCATTTTTTTTGGAGTTTGGGTGAAAGTGTCTTCTGTGTGCTCTACCTAAACAGAGGAAATGGCCTAAATGATTTGGAAAAGTATAAAATGGAAAACTGAGTCAGATACCAGGGATTTTTCATCACTCCTTCTCCAGCCTCTCCCTTCCTATTGGTGATATATAACCATAAAATGTGGGGTAAGGTAAAACATGTTCCTCTGATGAGTCTGTAGTCTATCACTTTCCTATTGTAGCTGGAAGTGCTCAGGGTAACCTGTGGAAACCTACGGGAGGTCATTCTATCCTTGTGTGTCTGTGTCTTCCATATAATTTTTGCACCCATGCCCTTTTGTTAAAACGGAGTGATCAAAATATCAAAATAAAAATAATAATTTAAAAAATTGATTAATTTTAGAACAGTTTAAGTTCACAGAAATATTGAGAGGTAGGCACAGAAATTTCTATATTCCCTCTGAGCCCCACAGGCATGGTTTCCTCAGTATCAACATCTTGCACCACAGGGAAAGATAGTTAAATTGATAGGCTGACCCATCATTATCCCCTGAAGTCCAGCGTTTACATTAGAGTTGACTCTTGGTGCTTTAGATCCTACGAATGTGGATAAATATATAAATATATGTCTGTAGAACAATGAACATCTTAAATCCACATGCCACCATTGCTTTTCAGCATTAAATATGAAGCAATTATTGTGCAGTTTTTTTCAAAAGTAGTCTAAGGAGTATTTATGTAATCAGAATTTAAGGGGGAGGGAGGCTCAGGAGACCTGCTTCACGTGTACATACACAAGCATATCTAGAACTTTTATTGTGCTTAAGAACATTATTTGTTTAGATTCTGAATGTCTAGATATTATACTATAGATGAAACTGTAATTAGGAAGCACTTGGCTTTAGGTAGAGTGGAGTGGCATGGGATCTCCTTGTTAGGATTAGATCAACTCGTGGGGTGTCAAACTCTTACAGTGAATATCTTTTTGGGATCATCCACCTGGTGGGGGAAATTTTCAAAGTTGTACTAAGGTGCAGCATCTCAGGGGAGGGTGTGTCCATCACATCATTACATCACATTACATATACTAACATCTGAGGTATTTCATTTCTGATTTTTTACGACAGAGGCATTGTTATCATTTTTTTCATACTTCAGATCCCTGTTAAACATTGTACCTGGTCAGTATTGTTCAAGTATGGGGTGTTTTGAGACAACAGAAAAGCATTTTTTTTGTTTGTTTTAATTTTTTTGGTCTTTTAATTTTTTTGTTTGCTTGTTTTCACTACTGTAGTGGTTCCAAGACACACTGGACCAAAAAGAAGGGTGAAGTTGAAATAGAGAAGTGCCAAGTAGGTTGTTCACTCCATTGAAAAAGCCCAGAAAGCAAAGATCAAGACATACTGAAAAGTTGAAGTGGGGAGTTGGAGCCCAGGTGGAAAAGATGCAGCTAGCTGGGTTGCAGGTAAGTTAAAGAGAGAAACTTTGCCCTGGTTTCCCTTTTCATGTACAACTAAAATACACACTTGGAATACCAAAGGGATATTAGGATGAAAAGGTTGGTTTTGGGATTCAGACCAGACCAAAATTTCCAGCCCAGAGAAATGAGTTGGTCAAAGAGGAATTGATGTGCATAATAGATCTGGGCAGGAAATCAGGCTAGAGGAGAAGCCTAGAGAACCAAGAGACTACAACATATGGGTCTGGAAGGAAAAGATCAACAACAACCCTGAATGAAGATTCTAGGAAAGGTTCTTTAGTCTCTTGGTACAAGGACTGAGTCACTGGGCACCAGATATGAGAACGATGCTTGATTTCGAAGCCTAAACCAAATGCCACAAAGTCTCTTTTATATGTGTGCACAAAGCTGATTTGCCTGCCACTTCAAGACAGATTGCACGTGCAGTTTGCAGAAAGTTAAATTCCATCCAACGAAACCTTTGGACAAATGTGCGAAAATAAGTTTCTGGAGCTAGTTCAACTAGAATATATTTGTAATTATAAAGCAAAACCAAAGGGACACCGTTCCAGTAGGTGATAACTCCCAGGTAAGAGAAAGTTGCAATCTCTTCAAAGCATCATTCCTTTACATCAAAGCCTAGGAACATGGTCTTGCCAATTTACTCATTAGCTCATTTATTCATTCATCAAATATTCATTAAATTGTCTACTCTATGTCAATGGGCTTAACATCTTGTAAAATTAACTTTAATTACTTACCTTCATCATTTGTCTGTTTTGCTTTTTAATAGTGGAAAGTCAATTCTCTCTCATAATATTAGCAATTAAAAATGGAATCACTCTTTAGGCAAGTTCAAACTCTGAGGAATTATGAAATTTACCAGAAGACTTTGATGACAATAGAGAGAAACGTAGTAAGATAATAAGAGCCTGAGGTGATGGTTCGTGCCTAAAAAATTAATTTGAGCACATATTCACTAAGTCACTTGGTTCTGAGAATGGCAAGGCTTGCATTTGCATGGACACTGTGATTAATTGAGGAGTCATGTAGAAGCTGGTGAAAGCCCTTAAATCTCACCTAGCATGCTTCCTTACACTTAAGGATTGTATGAAAAGATATCAAATTGGGCTTCCTCTACATTTATTATTTGAGAAAATTTCAGCAGGCAGTACTAAGAATAGAGAATGGAATGTCTCCCCACCCTCCCTCCGCTTTGGGCACTGGCTCAAGTGGTTTGCCAGAAATAAAGTTTAAAAGACTTTCCCTACTGCCATATTTGTCCCTTGTGGTTTGTTGAGCCAGCCATTGTATCTTCTGAAAGAATGACTGTTTTTATTTAGTTCTGTTTTTAACACAATGGCAGTGTAAGCATGGGATATGTTTGGAATAGCGGGGACTAAGCAAAGAACACAGGAACGCTCTTCTCCAAACTATAGAACAAAGATAATTATTGGCATTAAGCACTGCACAGAGAAGTCCAGGATGGGAAGTGAGTGTAGGATTGTTGCAGTGCCTGTTTTTCCTAGGTTAAATGGTCAGGATAGTCCTATTTATAAAATCCCAGTGTCTTTCCATTTGGCCTTCTATACCTTAACCAAGTTCAGTTCAGCAGGGTCTCTTTTATTAAAAGTTATTTCTATTTTATTTTTGTATTTGTTCTTTTTAGATATACATGACAGTAGAATGTATTTTGACCTACCCTACCTACATGGAGTATAACTTTTCATTCTTGTGGTTGTATATGATGTGGAGTCTCACTGGTCATGTGTTCGCATATGAACACAGGGAAGTTATGTCCGATTCATTCTACTGTCTTTCCTATTCCCATCTCCCCTCCCTTTCCTTCATTTCCCTTTCTCTCATCTACTGAACTTCTATTCTTCCCTCTCCCACCCCAATTGTGTGTTAGCATCCACATAGCAGAGAAAACATCAGAGAGATGTTCTAGCCTTTGTCTGTGGGTTTGGGGGATGGCTTATTTCACTTAGCACAATAGTCTCCAGTTCCATACATTGTGGGGGGGGGGCCTGCAAATTTGTGCATCCACTATGGAAAGCAATAGGGAGATTCCTCAGAAAACTTGGCATGGAACCATTATTTGACTCAGCTATTCCACTCTTTGGTCTATGCCTAAAGAACTTAAAATCAGCATACTACAGTGATGCAGCCATATCAATGTTTATAGCAGCTCAATTTACATTAGCTAAACTGTGGAACCAACCTAGGTGCCCATCAACAAATAGATGGATAAAGAAATTGTGCTATATATACACAATGGAATATTACTCAGCCTTAAAGAGAAGAATGAAATGATAGCATTTGTCAGTAAATGGATGGAACTAGAACAGTGTCTCTTTTTGATGGGTGATTCCCTAGCTAAATGAGACTCACTGACTTTCTAAGAGTGGAGAAGAGGAAACCAGCAAAGGAAAAAAAGCGTAAGAATATAAATGCTATAAGAAATTTGTAAGAAATATTGTCTTTATTCTCTTAATTGTTAATGTCCTTTCTTTTTCATGTAATCCTTTCGTGATTTCTGGGACTAAATGCATGCTAAGGTTATGTGGTTAAGAATAAACTCTATGCTCCTGGAATGGATTCATGCTGTGGCACATTTAAGATCTGCAAATTCTACTACAGCTTGGTTAAGGGAAGAGCAGGCTGAAATGAGAATTTACCCAGGGAATGACTGTGCCTTTCATTCCAAGCAAGGAGCACAGGAGAATGAGACGAGAGACAGAAAGCCGTGATCTCTCAGCTTCAGCTCCTGGATGTCACTCATAACACAGATACCTCATGTGCTGAGATTCTGATGTCATTTAGATTGACCAAGCCTTATTTGGTCCTTATACCCAAATACTTATCATTTCTTTTGCTTTTGGTTTTTCTTCCTGCAGAAGAACTTCCTTCAGCATCTCTTATAATGAAGTTTTGCTTGCAATAAATTCTCTCAGCTTTTGTTTAAAATTAGCCTTGATTTATATTCATTTCTGCAAAATTAAAAGCAACAGGCTTTTCATTTAGCATTTTAAAGATATAATTCCATTATCTTTTATCTTCCTTATTCTCATGGGATGTCATCTGAAAGTAAAGTGTCTTTTTTTCCTCTGATTATTTTCAATATTTTTCTTTTTTTAAAATTTGTTTTAACTAGTTACATGTGACAGTACAATAACCTTGACATATCATACATTTGAATCACATGGGATTCAGTATCTCATTTTTCTGAGTATAAGGTTGCAGAGGAGGGGGTGGGGAGATAGGCAGGATAATAGAAATATTTTTATTTTTAATCATTAACTGTTAACCTGGTTTGCCATAGGTGCCTAGATGGATATAGTTTGCCATCCTTGAGTTTTATAACTTTTTAAAGGATCTTTTGGTATATTTTTATCAGTTTTGGAAATGTCTCTCCAAGTATTTCTTCTTCCTCATTTATCTCCTTCTGACTTTAGTTACACATAACTAATCACAAAATATTGTCCCACAGATCTCACATGCTCTATTATGGGTTTTTATTTTATTTTTCTGTATTTTTGTCCTGAGTTGATTAATTAGTTCTTCTATAGTTCTAATCTGATTTAATGAAATTTTATTTATAATATTGTACTTTTAGTTACACAATTTCTACATTTTTTCCTTATTGGTTTCTATTTATATCCTGAGATTTCACATTTGTTTATCTATTTTGTCCACTTTTTCCCTGTAAATTCATCGGAATTCAATTAGATGTTTTAGAGTCTTTGCTAATTTTAACATCTAAATTTTCTTGGTTTTGCTACTATTGACTAATTTCAGAGCTACTTGTCTTATTTTCATTTATTTATTTATTTTTGATATGTCTAGTAATTTTCAATTAGAAGCTGAACATTTGTGGGAAAACCTTCAGGATAATGTTATCTTTTTCTAAAGAGTGTTAAATTTTGTTTTGGAAAAATATTAAATTAATAGCATACTCTTGATATTTTGAAGGCTTGATTTTTTTTTTGTTTGTTTGTTTTTGGATTAGCGTCTAATTTTAGTTTTTCTCTTGGACCTGTGCCGTACACTATGTGTTATGTATTTCTTACTCCTAAAGTGAGGTCGTTCTAAAGTTTTAATGAAAATTAAAGATATCCTCAGGAAGCTGAGGCAGGAGGACTGCTCATTTGAGGCCAGACTCATCAAGCCCTAAGCAACTTTGTGAGATCCTGTCTCAAAATAAATGAAAACAAAACAATGGGGACGTAGTGGAAAAGTGCCCCTGGATTCAATTTACAGTACTAGGGTGAGGGTGAGGGTGTAGAAAAAGAAAAGAGAGCAAAGGGTATTTATCAAGTACCTCTAATCTAGCTAGTTAGACTTGAACTAACCACTCTCCCACCATGAGGTAGCTGCTGAGATATTTTTGTGGTTCTTAATCCTGGAGTGCTGCTTTCTGTAAGGTTCCTTGGATTCTTACTATACAGTTGTAGAGTTTATGTAAAAAGATGTATATAGTTTATGTAAGGATTTGAGGAGAATTGATATGCAGGTTAGAGGTTATCTCCTTTGTTTTCTGTGTTTTATTTCTGCTTTTTTCTTTCAATCTCCTGTTATGTTACAAAATTTGAACCCCTACATTTGTGTCCTCTTCCCCAAAAGACAATGTTTCCTGGTTCACATGAGTTTCTCCTTGCATGGAGATAGGCCTGAGCCGTTGTCAGGAGAAAGGTCAATGAATTACGGAGCTCACCTAGCATGCTTTGCTTCACTTAACAATTATATCTTTTTTTAGTTTCTGCCTGCCTTGGATTTTACACCAATGACTTTAAACAATGGTTTTCTTATATTTTTCTAGATTTATAATTATCATTGCAAGAGGTTTATTCTGATAAAAGCTATTCAGTGCAAATGGAAACAGAACTTCTGAATGAACTAATAGCCCATATGAACTGACTTTTGTTATAAGCCATGTAAAAGATTCACATATACCCAAACCAGTCCAATATCCACTATAGGCATCATCATTTTGCTGAATAAGAAACTGAGGTACAGAGTAACAAAGAAATGTGCCCATGTTTATAAAGTAAGGGATAGCTGCAGGATTCATGGTCACATATTTTGAACATAAAGATTGTAGCTATGCCAGTGATTTTCAGACTTGGCTGCACAATGATTTTTTTTTTGAGAATTTGAAAAATATAAATGTCTCAACTCCAATTATTATTATTATTATTTTTTGGCACTGGGGATTGAATCAGGAACACTTTGCCCCTGAGCTACATCTTCAGCCCTTTTTACTTTTTATTTTGAGGCATGATCTCACTCAGTTGGTTAGGGCCTTGCCAAATGACTGAGGCTGGCCTCAAATTGTGATCTTCCTTCTTCATCCTCCCAAATTGTTGGGATTACAGGTGTGCTCCACAGCACTTGGCTTCCACTAACTTTTAAAAGTAACAATTCTTAAATATGACTTAGCCGTTACATTTTTAAAAAGTCCCTCAGATGTTTCAAAGATGCAACTTGAATTGAGAGCTTCTATGCTAGGCTATGTTTCTGGGACGTTGACTAAGTCTTATAACTAGGTCAGTTAAGGGTGATTTTCTTTTTTATTTCTGAATAATTAAAGGATGGAAAGATGATTCATATATTTACTATTCTGATTAACAGCGAAGGAAGGATTTCTTGAACATCTCTGATGAATTTTTAAATGTCAAACCCTTCTTAAAGGTTCTGGTTACTGTGATCTAGATGAGCAATGCTGTTTATGAATATAATAAGTATTCATATTTAGCCTGTCAGAAGAGATTTCTGCTTGCTCACTTGTTTTGTGATTGAGAATAGGTAACTTTCCAAGAGCTATCAGAATACCTTAAACAGTATTTGTTAATCATTATGAGGAAATTGAATGGCTAATAATTAGAAAGAAAGCTGTCACTTCCATGGAAGTAATTCTGGATGCCTTATTCCCAGTTGCAGATATGGACTCCTTCATGCAGAGAGTGGAATAAAGAAGAACACATTGTGGAGGATGATAAGTTTCAACAGAACCCAGGGGCCTCAGTTTCAGTTCCAGATATTATCCTGGTTTGTGTGACCTGAGAGAGTCTCTCATACAATGTAAGATAAATGTTGGGATTGAAGTTCTTGTTTCCAAAGCAATATACATAATCAAATTAATTTCCTGCTTGACATATCCTTCATTTGCCTGCTGTCAAGAGAATAGAACACTTACGAGGTTAAGGCATATATGCAAACATCAGAAGTAAAATTATCCCATTTGTACATGTTTCAAGTTACATCTCTGTCTGTGAGTGAACCTTGCTCTAAACTAATGGTTTGGAATTAAAGCAGAGACTGCTAAAAGCTCAATTCATCAGAAATGATTCCAAACAGAGGAAACTTGATGTAGGCAGAGGAAATGAAGAATGGTGGTAAAATTTAACAAATATCTAACGGGTTACTTCTAGTCCTCTGGGTCAGGCAGTAACCAAACACAGCATTGTTGGGAGTCCCATGATGCCCTGTCATGCTTTCAGCTGGCAGGAGAAGTTGGCATCAGTGGTTGCCCGCATTCAAGCCCTTTCCAGAATGGTAGCCCTGTGATTTGCTTTAGTCAGGGTTGCTATTCTTGCTGGGGTAGCTATGGCTGTGATAGAAAGGTAATAAACCCACCAAGAAAGGCTCATTTGTGTTGGCTGGCTACAGCATAGAATTTGAGAACAATAGGTGGGATAATAACGTGGTGTTTAGAAGCGGTTTTGCTTTGACCTGGGTATCATTCATAGGTTGAACAGAAAGCTATTTTCACTGGTAGTTAAACATTTGGCAATTGCTGATCAGTAACAATGTACTGGATGTCCTACTAAAGTAGCATGGTCCAGTGGGCAGAACATCGATTGAACTAGAATGTAAAAATATTTGTACTTAAGTGTGTCTGTTTTGCTATTGATTGTTCTTGTGGCTTGGACTCATTCAGCAACACCTTGACATGTGTATGTGTGTGTCTGTATTGGTTTGCTTTGGGTGCAGAGAAGGAAAACAGTGTGTCCTTGGTGAGAAACATTTAAACATTTAAAGGAATAAAACCAGAATGCTAATAAAAAATCAGAAAATAATCAAACTATGAAGAATGATATGAGAAAGATGAACGTCAGCATTTGTTTATGTGAACATACTTAAGACAATATTTGAGGTACTTGTGTCCCCTGTTTGAGGAACATCAATAGAATGAAAAGATAAAAGGTTGTTGACTCAAATTTGTTAAGCATATTGTATTTTGCTTTACTTTTTATAATCTTTGGATAACATTGTGTGGTTTTAATTATGCAAGTACTCAGTTCTCTTGGGTGTAATTCCAGATTGTCAGTTCTTAGTAGAAATTTGAGGCTGCATTCCATTCTTTCAACAAGTTCTCAAATATATCAGAACTCCATATATTATATCCCCCACCACCTCTTTTTGGCATAAGTGCAAGTGATCTGGCAGGAATCTTTATCTTTTCTCTCTCTCTCTCTCTCTCTCTCTCTCTCTCTCTCTCTGTGTGTGTGTGTGTGTGTGTGTGTATGAATTTGATAATTTATATGTAGGCAGAATTTTTTATGTAACTTCATTTTAGTAAGAAATACAGATATCCAGGTTAAACTGTAACGTAGGCAATGTGGGGAGTAGCATGATTAGATGGTAATAATTTCAAGATCCTTCTGATGAGCGGCATTTAAAGATGCTGTGTTGATGTAATCCTGTTAATGCCTTTCTACAAACTAGAGAAATTATCTTCAGTGAGGACTAAGCCTATAGTTCCCTTTCTTGCCTGCTTGCCACAGGGTTCTGAGGTTTTAAACTTTTATACTGTTGGCTCACAGAACCTGGGAGTGGGAGTGGCAGGGAGAGGTGGGGGATGCAACCTCAAAGGCAGATAGTCAGAACTAAGCACTGTACCAGGAAAAGACAGAAGACGCAAGATCATACCAGTGGAACTCCCACCTCAATCCACTTCTAGGAAACTAGAGCAGGCTGGGTGGAGCGATTCCTTTACAGGTAAAGATTCAACATTTTAATGGACTTTGGGAAAATATATAATTAGCAATCAAATTTTCTACCAGAAATTAAAAACAGAAAAAAAAAACCCCTGTATCATAGTAAAAGAACAATCTGGATTTTTGAGGACAGATTTTGTGAGACAGGGAATTCATGAGACACATAAAACAGAGAATGAGGAAGCAGTAAAAGAAGCTATATTGAGAATGTTAGCTCTGAGGCTTATATAGAATTCACTGTACATTGGGCCCAGTTCTAAGCTGTCCATCTCATCTGATGCATGTGTGTGTCTTCCCACATTGTACTTTTGGGGGTTCAGCTATCCTCCTCATCCGGAGGCACCACGATAGAAAGTTAAAAGTCTCAGCTGTGCACAAACGCCACATCCTGCCTCCTCTACCCATCACCTGCCTCTAGGAACATTTCTTAAACTCCCTGGGTCTTAGGTTATTCAACTGTAAAATGTCAACACTACAGAACCTCCCTCATGGGTGTTTATGAGTACTAAGTGAGACAGTTCATAGGAGGCAGGAGGAGATGCTCAGTCAGTGTTCACTGTTAAGAGGGTGGTGCCCTCCAGAGAAACAGAGGCAAAAAGATCTTGGTTTTGAAGTGTCTGGGCCCTGGCGAGCCAGGAGATTTCTCATGATGGTGTGTCAATTGGCTAGCAGACAAAAGAATATAGGCAACTGATCTTTCTTAGGTAGAAATGAGAAATTGACAATTTGGAGAGTTTCAAGAAATGTTGAGGATATATATTCCAACTTCTGAATTTTAGGCTCCACAGAATTTATTCCTTTTTCTTCCTTTTTAAATTTTTGTTAGGGGCATCTCGATTTTTTTGCTCCTGGAGAGTGAGTGCCCTGAGGCAAAGCCCCGTCTGCCTCTTGGTTTTGTCCGTCCCTGCACTTGGTGGAACAGCTACGGTGCCAAGGTAGAAATATATTTTGATCATAATAATGTTCCAAACAGAGCTTTTTGCCCCCTGGGGTTTATTTTAGAATGCTATATTTTGGTGGTCAAATAAATACAGAAGCTTTTATTGTTTTCTCTAACTGTACCTAAACATTTATTTCTTTTTTTTTCTTTTTTAAACTTATATTATTTGGAAGATGACTAAAAGTTTAACTAAGATGGCTCTATTACATTTGTTAAGCACACTCATTTTCTAGAAAGTTAATGTAAGCTTAATTGGATACAAACATTAAAATATTATTGCATGTGATAACAGTCAATTGCCTTCTAATTAAGTTATGTCATTATATATTATGTAACATATATTAAAAATAGTATTATTTATTAATATATGCTATTATTAATAGAATCATGTATATGCTAGCATAATACTATAGTATATTATATAATACTTGGCAACTTGAATGCTTTTGGGATAGAGGAAGTATAGAGGAAAGGGATGGAATGAGATATGCACCTATATACGTGTATTTCTATATGTTTGTTTATATTAGTTTATACATGTTAATTTGTTATGATTTCTGTATGCTAGTATCTGTCATTTATCCCCTTACCTATATTTAGCTTGCTAATAATGATGCCTATTCCAGTTTAGATCAGAGTCTTTATTAATTCTGTTGCTAATGAGGTCTTGCTTTCCTCTGATACTCATCCACAGGCTTCCTTCCAGGTTCTGTTATTTCCTGTCACCATCTCTAATTTTTTGGGAGATGTGCTATGGCTCAATGCCCCTCATTTCACTTTGAGAGGTCCTGTCTTTGCTAGTTGCTGTGGTGTTTTGCCTTGTGTCTATCACCACACTGAGATGTGGGGAGGCTTGTTCCACCCCCTTTTAGGAAGAGTAACCTCTGATAATTTTCAATCAATATGCACTCTCTCCTTGAAGAAAAGCCTGACTGGATGCCATGTTTGAGCAGGGTTGGTTTCAAGAATGTTTTATCTTTGGAGATGCTCAGGGTCCCATGCTCAGAAGGGCCCAATGCTTGATTTAATTCTCTGCTATCTCAATATTCTTAATAATTTTGAACTAGAAGCTCCCATTTTCATTTTTTCACTGGGTCCTGAAAATTATAGAGACAGTGCTATTTCTGAATGCCATTAGGGACTTCTTAGCATCATGTAACAAATATGTAACTCAAATACTGATGCTTTACCTTGTGCAAGTTAATTCTCAAAGGAGTCCTCTTAAAGTCTATCATTTTATGATGAGATGCACTAACTCTCTTTAATTCTAAGGTAGCAGACACAAGTATGTTACATAGGGGATCAGCCTTGACAGAAACCTATTAGAGGAAGGAAACACAGGCACTGAGTGAGTTTTATATGGCTGCTATAATGTATTACCACATGCTAGGTGGCTTGAAACACCATTTGTTTTCTCCTAAGCTGGAGACCAGAAGTCTGAACTCCAAGTATCAGCAGAGCCACCCTGGCCCTAGGGATGAAGGGCAGCCTTGCCTCTTGTAGCTTCTGATGGCTGCCGATGTTCCTTGGCTTGTGGCTGTTATCTCTCTGCTCCAGCTTAATATCACCTGCTCTTCTTACATGTAGCTCTCCTGTGTGTCTGTCCCAAAGCCTCTTTTAAGGATACATGTGACTGCAATTAGGGCTATACCTGATGGTGCAGGGTATGTTCCTCTTTGCAAAATCTTCAATTGATTCACACATTTTATCCTACAAGTGACATTCATTCTTTTACCATATAAAGTAACATTCATTAGTTCAGGGTATTAGGACGTAGACATATATTCTTGGGGGTCACCATTCAGCCAACTATAGGTACCTGTATTGACATGAGCAAGGGAAGTATCCAAGCTGGCACCATGTGGGAAAGTGTGCAGTGTACGCGCAGCACACCTTTGGTTTTAAAATAGGCATTCTTCAAAACAAAAGCCCAAAGCTCTCACCTTTAAAAAGCTGATTCAGAGATACATATTTTGGGGAGTTAAAAGTTTATGTGGTATGCTCTTTTTTCCTGCTATTTTTATTTTTGCTATTTTAAAAAAATGTCATTGGCCCTAAATATTTTTACATTTTCCCAGCCTGTTCATTGGTTCAAAGGCTCTTATACAGATTTTTGCATGACAGTTCACATCAATGCTCTTGAACCATTAGAAAACCTCTACACACAATCAATGCTGATTAAAATTCACATATAACAAATGGGACTACCTACTGCCATTTTAATCAATACCTCTAAGTAAGAAACTGGGAAATGAAAATATCATGTAGTTTCTCTAGTGCCACTGAAAGGTAATGGAATTGGGTTAAATAGTTCAGTTCCTTTGAGTTGAAAATTTTGTAATTCTTTGACAAATTAAAATGTAAATTCCTTGAAGGTGAGAATTAAATTTTATTATGGAACATTCAGATGTATACTAGATAAGGTACTCTCCTGTTCATCATGCAGATGCAATGGTTCAACTGTGGTCAATGCCATGAAAATCCATCTGTCTTACCAATAGACATAAATTGAGCCGTTTGGAAATAATCTAACTTCAAATTAAAAAACAAATTCTATAAGAGGAAGTCTTTTTCTGTCAGGACCTTTACTAATAAAGCCTGAAACCTGACTTTTATGTGCATAAGTGCTACAAAGTTTTGGGGAAAAATCCCAAATTAAAAATCTCCAATGTTGATGGTGGACCTACAACATGGGGAATAGTGTTTTATTCCTTTAAGGGTATTTCCTTGATTTTTGAAATTTTATGAACTACAAGGGAAGGGAGAAAATGGCATACCCACTAGTATATATACAGTACTTGGGAGGTGGAATGGGTGAGGGAGTAGCCCTGGGAACACTGGTACCAGTTCATGTAACTGGGGGGGAAAATGCTCAGTAGGAGGCCAGAAATTTGTGGAGAGAAGAAAGACGTCCTAGAGTAGCCTGGAGATCCTGGGGTCATAGAAAGGGGATTTTTTATTTTTTTATTTTTAAGGAAATGAGTGGTCACTTGGTTACATCATAGGAGTTTCAAGGGATTGGGGAAGGCAGCAGCCAGATTCCAGGAGGCTTAGGAGTGAACAGAAGTTATGGAAGTGAGAATAGTACAGATTGACAACTTCTAGGAGGAGTCTGATAGATCACAGGTGGGAGAAGAACAGGTAATGTAGCCCATGAAGCATATGGAGGAGTTAGTTATTTCGAAGACAGGAGACATTTGACAGTATTTAAATGCTTATAGGATAAAGGTAGAACAGAAAGAGTGGAAAGAGATAAATACATGAGATGGTCTTAGAACGGCTCCCATGGAACTCAGGTCACAGGTGGAGATAATTCACAGCTGGGGGAGGAACCATGATCGTGACAGAAGAGAAGGAGGAAATCTGAAAATCTCATCTGGTACAGATGTGTAGACCTCTGTGGGTAACAACTGAATAAGCTTTCCTCTGAGAGCAGAGTGGTTCCTTACAATTCTAACGGAGATGGAAAATTCGTATCACCTAGTGATGTCCTAGCTCTTGAAGTTTGTGACCATGCTGGTAGAAACTGACCCCTGAACTGCTGGTCACTTAGAAGTATAGTGCACACAGTTCCATATGCCACACAGTCCTGGATGATGCATGTACTTCACCATTCTTTTAGAGAGCATTCATTCTATGTATTAAACACCATTACGCAATAACAGTTTGCCTTGCTACATCCACAGCAACCGCCTGCATCCTGTGCCCACCACGTTCATGATTACATCAAGAGGCCACGTCAGATGATTGACCCATATATCCAGGTTTGTGTAAGCACACACTGTGATGTTGGCACAATGATGAAATCAGTTACTGACACACTTCTCAGAATTGGGTTAAGCAACAGAGGAATTTAATTTTTTATTTTTTTGAGGGAGGTGGCATTATGATCTGTGAGAGGGAGGAGAATATTGCTTTACTCTTAGTGAACACTAAATAAATACTTATAGAACATATGGTAATAAACCATGTTAGAGATCAAACAGAGGTATTCTGAATGAGTTGTTGGTCACTACCTTTTTTCTCCATTTTCTTTTTGTTTTGGCATTTTTCCCTTCTTAATGATACTCAGTATGGTACCTAGTAGGAATTTTAAAAATAAAATCAACCAATCAACTAATAGGTCTTATTCTATCTCAGAGAGTTTTATTGGCAATACAGTTACAACACCAAAAAAAAAAAAAAAAAAAAAAAGGTCAAAATCAAAACCCTCCAGGCTAACTATCTCCCAGAGTCAATCAGAAAACAATTAAGAATGAACACACACCCACACACACACACACACACACTTTTTGGAATGCCACGATTGTCACTTCCTTGGATCTCATGCCCACTAAAATAAGGTATGCCCTGTCTTTATCTTTCAATACTCAAAAGCGAAAGCTAGAGGTGGCCTTTGGCCAGGGAGCAGGACCATGATGGTGGCTCTACCATGAAGGTGGCTCATCTTTCTTTCTCTTGTGTGTTTTCTCAGTTTATATTGTGATACTAAAAAAGGAAGCATGAAAATAACTTGTAAGCACAGGGCTTCTTTTTCTTTCCTTTTTTTTTTTTTAGGTTTTTAGAATTTTATGTACAAAGAGCTAACATGTTTTCTTTCACTGAGTAGCTGTCTTGGGCAATCTATTCAAAGATCACTTGGTCCAATTTAAGCCTATGTCCTTTGCATGCTGATGGAACACAACTGGCACATGTTGAGGCTGTATTTCTGGACCAGAATGTGGAGGTTTGAGCAGATGCATAGAACAGAGAACCCTGGTGGGGTTTTCACAAGTGGCCCCAGCAGAGCTGTTGGCAACCCCTCTTGCCCTCACGGGTTCAATGAGATGAAAGGAAAAACAAGGCACAGGGCTATTTTTTAATCCAAGAGTCATTCTCTCTCTCCTTTTCTATGCTTTTCTTTATTTGGAATTACCTAAACAGAAATTTCAAATTTGGTTTTAATATTTTCATTAGTGCATTGTTGTTATAAATAATTTTGACACATTCATAAACACATATAACAAAATTTGCTCCATTTCAATCCCTAGTGTTTCCCTTTCTCTCCCCTTGGTCTCCTGTCTCCACTCTACTGGTTTTCCTTCCTTATCCTATTTTAATTGGTGCATTATAATTAAACATAAAATAATTAGTTCTCTTTTATTCCATAGTTTTTCTGCTGTCCCATTCATGTTCCTTCCCCTTAAGCCTACTTCTGCTGTTCTCCTTTTAATTTTCATGAAATCCCCATTTTTTTATTCCTTTTATTTCTCTAGCTTTCACATATGAGGGAAAACATTTAGCCATTCACTTTCTGAGTCTGGCTTATTTCACTTAGCATGATGTTCTCCAGCTCCATCCACTTACTGGCAAATGACAGAATTTCTTTTTTTCTTTATGGCTGAATAAAACTTCATGGTGTATAATACTCCATTTTCTTTATTCATTATTCTGTTTGTGGGCTCATAGACTGGTTCTATAACTTGACTATCGTGAGTTGTGCTGTTGTAAACAGTGGTATGCATGTAGGATTATAGTACGCTGATTTTCGTTCATCTGGATAAATACTAAGGAGTTTCTACTCCTATATTACATGGTGGCACTATTCCTAGTCTTTTGAGGAGTCTCTGTACTGTTTTCCAACATGATTGTACTAATTTGCAGTCCCACCAACAATGCACCATGTACCTCGCCCCCCACCCCACACCCTCATCAGCAATTATTTTTATTTATATTCTTAAAGATTGCCATTCCAACTGAAGTGAAATGAAATCTCAGTGAAGTTTTGATATGATTTCCCTGATTGTTAATGAGGTTGAGAATTTCTTCATATATTAATTGGCATTTATGTTTCTTCTTTTGAGAAGTGTTGACATATTGTTCGCCCATTTTTCAATTATTTAATTTTTTTGGTGCTAAGTTTTTGAATTATTGATGATTGATATATTCTAGATATTGATCCCCCATTGGAAGACTAAATGGCAAAGATTTTCTTCCATTCTGTATGCTATCTCTTCGTGCTCTTAAGACATTGAAGAAACTAAGGAATAGAAGAAACTTACCTCAACATAATAAAGGCTATATATGACAAATCCAAAGCTAGCATCATACTGAATTGAGAAAAACTGAAAGAATTTCTGCTAAGGCAATGAATAAGACAAGGATGTTGCTTCTCACTATTCCTATTCAATATAGTTCTTGAAACTCTAGCCAAAGCAACCAGGCAAGAGAAGGAAATTAAAGGGATATAAATAGAAAAGGAAAAAGAATCAAATTATCTGTTTGCTGACGATATGATCCTAAATCTTGGCAATCCAACAAGCTCCATCAGTAGACTTCTAGAGTTTATAAACAAATTCAGTAAGGTAGCAGGATACAAGATAAACATTTATAAATTATTAGCTTTGCAATTGTGAATCTGCTGAAAAAGAAATCAGGAAAACTACCTCATTCTCAATAACTTAAAAACATGCAAGCCTCAGGAATAAATCTAAGCAAGAAAGTGAAAGACTTCTACAATGAAAATTATAAAACACTGGAGAAAGAAAGTAAAGAAGACATTACAACAACCTGCCATGTTCTTGGATAGGCAGAATTAATATTTTCAAAATGACCATATTACTAAAAGCAATCTACGGATTCAATGTGATCCTCATCAAAATACCATTTTTAACAGAACTAGAAAAAATAACAGTACTAAAATTCACATGAAAGAATAAAAGACCCAGAATAGCTGTATTAGTCAGGGTTCTCTAGAGGAACAGAATCAAAAGGAATTATAATTACATAAGGGGACTTATTAGGTTAGCTTATGCAACCAGAAGCTGGATAGTCCACAATGGCCCTTTTCAGGCTGGAGAGCTGGAAGAACCAGTAGCTGCACATTCCAAGAGGCTGAAGCCCCAGAAAGAGAGGCATCAATGGTGCTAAACCAGTCTGAGACCAAAGGTTTCTGGAGAATTCGCTTTGGAAGAGTGAAGAAGAGAGAGTTAGACAACCTCAGACAATAGAAGCAGCAAGAAGAATGGAGCTTGCACCTGCTTGCACTTGCATTCCTTGTTCTTCCAACTTTTATTCCATCCAAGTCGTCATTCTATTGGCCAGTGCTGCCCATGCTTAGGGAGGGTCTCCATTTTAGTTGGCTATGCCACATGCCAATCATTCCTAGACACACCCTCAACAACACACCTGTAATCCTTGACATCTTTAAATCCAATCAAATTGGCAATTCCAATTAACCATGACAAGAGCCAAAGCAATACTGAGCAGTGAGACTCATGCTGGAGGCATTGCAGACCTGATCTTAACTTATACTCCAGTCGTAGTAATGGTATTGGCATAAAATTAAAGAAGAAACTTACCCTAACACAAGAAAGGTCATATATGACAAATCCAAAGACAGCATTGTACTGAATTGAGAAAAACTGAATTTTTGCTAAAGTCATGAACAAGGCAAGGATGTCAACTCCCAACCACTCCTCTCAATATAGTTCTTGAAACTCTAGCAGACTTAAAGACCAATGGAATAGAGTGGAAGACACAGAGAAAAATCTAGGTAGATACGGTCATCTGATCCTTGACAAAGTTGCCAAAAACTACGGAGAAAAGTTAGCCTTTTAAACAAATGGTGCCAGGGAAGCAGGAATCCATGGGTCGAAGAATGTGATTAGATCGATATCTCTCCCCCAGCATAAAAATCATCTCACAGTGGATCTAAGACCTAGAAATTAGACCAGAAACACTGCAGATGCAAGAAGAAAACAGTGTGAGCGCTTCAACATAGGGTGCAGGCACCAACTTCCTTAATAAGCTCAAGAAACAGAGGGGGAGGGAAGGGAAGGATCAAAAACTGAAAGGGAGTTTCATCAAAATAGAGGAAAGCTCAGTACAGTAGAAAAAGGGGATGAAGAGGAAGGAGTGACTGGCACAGGAATAAGTGTGGAATGAATCCGACTGAACTTTTGCATGTGCCTCGATGGATGTGGCACAGAGGGTTCCAACATTAGGTGTATCCACAGGACACTAATTAAAAAAAAATAAAGAGAGAAGAGGAAATAAAACCAAGAATAAATAAATGGGATGGCCTCAAATTAAAAAACTTTTGAACACCAGATTCATTTTAAGTAGTCTCAGAGCTAACTCCTGAAACCTCTTTAATGCTCAACAAGAAATTCTGTGTAAATAAAACAAAAAGCTTATGGTCTCTGAATGTCTTGGATATTTTTGTGTGTACATTAAAAATCAGTGTCATAATTAAAGTGGTACCACAGGACAAACCAAACAGGAAATATAAGCCATGGTCAACTTAGGGTCACTACAACATTGGATATCAGTTATGTCCATGACAGTTAATAAATTCCCTTGCAGTGGCTAAAGTAGAAAATTCATAAGACATACTTTAAAATATGAAAGCTTTCATCTCTAGGAAGGGGGAGTTTGAATCTTGTACATGTTTATACCATTTCCTCCATGAGGTCTAGAACGTTCAATAAAGATTTGCTGAAAAAAGTTGTTTGAGTGTGTGGTCTCAAACGAAGATGTCAAGACTCTAGAACACAGCCATCTAATATTTATGTTTCTGTCTTATTTTTAATTTGAAAATTAGAGACGCATCCCAGTCTCAGGAATGAGTTTCCCCACTTCCCCCATCAGCAACATGTAAATTCAATCTAAGAAAGGTCTGTTAAGAAACCTCTTGGAAACATTTTGCAAAACAATGATGACTGAGTTGGCATGATTTTTTTCTTTATTCCAACTGAGGTAGGAGCAGAAAAGGAAGAAGTTTTTCAGAAAATATTCTGAGGGATTTGGGAGGAAGAAGTGTAGTAATGAGGTGAAGAATGATGTCACTTTTCAATGGAAAAAATTTTAAGTACTCATATTTTTAAAGTAATTAAAAAATTATTCTGACTTTGAGGCTTAGAAAGTGGCTAAGGTTATACTCAGTGTCTGATGGTTTTCTCTGGAGCCCTATAAAATATGGGCAGGTTCTAACCTGTCTGTGACAGTTTATGTGGAAAACAACCTAATCCCTCAGGATAGAGGGGATGACTCTAGATTCTCTCATCTCTTAGATATGCATTTTTAAAGAGCTAATTCAGGAGCCTGTTTCCATTTTTAAAATCACATATATTATTAGTAAAACATTTTAGAATAACTAACATATATCTGCTTATTCATAAGCTTTACTCATGTGCTAAAGTCATATTACACATTAAATGTTTACTAATATTAAATATTTACTAGTATTTAATGTACAAAATTAATGTAATCTGCCCATCATGCCTCTAATAATAGCATTAGTACTGAAGGTTGAAAAAGCCTTATGTGGTTTGCAAAGGCTTGTTCTAACATGTCCCACTGGAGAAGAGGAGGTGAAGGTTCTGGATTATGCATGAATTTTGTAGGTATTCTCATAGTATCATTCTCCCCTGTGTTAGTTAATCAAAATTGGTTACTTGGTACCAAAGTGTAAGTCCTCAGAATTTTTAATATTTTAATTATTATGCTCTAATTTTAAGATATATGTTTAAAACATTATTATGATATTTTTTTCTTATTATTTTTTAATTTTTGTGATACTGGTTATCAAAGTCAGGGCTTCCAAAATGCTAGGGAAGCACTGTGCCTCTGAGCTACACTCCTACCCTTTTTTTATTTTGAGGCAAGTTCTTACTAAGTTGTCCAGGCAAGCCTTGAACTTTCTATTCCCCTGCCTTAGCTTCCCAAGTAGTTGGGATTATAGTCATGTGCCACCAAATATAGCTTAATACTGTTATTTCATTATATATTCTCAAAGCTCCAGAAATTCAAGTGATTAGATTACCTTTAATTTTACATTAAGGCAGACATTCAGTAATTTTAATATTAAGTGAACTTTTGTGAATTATTATTGTTACATGAGATGCAGATCTTACTGTTATATCCTGTGTTCCTAAATATCAGATGGCAGATCAAAGAAACTATTAACAAAAAAATTTCACTTTGAAATATTAAAATTTAGTCCATTTAATATAATGTTTGATTATATGTCAATAAAATTAAAAAGCCTATAAAGATAAAGCTTCAACTCTTTATGTATGGATGGACTAATATCTTCATATGCAGAAAGGTCCTTTAAGATCCTATAGTCAGAAACTAGAATCTTTAATTTTGTAGGAGTAAAATCAGAATTGGTGAAGAAATGCTGAGAAAGCAAGTAGCTTAAAATTTCAATGAGTTTAAAAATTAATAGCATAAGTGAATTGAAGAAGGGGATGGAATTCAAGCTTTAAAATTTAAAAATCTTTAATCCCTAACTTATTTATGTTGATATCTAAAGATTTTCATTAAAAGTTTAAATGGTTGGAAGGATGTTTAACATATTATAAATTTTGTCATTTAAAAATACAATAGATATGTAATTTCCTAAAATATTTTCAACATAATACCAATAACAGTCATTTCATATATTTTATCAAATATATCAACATATAAAAAAAAGCTCTTTAACTGTCTACTTATTCTTTAATTTTGTGTCTTTCCATCCACATACTTTTCTCCTAATGTGCTGTATATTTTTTCTTAAAATAATTTATCTGTTATTTATTATCTGTTTTATTATCTTTTTTATTATCTTATTAATTTGTTTTATGCTACTATAAATATGTGTATATATATATATATATATATATATATATATACACATATATATGTGAATACAAGTAAATATTTCCATATTCTCCTCAGCCGAGTTTATCCTCAGATACCTTAAAAAAGGACTTGTTACTTCATCACTTGGGATTTTTTCAGCACAGATTTTTAAGATGGCAAAAATGAAATTTTATGAAATATATTATTTTTACTATAAATTAATTTCTAATTACAAACGTAAATCAGGATTTCTGCAGCAGACAGAATTCTGAAGTGGCCCACACATCCCCTGTTCCTGGGGTCTGTACCCTGGATCCACCCCTCCTCTCCAGTGGGGGAGAAACCAGACAATTTGATGGGTTTCCCCTACTCTGACTAGGTTATGGATCATGTGACAGGGTAAACCAATCTCTTGTATCAGGGTAGGTCTTCTCCAATCATCTGAGCCTTCCTAAGAGGCTGAACCTCTCAGAGTCTCAGAGGTTGCCCAGCCAGAGAGAGACTGCCTACAAGGAGAGTCCCCACTCTAACTGTATAGCCAGAGGGAGCCCTGCTGCAGCCAAGCCTTGAGCACAGCCTGCAGGAGCTTAGAGTATCCCCAGAACCAGAAAAGATAGGTGGCTTTGGTCCCACAGTCCTGAGGCATCAGATTCAATCACCAACTGAATCAGTTGCAGCCAGGTCTTCTCAGTCAATGCAAACTTTGCTGCTCCTGCCAGTCTGAACCTAGAGTTCATCTGTGAGACCCTGTGCAGAGAAAGCAATCCTTTGGAGCAGCAGGACTCCTGACCTGTGAACTAATAAGTCAGTGGGCTTAGTTTTAATATACTAAATTTAAGAGAATTTGTTATGCATAAGATCTAAAACTAGTATACTTTCTGTCCACAAGTTTTTTCAAGTTGTGGTCAGGGGAAAAAAAAACAACCGTGTGTATGAAATGTGGGATGATAGAGGGGAAACTATGATCCATTCCTCATCAAATGTGGCTCAGGAGAGACACAGAAAGTATTACAGCTAATTTTTCCAACTTTTGTGTGTAGGACCATAGGCACACCTCTGCCCAATCTGCTGAGTCTGCCTTGCCCCCACGGAGCAGGCCTGCACATCCCCCTCCAACATGGGTGTGCAGACAGGTGTGCTCTGTGAGACACCAGGCATGCCTTGAGGCCTCTGGGACAAACAACATCCACAAAATCCTGGAGGATTTCCATAGGGACTTGGAAGAACCCACGACCAATGAGGGGAGCTCAGGGATCTCAGGAGTCAGGATGGCTCAGATTTAAGGGCAGGTGAAAGGGAAGCCTTGGGAGAAGCACCTCTGCTGCAGCCCACACATTGGAAGGAGGCTTTTTAGAGGTGAAGTCCAAGGGTGAGATTCCCCCAAACCAAGCACAAAGTTATGTTCCAGCCTAAGCTTACATAGAAAGGCCTGTCCATGAGAGCAGTTTGGTTCCAGTCTTCCTATGACGGGATACCTTGCTGGGGCTACCATATCTTAGTCCACCCTCTCATTAACATCTTTATCTAACTTTGACATTGGCTTCACCTCCATGAATGCAGAAGTCTATTTCATAATCACTTTGAGTCAAGGTATAAACCTCTTAGGGCATGGTGAGACATGTTTTTCTGTGCTTCTGAGTTGGAAGAAAAAAAGTGCATGGGCCTTGAGCATCCTTGTGGACAGAGCTGCTTTCAGAGAGAAGCTTCTTTCAAGAGCCTATGACAGTGAAGCCTAAAGTCATTAATGACCTAGGCATTTTGTTTATGTTAGATTTTCTGTAGCAGACACTGGCAGAAATGTTCCCTTCATGGTGCTCTACCCTGAGGCCTGGGGTTCTCAGAAGCACCAAAGCAGTTGTCCTTGTTCACAGTCAAGATCCTCCAATGGATCTTCTTGTGAGATCATGAAGCCATTAAACAACTTATGGATATACAAGTAAGATTACAAGGCATTTTTTTTTTGCTAACTTAACTGTTTTTATTGTCTCATTGATAATGTTCTATGTGAGCACAGCCTGCAGGAGCTTAGAGTATCCCCAGAGACAGAAAAGACAGGTGGCTTTGGTCCCACAGTCCTGAGGCATCAGATTCAATCACCAACTGAGTCAGCTTGCAGCCAGGTCTTCTCAATCAATGCAAGATCTTTGAATTTAGAAAGGTTGAGTGATCTTTGAATTTAGAAAGGTTGCATAGAGTAGGAGACTCTTATCCATTCTCTGCACTAATTTCTGTACCCTACCTACCATGAAACTTTGTTCTAATGTAAAATATTTTTATACCTTAAATTATTATCTCTCGTGCATTTCTGAAACATAAATTCACATAACACACATATAAAATAATATATACTTTATTTTTTTTAAATTAATTTTAAGTTATAGGTGGACGCAATATCTTTATTTTGTTTACTTATTTTTATGTGGTGCTGAGGATTGAACCCAGTGCCTCTTAAGTGCAAAGCAAGTGCTCTGCCACTGAGCCACAACCCAGCCCCCCAAATAATGTATACTTTAGTATATAAAAATTTAAAAATAAAATTTGCTGAAACCATAGATTTTAAGGAATAAATAGTTCCTTTAAAATTCTACCTTTATTATAATAAGCACAATTAATCAAAATGATGTAAATATAACACATTTGTTAAAAAGTGCATCCTAAAACTGAGATGGCCTTTCCATTTTTTTTTTTTTTTGGGCGGGTAAGAAGCTTAGATACCTTCACTCTGTTCTAACACCAAGTGAGAAGCAAAATACAGTAAAAGGTCATTATCTCTTCTTGTACTCTCAAGGTGGTGAGGTCCCTGGGCAAAAGGGTGGACACAGTTACCACATCAGTAGTTGCTGGGGGCTGGGAAGGAGGAATAGTTAGGCTGAGTTTGGAGGACTTATAGAGAGATGAAGTGTACTTGATGGTACTGTAAAGTACCATCATTATCCATTCACCCATTCACCAAAAAGTACAGAGTGAACAGCACAAGGAGCCCCTAGATCCTGTGATGATGGTGTATCAACAGAACTTTAAAGGTTGTAATGAACACATCGCTCTGGTTTTGGATGTGGCTAGTTTGGGGATGTGGAAGAAGCTATGCATATGTGGGGATAAGGGTATATGGCAACTCTACATTTTGTCCAATTTTGCTATAAAATATTGCTTAAAAATAAACTCCATTTTCAAAAACACTAATGTGAAATTATTTCCAGAGTAGTGCAATCTTGAATTCTTGTTCTTCAGAGTATGGTATATATGTACATATGCTAGCATAATTTTCCACTACAAGTATCAGAAAGTCTGTCACCAGTTGATTGAAATAGAATATTTCTTTTTTTTTTTCTCCTGGGCCAGAAGGGTGGGGGAAGCAGCTGTGACCTTGCATAAGCAGCTCTGGGAGGTCAGGACTGGATTCTCTGGGCCTCATAGCATTTCCAACCTGAACACAAGAAAGATGAGCACCCTCCAGCCATCACACTCATATTCACGATGAAGAGGAACCAGAGGACCATCAATGACAATGACAGATATCTCCTTTGTCAGGACATTTTATGTCATTTTATCTTCTTTCCCTGCAGATTTTCATCAGGGTGTCTTTAGAGAGAGGAACACTCCAGGAACAGCCTTGCAGAGTGAAAGAACTCGGCTAGGGAGTGGCTGCTTAGTTGCAACTTTATAAACATGCTTAAAAATTATGAATGTTTTGCTTATTATCATGAAATGTAAACTCAGAATCTCTGTGGGAGCCAAAATTCTGAAATGGGCCTGTGTCCAGGTTACACAGCCTGAATTGGCCCCTTCCCTCATGTGTCTGTGTGTGTGTTTTTGTGTGTGTTGCACACAGCTAGTATTTGATCATTTTACAAATAAGTAAATTTCTCATTAACGGAAAGTTAATGTGCTTGTATCTTTTTTCATTCAGCAAATTAATATATTCACTAGACTTTTAAATTTGAGCTTTTCCACATGCGACTCTATGATTATAATGCATATCGTCTATGCTCTTCCTATAGATTTGCTATTTAAATATGTTAAACTAAAAATTAATTAACACATTCTTTACAAGTTTCTTCAAATTGTGGGAAGCAAAAAACCCACTATTTTTGTGTGTGTCTGAGGGAGGAGAATCGTTCATAAAAGAACAGTGATAACTAAACCTTTCAAGATTTCACATGGTACATTAACAATCAATCCACCCCAGTCTGAACTTCTGTGTCTGTAATGCCTTCATGGATCAGGTCTGCACAAGGTCCGTGAACACAGGTGAGCAGCAAGTGTGCCTTAAAATGCCAGAAACCCCTGGGAACCCCCAGACTGACAGCACCCACAGAGTCCAGGAGGACTCTGATGGGAAGAACCCAAGGACTATGAGAGGGGGCTCGAGGAACTAGAGAGTCAGGATGTTCCAGATGCAAGGACTGGTGAAAGGGAAGATGCATGCTTATGTCATCCTGCACCCCAAAACTGAAAGTAGACAACAAAGAAAGGCAGGAAGATGACTGTGGTTGGAGAGGAAGTTCTCTAGGTACTAGTCCTGATGTCTTTTTTGAGGAGAAGCTGGCAGGATATGGACTCTATTACTGGTCAGTTTTACTGAAGGTACGCAATAAAAGTCTGAGGCAGTCCAAACAGCAGGTCACTGTCTCAGGTTGTGGTCATTGTCATGTCCTGTATGGCCAAGGTCATCCTTGGAGAGGTGGGAGAAGAGTCATGGATGTGTGCAAGGTGAGCAGAGAATTGCCACACTGGATCTCAAGCATTGAGGGAGGCTTTCTGGAGGTTAAAGTTCCAGGGTCAGATTCCTAAAACAAAGATAAAGAGTCATGTGGTCCAGCCCAGTCATACATGGAAATACCAGTTCATGATGAAGTAAATGTTGTCAGTCCTGGCCTTTGTTCTAGGACTCCTGCAGATAGTCAAATTCCAATGTCTTTACATAAATCACCTAGTAATTGCATGTATCCTATGCACATTCTCCTGTATGCTTTAAATAACCTCTAGATTACTTGTATTATCTAACATAATGCAAATGTTAATACAAATAGTTGTTACATTGTATTGTTTAGGAAACAATAAGAAGAAGTCTGTATGTGTTCCTGTCTCTGCTGTACACATTCAAGTACTTTCAGTCCATGGGTGCTTGAATGCAAGAAGGCAGAATCTGCTCATTCCAAAGGCTACTTACTGGGTCCAGTCCTTCTATGACAGGAGACTTTTCCTGATGGAGTTAATCTACCTCTGTCCAGCCTGGATTTGCATGATTTTAACATTTTTTTTTTTAACTCTTGATATTGTCTTTGCCATGATGAAAGTGATTACGTATTTCATAATCACTTTGGCCAAATATTTAGACCTCTTTGTATACAACCAGCAGTAGAAAATCCCCCTGGCAGGGTCTCTTTGGATGGAAATCTCTCACCTCAGGGACAGTCAATCTCTAATGAGGGTTCCAATGATTAGCTCAGACCCACCTGGACAATGGTAATTGCATGTACTCTGTCATGTGATTCTTACACTAATCAGAGTGGGGAAAACTCCTCAAGTTCAGGGGTTCCACTCACACACAGAGAAGATCCAAAGGTGGGCACCATGGTCAGGGAAATGTGTGGGTCTTTTCAGAATTCTGTTGGCAACAGAGATTCAGCAAGTTTATATTTCATGATAATAAGTGCAATATTTACAGTTTTTTTAAAAAGGCATTTTTTTATTTTTTAAATACACAACAGCAGTGGAATGCATTACAATCCTTATTACACATATAGAGTACAATTTTTCGTATCTCTGTATATAAAGTATGTTCATGCCAACTTATGCCATTATACATGTAGTCTTTTTTTTTGCATTACAATTTTTAATACACATATATACCACAATTTTTCATATCTCTGTTTGTATCCAGGGTATATTGGCCCCAAATTCAAATCTTCATACATGTATTTTGTATAATGATGACCATCACATTCCATCATCCTTGCTAATCTCCATCCCCTCCCTTTCCCTCCCACCCCTCTTCCCTATCCAGGATTAATCTACTCCTCCCATGCTCTCCCTCCCTACCTCACTATGAGTCACCCCCCTTATATCAGAGAAAACATTTGGCATTTGTTTTTTTTGGGGATTGGCTTACTTTACTTAGACTTATCTTCTCCAACGCCATCCATTTACCTGCAAATGAAAAAAAAAAAAGGCATTTTTTATACTGTTGCACACCAGACAATTTAATGCCTGAGCAAACACTCCCAACAGATAGGAAGTAAGTCCTGCACCAGGTACTCCAAGGCTGAACCCAGCTAGGAGGGAACATGGGAAAGCTAAGCAGCCACCCCCAGCGGAGTTCTTTCAGTCTGTCGGGTTGTTCCTGGGGTGTTCTTCTCCCTAAAGATACCCTGCTGAAAATCTGCAGGGAAAGATGATAAAATAACATAAAACGTCCCGACAAAGGAGATATCTGTCAGTGTCATTGATGGTCCTCTGGTTCCTCTTCTATCTTAAAAGTGGGGTGATGCCTGAGGAGAGGATCACGATGGAAATGCTATGAGTCTCAGAGCATAGCCCTGAACTTGGGAAGCTGCTGATGCACGGGCACAGATGCTGCCTCCACACTTCTGGCCCCAGGAGAAAAAAAGAAAAAACCCAGTTGAATCCATTGTTAATAGAATTTTCTGGTACTTACAGCAGAAAGCAATGCCCACCCCATGGCAATTGCATGCATCACAAATAGAACAAGAAAGTACATGGGAACCATAATTACTAAACAAGTGAAGATCATTAATTTTCATATGCATATTTAACATGTCTTTTAATGAAAGTGATTTAATGGAAAGCATATATTATTTAGGACTAACTCCAATGGCATTAGCTCTGAGTGCTTTGGGAGTTTGGAGGTGTCATTTTTGATTGATCTTGCTATCAAGGTTGGTTTGAAGGTTTGTATATATAAAAAGTTTATATATATATATGTATTTATACACACACACACACATACACACACACACACATACACACACACACACACACACACACATATATATATGGTTAATTTAACATGTATATATGTATGGTGAGTATTAAAAACAACATTAAATTAATTCATGTTATGGTACCATGAATACTAATATTTTGCATCAGATATAAATTTATTAGTGTTACATTGTATAATCTAGAGAAATGAAACTTGGTGATCAAGAACTTATAATTCTTAAAAGTAGCCCTGGATAATCCAGACAGATCAGATTTCTGGTGTCTGTAGGTCAAAGAAAACTCTGCTACTATGGTAGGAAGACATAAAAATTATCATCTTGACAAGTACATGGGCAGGGTATTGATTCAAAGAGATCTTATATGTTATGATTAGTTACTACTTTTTGTCCACAATTCTTACAAAACACCTAGAAAATTCACCAAATGGATATTAGTGGGCTCATTAAATACAGAAAGATATTTCTGAATAGTTTTTTTGGTAGATTGATTCAAGTACAATATTGAGGTCAAGATCATATCTTAGATCCCTGGATAGTCTAGTTAATTTGCACAAAGAAAATTACATTTTCTTACCACGGACTTTATGACTAACTTTGTCAGGTCACTTATGAAATATGTGTCACTGGTCACAAGGACAATTGAGTAAAAAATTGCATAGACATTTCAGAAAAAATAATCATTATCTTCACCAAGAAATGAAATACTGGAAAACATAGAATTGCAGAATATCTTATTCATGCCGTAGCTTAGTGGTTTTTAATAAATATTTGTAACTGTAAAATTCTTTTTGTTCCAAATACTTTCATGGATGCCTCTATATAAAACCAGGTTGTATTGGATGATGAAGGAGAAAAATAGGGGTCTGTAAACCAATGTCTTGATTGATTCTTAAGCCTTCTAACTCTATTGGTCACATTTCTTCTTTCACCAAAAATGCTCTCTGAAATATCATCAAAAGTGTGAGTTGAGATTTTTTGAAACTGAGCTGTTAAAACACTTACCTAGCCAGATATTCTCATTTTAGAACCAAGAAAATGACAATTTGTTTGAGATCACTCAGTCAGGTAATGGCAAATCTGGGACTTTTACTCAAGTAGTGGAATTCTTTCTGTTAGTGTGATTCATTCGCATTTATTTATCTTCTACTTAACACACTGAGTTGAGCTTTGCAGACTGGTGAGCAGCTGTGCTCTACACATCCATCTCCTTTCCGTATGTTTGCATGGACATATATTTTTGTTGGTGTTTTATAATTATACATAAAAGTGGGATTCATTGTGGTTTATGCATACATGCATTTAGCATAATTTGGTCAATTTTCCCCCTTAGTTGTTCCCCTTTCTCTCCTTTCCTGTCCCCCTTAATCCCCTACATTGTTTCTACTAATTTCCTTCTAATTTCATGAGAACCTCCTGTGTTTTTATTGCTTTTTTTATCTCTAGTTTTGTATATAAGGGAAAACATTTTGCCCTTGACTTTCTGAGTATGGCTTATTTCACTTAATCTGATGTTATCCAATTCTATCTGTTTACCTGCAAATGAAATAATGTCATTCTTCTTTATGATGGAGTAGAACTTCATTGTGTGTGTGTGTGTGTGTGTGTGTGTTTGTGTGCATACACACACACATATACAATGTATACATACCATATATGTGCAATTGTGCATTATAACATATATATATGTGTGTGTGTATATATATATATATATATATAATTGTATATATATCACATTTTCTTTTTTTTTTTAAAGAAAACCTTTTTATTTTTTAAAGAGAAAAAGAGAATTTTTCCCTAACAGTCACTTTTTTTTTTCTTTTAGTTTTCGGTGGACACAACATCCCTGTTTGTATGTGGTGCTGAGGATCGAACTCGGGCCACGCGCATGCCAGGCGAGCGCAGTACTGCTTGAGCCACATCCCCAGCCCCTATATCACATTTTCTTTGTACATTCATCTGCACCTTAACTGGTCATATGGTGGTTCACTTCTTCACCTTTTGAGGAATCTCCACATTGATTTCCACAGAGGTTGTACTGATTTGCAGTTCTACCAACAATGAATCAGTGTTCCCTTCCCCTCATATGCAAGGATAGATTTTGATGGACAGTTGGGCATCTCTGTCATCAAACCCTTTTGATTCCTACAAATTGAGAAGCAAAATATTATCTTCATTTCTAATAATAAACTTATTATGTTATAGTTAAGAATATCTGTTTTATTTCTCACTTGTCTTCATCCATTGTGTTACTATAAGAAAATATCTTAGATTGGGTAGTTTAACAAAAGCAAAAATCCTTTTCTTATAGATCTGGAGGCTGAGAACTCCAAGATCAAGGTATCCACTTTAGTATCTGGTATGGGCTGTTCTCTGTTTCCAAGATGGTCCCTTGTTGCTATATCTGCTATATAACTGGTAGAAGGTCAAGAGAGGGCTGTCTTCATAAAGGAGCTAATCCATTTATGAGGGAGAAACCCCCATGTCTCAATCACTGTCTAAATACTCATTTATTAATATCATCATAGTAGGAATCAAGTTTCAACATAATTTTTGAAGGAATACATTTGAACCATAGCATCACTGAATTCTCATGAAAACCCAGAGAAGTTCAGAGAAAAGTAATATCCTGACAGTCCTAAAATTGAGCTTTAATCTTTAGGAAGCACAATGTAGAGGTCTTCTGAATTTAATATTCATCAAATCTCTAAGAAAGACAATTTATTAGTAGAAATTATCTCCATATCTAAGTTATAAAATCTTTTTATTCCTATTGCCTTAAACACACTTCAGATTCTACAGATTTTCAGCTTCCCTTCCTAGATTATAAATACCTTGAGAAGAGTATGAGGTATTATCTGATTCTGTATCTTTGTGGTTCACACAGAATGACTTACATGTAGATATTGAGTAAATCTCACGTAAGCTTAAATCTATTACTGCCTAAGTGGTGACTGGACCCCTTACAGAACAATATTCTATAGAAGTCTCACTTGATTTGTCTTGTGAGGTTTTCATTACTTTGATGTATTAAGATTTGATAATAATATTTTCAGCATAGCAAAAGGACATGATCTACACATTAACATAAAATATTTTTAGGCAGATTATTTTGCAGATAATTTGAAATTCAGGTATTATGATCCCATTGGTCCATAAGTGCCTTATGCAAGAAAATACCTCATTTTCAAAAAAGATAAAAGAAATACTTGGTTGAGCTAATTTGCAGTTTTTTTGGGATCAATATATTGTACATGATAAAATACTAAAAGAAAGACCATAACTTGGTGAACTGAAGAACCAACAAACAAAAGCAAAACCTCTCTATCGCTCTATTTATTTATCCTGTTACTTCCTTCCAGTGGGATTTCTGGCAGTTCTGAAGATTAAGAAAACTTATGTTGCAGGTAAGTGGGGTCACTGACTGTGTACGGAATCTTTTTTTTGGACAATGTTTAACAAGCACAGGATTAAAAAGAGGATCTCAGTGAAAGAAGGTTGGAAAAGGAAACACTCTTCTAGTTTTTTTGGAGATTTGAAATAAACAATATTGTAAATAATTTAAGGTGAGTTGGGTAAAACAATCTGTTTGAATTCTTTAACCCTTATCTTTTTTTTGCATTTTTTGAATTCAATCTTTACTATAAAAACAGAAACTAACCCTTATCTTTTCTATTGATTTGACTCTGAAGCCACTCAAAACATCTATTAATGCTTTGTTGTTCACAAACTCATATTTGTTATCATTTTTTTTAATGTAGGGGACTAATCTCAAGATAATATAAGAGGAAAATAAAAATATCACTTCTAACTACCCAAACACATAAAATAAAGTCAGTCGTAGAAATTCATATTTTCTCAAAATTTCAAATTTGATTTACATAAATAGTATTGCCAGAGTTTCAAAAAGCAAAAAAATAAAAATTAGTTTCAAGAGTAAATATGTCACTTTTTTTAGTTTCAGAGTTTTCCCTTACATGTATGTGACATTATGTGGACACATAAATGATGCCATACACTTTGGGTTCCTTTGCTCCCAGCTCTACCTGCCTCATTTCTTCACCCTTTCATCCACACTAACATTTTTGTCTCTACTCCAGAGAATCACACCACCATTTACACAGTATTCTATATATTTCATCCTGACTCAGATGTGAAAACCACACCCATGCACATTTAGGGACAGGCCTCTGGAGGTCAACTTCTGAGATTCACATCTTGGTTCTGAGATTTGCTATACATATGATCTTGGAGAAGCTTCCTAACCTCTCAGTGACTCAGTTTCCTTTTTTATAAAGTGAAGTTAACAGTGATTTTGTGAAGGTTAACTGTATTAACTGCAAAAATATGATCCTAATTAGTATAAGTTATACTCCATTCATGTATAATATGTCAAAATACACTCTACTGTCATGTATACCTGAAAAGAACAAATAAAAAAGAAGCAAATTTCAAAATAAAAAAGATAAACTGTATTATTCCATGTCATGTGCTTATAAAGGTATCTTGCATATTGTATATAAGAAGTATTATAACATCAGTGACTAGTGTAATTATATTATTGAGCTGTATATGATCATATATGCACAATTCTCACTCAATTGTTTTCATGTGAAAAGCAAACCAAAGGAGCTAATTTACCTTACGTTGATGTCCTCATACCATCAGATGACATAGAGGTATCATAAATCATTCAGCCATTCATTTTATTTCTTGTGTGACTGTTGTAAAAGAAACTACCATAAATACCTGGGTATGGGCGACCTTTTTGTATTTGTTGATTTTCCCCTGAAAATTAAAATTTTATTGTGGGTAAAATACACATAACATAAAATTTGCCATCTTAACTTATTTTTAAGTGTACAGTTCATCGATGTTAATGACGTATAGTTTCTGTGCATCCAATAACCAGAACTTTCTTCATCTTGTAAAACCTAAATGTTGTACCCCTTAAGCAAGGACTCCTCATGCCCCTCATGCCCAGTCCTTGGCAGCAACCCTTCTACTTTCTGTTGTATGAGTTTGTCTCCTCTCAGTACTTCATATAAATGGAGTTAAACCATTTCTGCCTTTTTGTGACAGCTTATTCAACTTAATATAACCTCCTTAAGTTTTGTCTACGTTGTGGCCTGTGCCAGAATTTCCTTTGTTTGTAAGGCTGAATAATAAATACTCGCTGAACGCACCCACACATTTTGTTTTTCCATTCATGCATCAGTTGGTGGACACTAGGGCTGCTTTCACCTTTTAGCTAATGCAAATAATACTGCTGAGAATATGTGGGTAGGAATATCTCTACGAGACTCTTATTTCAATTCCTTTGATGACATACTGAAAGTGGAATTTCTAGATTGTATGCTTATTCTATTTTTGTTTTTTGAGAAACTATCATACTATTTTTCATAGTGGCTATTATCCTTCTATTAAAATTTTTGGCTCAGCACAATTCACAATAACTAGACTGTGGAACCAACCTAGATGCCTTTCAATAGATGAATGGATAAAAAAATGTGGCATTTATACACAATGGAATATTACTCAGCTCTAAAAAATAACAAAATCATGGCATTTGCAGGGAAATGGATGGCATTAGAGCAGATTATGCTAAGTGAAGCTAGCCAATCCCTAAAAAACAAATGCCGAATGTGTTCTTTGATATACGGAGGGCAACTCAAAGCAGAACAGGGAGGAAGAGCATGAGAAGAAGATTACCATTAATCAGGGACGAGAGGTGGGAGGGCAAGGGAGAGAGAAGGGGAATTGCATGGAAATGGAAGGTGACCCTCATTGTTATACAAAATTACATATAAGAGGATGTGAGGGGAAGGAAAAAAAAAAAAACAAGAGAGAAATGAATTACAGTAGATGGGGTAGAGAGAGAAGATGGGAGGGGAGGGGAGGGGAGGGGGGATAGGAAGGGGATAGGAAAGGCAGCAGAATACAACAGACACTAGTCTCACAGTATGTATAAAGGTGGATGTGTAACCAATGAGATCCTGCAATCTGTACATGTGGTAAAAATGGGAGTTCATAACCCACTTGAATCAAATGTATAAATATGATATGTCAAGAGCATTGTAATGTTTTGAACAACCAATAAAAAAAATTGGCTCAGGGTAAATGAATATCTTTTCAAGATTATTAAGATTGGAATAAGAAAAAAAAAAAGAATAAAACAAGCAAAAGTCTCAACATAACTTACAAGAACATGTGGAATCATCCAGAGAGGGATCTAGAAGGACTGGTTTAGAATTGATGCAGCTATTGCCTAATACACCATAAATAGTTCTTGGTAATTAGATAATCACTGCTGTAGGAACCAAAAGGTTAATCTCCTGACATTTAGGTGTATAATAATTACATTGTCATGTTCATAGGTGTTTTGGGGAGCTGAGAATTTGTCTTTCTATTGGAGAATGTCAGCACCTTTGCTATTGATAAGTTATTAAGTCCCAGACTTATTTTTTTAATTTTTTAATATTTATTTTTTACTTTTTGGTGGACACAACATCTTTATTTTATTTTTTTATTGGTTATTCAAAACATTACAAAACTCTTGACATATCATATTTCATACATTCGATTCAAGTGGGTTATGAACTCCCATTTTTACCCCAAATACAGATTGCAGAATCACATCAATTACACATCCACATATTTTGAAGCAGATTCTATGTTTTCTATTCTTTGAATTTCTATTCTTTAAGAAAATTCATTCAATTCTAACCTGTTAAATGATTATTCCTTTTTTCTGTCTGTCATTCCACAACCACCATATTCTTCCTAACTCCAATCAACAATTTTCCTTCTTTGCACCTCTTAATTGTTCCTGTTTGGCACTGTATCACCTAAGCCACTAGATCAATAATTTCCAGTAACCAGCATTTCAACTTTTAACAGACTTGAAATATTGTCCTAATATGTACATAGATATACTGTAATTGTGTGTAGACTCTTTGTAGTTATGATATAAAATACTATGGTAATTAGAATTCTCATACTGCATTTCTAAACATAGGGAGTAATAATGATTAAACCATGATTTATCTAATGGTGATAGTGTATTGTGTCAAATAGGTATGTCATATATATATATATATATATATATATATATACAATAATTTATTATTGCACTTGGAGAAATATGATTGTCACATTGGTATTCATATAAAATGTGAAAGTCTTTAATTTTTTTATGCTAGGGATCAAACTCAGGGCCCAGTTATGCTAGGCAAGTGCTGTACCACTGATCTACAGCCTCAGACCACAAAGTTATTTTAGTGGAAAGAGATGCTGATGGGAAGGAGCATAGTTTTGCAGAGAATAAAATTAGCTCTGAGAGTCAGATAAAACTTTATGGCCTGGAAATTCCCAATGTGCTGGAGGGGTCCAGATGTTGAATCATGGATTGGGGACTTGGTTGCTCTGTAAGATGAGAGTATGGAAAGTTGGATGGAAAGAAAGAAAAAGACACAAGACTGAGAATTTGACCTCAGGGGTGAACTGGAGCCACCAGCCGTGGAGTTCATGATTTTAATAAACAGTGAATAGAAATTCAACTCACCAAAGAAGAAAAGCCAAAAAGGGAAGAAAGGCTGCATAGGGTGCTGTCTAGATCTCCTTTCTTATGGAGACTGGCCTCCCTATTCCTTTGTCCTCTTCCTTTTTTCCCCTTTCTCTGTGAATCTTTGGCTTTCTCTCTCTCCTTTTAAATTTTCTTCCTCTTCAACTCTTGTAGGCATTGTTGCAACTTCATTATGCTTTGCATCATTAGAAAGGAAATCAATTCTGGAGTTATATTCAAATATCTTGATTAATTTACCCTGGCAACATAGATATATTCCAAATGGATCTCAGCTTGAAATGTGTTATTTTGGAGGTTAATATTAGGTAATAAACATATTTATAAATATTTACTTGGAAACTCAGAACTCAAAAGAAATATAGCTGTAATAGTATAAGCATTTTACACACAACAAAAATATTTTATAGATGAGAAACTTTAGGGGGGCCAGGTGAAGTGACACATGCCTGTAATCCCAGTGGCTCTGGAGGCTGAGACAGGAGGATCGCAAGTTCAAGACCAGCCTCAGCAATGGCTAGGAGCTAAGCAACACAGTGAGACCCTGTCTCTAAATAAAATACAAAGATAAGGCTGGGGATGTGGCTCAGTGGTCGAGTGCCCCTGAGTTTAATCCCTGGTACCAAACAAAACAAAGCAAAGCAAAACAAAACAAAAACCAAACCAAAACAAAACAAAAGATTAAGGGGAAAAACACTAACTCACAGCAAGATGCCTCTACTTCCTAACATTAAAAGATGTAAAGAATGATACTTGGCTTATGGCACACGTGATTATGCCATATGAATATAAACTACCATTGTTAACATTTTTATATTTTTATTTAAGCTGAAAGATGATGTTTAGAGCCCAACCATTTCCTACTTCCTAATTATTCCATTTAAAGTAGAAAATATGAGTCATTTAAAGATGATGTGAATACTGTTTTAATCTTAACTTTCAAAATGAAATTTAAAAAATCTCTCCATGTATATATAATAACAGGTATTCAAAACAATTATAAAGTAAGAACTAGACACACACCCCACATCTTACATTTTAATTCAGAATGAATTTAGTTCACTTAGATGGTGAAAATAATATCATCCAATATGTTCATATATACACACAAATATAAATATTATTGATTCTTAAATATTTAAATGTTTTTAGAAGACTCATGAAACATTAGAATAAAAATAGCTAAAACATATGCATTTATTGTAAAGTCTGCAACTCACAAAAGAGATCGTTTTTTTGTGAGTTTTACGGAGCATATTTTGAAAAACAAAATATGAGTAGACCTTAATATCAGTCTACTGTAATAATGCATTTTGTCTAATACATGCTAAGCACATAAATAAACTCAATACAAAGTAATGTTTAAAAATTGTAAGTCATTACTTTTCTAAATCATCCGAGGTGTTTTCATTTTGGCCTCAACTCCCAAGTTCTTTGCTGATCTCCCATTTTAAAATAGTCCTGTCATTCTCTATCAAATCACCTTATTCTGATTTCTGCAGAGTACTTTTCAGTACCTGAAGTTACCTTGTTTATTTGTATCTTTACTTGTTCACTATCTGTCTAATTTAGGCTCAAACCCAGGTTTTGTGGAGTCTGACGATTGCATAATCTTGATGACCCTTTTAAAGAGGATAATATAATAATTTGAATTATAAATGCAAAATTAGGTATCGTAGAATAACGTAGACCTGTGTATGTGAATGGCTCTGAAGCTTTGCTTCTTAGCTTCAGTATAAATCCACCTTTGGTCTCACCTATGATCTCATTAGATAGATCCCTGGAGCACAGACTTCAGGTCCAGTTCACAGCCGTATCTATAGCCCTTGATGGGCACTTGCTACATATTTTTTGAATGAATGAATGAAGGTGCATGTCACAAGCATACTTCCTTTGTTACCTATCACTACTTTTCTACAGCAAACACAAACTTCTGCTGTCTTAAATAACAAGATGCAGTGATCTCATATTATTTTTATTGTTCTGTTGGGTTTCTATATGTGGTTGCTCTGGGTGCTCTGTGGGAAAGCAATTTTATTGTGATAAGGACTGCATGACATTTTCCAGGATATATTATATTTCAGTGCATTTCATATAATTGTGAAAGATTTACCAAGATTGTTCTTACTTTCCCTTTTGGGGAATTTTATTGATAATCATTTGTATTTAATTTTTGCTTATATTTGTGTTTTATGACTTTTTCCCTCAGTCAGTATATATTGATTTTTGGAATAAGAATAATAAAAAGAAATTCTTTGGGGAAAAAAAGAGTAAGGTGTTTTTACTGTTTGTTTGATGCATATCAGCACAGAAAATTCTTATTTACATTCCCTACTCCTAAATTTTTCTTTCATTGCGAAGGTGGTTTGTCTTACACTACAGGCTGATGTCTGCTGTGAGTCAAAGTGTTTCTCAATACATAGCTTTCAGGTCTGAATTTTGTTGAGACATCTTGAGATTCCATGAGAGGTACAATATTATGCTTACTTGTTTATTTCACAGGGATAAGGTTAGCTCATAGCTGTTCTCCTTTCATATCTTCTCTGAAATTCTGTGATAGAAAAACTTACATTTGACCTGTCTGGGTATATTTGATTTTAAGCAAATGACTTTGAAACATTTGGGATAATGTGGTATGGATATCTGAGCAGAGAGTTTTAATACTCTTTCATTTATGCAAGCAAGATGCATAAATTTAGAGTGAGCATTGTAAGATGAAGAGATGCACTTCTGGCATGAACATGGGGGGAGATTGAAGTCAATGGCTGAGAAACTTATTGTAGGACACTAACTAGAAAGAAGTTATAAACAAGTTTGAATTAGCTAGAATTTTCAAATAGTTTATCCATTTTAAGGATTAATTGTAGCTAATTTTATTACTATTTTCTTGTTAATATAACTCAGAATGCTCTAGGATAACTAGTTGCTTCTTAGCACTATTAATTCATGCTAATATCAGCTCAAGAAGAATATGACTTAGAAGAAAATCTACTGTCTCCAAAATAGACTACTGAAAAAGCACGTACATGGCTGTAGGTTAAATAGAAATGACTTTGAAGTGTATTTATTTGATTTGAATTATCAGTGTCAGAATATTCCATTGGTAATGGCAATCAATAGTTTTTCTTTAGAAATTCTAGTCAAATGGGGATATGTGGAAAAATATAATCAGTGAATATTCACCGAGAGAATCATAAGGCAAGCCTGTGAAAAGTCCTCCCTATCATCAAGTCCACAATTTCCAAACATCAGTTGAACAGACCTATAATGGATGCTAGGGAATCAGACTATATCTACAGTCAATATTCTTGATGGAACATGTAGAAATAATTCCAGAATTAACCAGTGGGAGTTCTGTGACCTGGCCTGATGGACCAGGTCTTCAGGGAGGATCAGGAGTGGGTATATCATGGAGGCCCATCAAGGCACCTTCTACCAGATGTTATAATCATATGTGGCTGTTTATTTGCTCTCTCTTTTTCAATCTGAATGTGTGTCAGGTATCTAGTAGCAGTGATGGTATACAGCATTGGCTCTCAAGTCTAGATGCACATAAAATGCTCTGGAGGGTTAATTGTTCAAGATAGATTCCCTGCCTGCATTGTTTAAATCTGGGATGTTCCCCAAAGGCCCATGGGTTAAATAAAGGCTTGGTCCTCATATTGGAAAATCTGGAAGGTGGTGGAACCTCTAAGAGGCCTGGTAGGAGGTCTTAGGTAACTGAGGACATGTCCTTGAGGGGCTGTGAGATGCTGGTCTCTTCTCTTTTGCTTCCTGGCTGCCATGAGGTAAGTAGCTCTGGTGCACAGCATGTTACCTGCCATGATATGGTGCTTTACCATAGGCTGAAATGTAACAGGATCAACTGACCATAGATAGAAACCTCTGAAACATGGATGAAATAAACTTTCTTTCTTTTTAAGTTGACTTCCTGAGGTATTTTTCCAAAACAACAGAAAACAGATGAATGAATGTATTGCTTTTCTTAAATCCTCCTCTACCACAAGAGTAAGTCCCTAATATTGATGGCCCTTGGACCACACTCTGGGAACCACAGCAGAAGGCATTGGTGGGCTAAAAATTATTCAGATGTGTAGTTTTATTTTGTTTTGTTTTGTTATTGGGAATTGAACTCAGAGGATCCTAACCACTGAGCAACATCCCCAGCCCTCTTTAATATTTTACATTTTGAGACAGGGTTTCATTAAGTTGCTTAGGGCCTCTGTAAGTTGCTGAGGCTGGCTTAGAACCTGCGATCCTCCTGCCTCAGTTGTGTGTGCATAAAGTTCTATGCCACTTTATCGTATGTGTAGATTTGTGTAACCACTACTATATATAGTCAAGATACAGGATGTTTTCCTTACTATAAAGATCTATTCATTCCTTTATGGCAACATCTGCCCTCCTCTTCCTTGTCCCTCAGCCTTTAGCTATTCATTTCTGAGAATGTGTATATTTTGCGCTATTGAAGTTTCACTCCTGCCCACACTGGCTAAGGTAAAATCTAGAGCTAGAGGGCATTGGTGACCCATATTTCTATAGGCCATCAGATCTGCTCCAAGCAGGTTTTAGGGCCTTCTAAGGTAAAGTGAAGGCACTGATTTGTACAAGACAGAGCTTTGTTTACAGTGCACAATGCAGGGCAGTATTTCCAGTTTTCCATGCAGATGAGAAGAGGTATTCCCATGTTGAAAGGTCTGTGCAGTGTTTTAGCTGGAATGTCTTGGAATATTTTACCTTCAGCATTCCCACACTCATTAAAACACTCTAGATAAAAGGCACCAGAACACTCTACAGGTTGTGTTTGATGGTTGTGATGAGAGTTATGTCCACACTGAATGGAGCTCCTATAAGCTGTCACCACTGGACTGGCACTTAAGTAAGAAGTGAGTTTTTTTTTTTTTTTGTCTGAGTCTAAAAGAAAACGAGATCTTAAGGGTAAGAAGTTGCTTAACGATTGAGTCAAGTTCCTTTGGGTAGCGAGAAGTACAGCACAGGCTAGGAGGAACTTGACAGGAGGTCAAGGCCATGAGTGTGGGTACAAACCTGATCCCTAGGCTGGCTCCACGTCATGATGCTGTGTTGGCACACTGTGCCAAGGTGTTGTAACAGTGTCTCCTGGCACTCGTGGCCACAATAGAAAGCAAGGTTGGCTGTACCATTTATCTTTAAAGCCCCAACAAATCTACTAGTAGTATAGTGACTTATCATTGACTAGAATGAACTGAACCTGGTAGGCAGAAGTGAATGCTAAAAATTCTCTGCTCATTTTCTAGTCATTGCTTTTCTTTCTTTCTTTCTTTTTCTCTTTTCACATACAAAATGTGAATTTGAATGCCTGAAAATATGCATGCACATTTTCCTTTTCTTTCTCTCTAGCTCAGCTATTCTCAACATTTGGTGTGCCTAAGAGTGACAGTACAGGATTTTAGACATAAAATATTTTGTTGTAAAACATTTTCATTGTTGAAAATGTAAGAAAATTTTAAAGGTAATTTTATGTAACTATATAGAATTTTTTCAAAAACTAATTTTATTTATTTTTTGACACAGGTGGAACACAACTTTTCATTTCTCTGGTTGTACATGATAATAGAGTCGCACCATTCATGCAGTCATCCCATACATAGGGGTAATAATGTCCATCTGGTTCCATCATCTCTGCCCCCATACATCCCCTCCCATTTCCTTCCTCCCCTCTGCTCAATACAAAGTTCCTCCATTCTTCCTTTCCCCTCCCTCGCCTCCATGGTTCAGCATCCACATATCAGAGAAAACATTTGGCCTTTGGTTTGGGGGATTGACTAACTTTGCTTAGCATGATATTCTCCAACTTTGTCCATTTACCTGTAAATGCCATAATTTCATTCTTCTTTAAGGTCAAGAAATATTCCATTGTGTATATATACTACAGTTTCTTTCTTTCTTTCTTCTTCTTCTTTTTAATCTTTTGTGTGTGTGTGTGTGGTGCTGGGGATTGAACCCAGGGCCTTGTTCATGCTAGGCAAGCATTCTACCAACTGAGTTATATCCCCAGCCTACCACTGTTTCTTTATCCATTAATCTATTAAAGGAAATCTAGGCTGTTTCCACAGTTTAGTTATTATGAATTGAGCTGCTATAAAGATTGAGGTGGCTGCATCACTGTAGCATGATGATTTTAAATCCTTTGGGTATAAATCGAGGAGTGGGATAGACAGGTCAGATGGTTATTCCATTCCAAGTTTTCTAAGGAGTCTCCATACTGCTTTCCAAAGTGGTTGCACCATTTTGGAATCCCACCAACAATGAATCAGTGTACCTTTCCCCACATCCATGTCAGCACTTATTGTTGCTTGAATTCTTGATAATTCTGACTGGAATGAGATGAAATCTTAGAGTAGTTTTGATTTGCATTTCTGTAATTGCTAGAGATGTTGAACATTTTTTCATAAATTTGTTGACTCATAGTATATCTTCTTCTGTGAAGTGTATGCTCATTTCCTTAGCACATTTATTGATTAGGTTATTTATTTATTTATTTATTTTTGGTGTTAAGTTTTTTGAGTTCTTTATATATCCTGGAGATTAGTGCTCTATCTGGTGTGTGTGTTGTACAAATTTGCTCCCATTATGTAGGTTCTCTGTTTACTTCATTAATTATCTCTTTTACTGAAAAGAAGCTTTTTAGTTTGAATCCATCCCACTTATTGATTCTTGATTTTATTTCTTTCATTTTAGGAGTTTTTTTAAGGACTATATAGGATTTTTATCTTCAAATTCTTGGCTAAATTGTTACTCCACTACTGGTTTTCATGCTTTATTTCTTGTGATGACACAACAATCCCATAAAGCAGAAAAAGCAGATACTATCACCATTTTGAGAATGGGTAAGTCAGTCCAAGAACTTATGTGCACAGGGAAATAAGCTTTGAAGTGTTATCTATCAATCATTGTGCTTTTCTCTTCTGCACTTCCTTGTTTTTGACTCTCCCTCCTACAAAGGATATGTCCTCTGCCTGGAGATGAGTTGTGATTTTTATATTGGGAATACAAGAGAAAGACCCAATATCTGTAAGAGCCTAATTTTGTTGAGAGAATAAGTGCTTTTGAAAGTCAAAAAAGAAGAGCCCTGAAGGAGGTGAGATATGGTGTTTATAATACTGCATTTATAAGAGTGGTCTGGGAAGGAAATAGAAAAACTTTCCTGACTTGCCAGGACACCAAGTGAGAGCTTCCTGGTGGGAGAAGGAGGGAGACACTGGTGAATTTGACCTTGAGGGTGGTCAGTGGGTCCTTGGGAATATGGCTCACACCCAGAGGGTCACTCGGAGAGTCAAGTCAGCATTGAAGCACTGCATGCATTGACTTTGAACCAAAGCCAGGGAATGAGTGAGCACTCATCCAGCATCTGTGATGGCCCTTACCTTCCAGGGAGGCCTGCATGGTAGCTGTGCTAAGCAGTAGTGAGCTCTTCTCTCAGGGCTACCTGACATGGCCCTGAAGAGGACTATGTTGGCTAGTACAATCCCACTTCTCTGAGTTCCATCCAAAATGACCCATATGGTTATTCTCTTTTTCAGTGGCAAGGACACTTGCTAACTCTGTTACCCCCATAGAGATAATATGATACAGAAAGAAAGGAATGGTGGTGAAAGATTTTTACATGATTTGAGAAGGCTGAGGAAGCAGGTAAATGGAGCTGGCCCTTGCCCTTTGTCTCCATAGCTCTGTCTCCTCTGCCATACCAACTCTCCCTGTTTACTGAATATCATCCAAATAATGAAATAATAGGTTCATGGATGACTATGTGAGATAGGAACAGAAAGGAAGGATCAAAAGAAGCAAACAAGACAAGACATCTATGCTAGAGTTTCAGAGATGCAGACTGAGTCATTTTTATCTTCCTTAGATTCATGGCCAAAAAAAAAAAAAAAATCCAAAGCAAAAACAAATTGTACCAGTCTTATGCAAAGAGTGTAAGACATGGGATTAATTATCATTATTCTTTTTCATGTAATTCCCATAAATTTACATCTGCCTAAATGAATAATTTTTAGCCCATTAATATTTAGCTGTTGCCTACAAATCTGTTCATTTTTTAAAGGAACATTATTGATTATTTGCCAAGAGTAGGCCCTGAGGCTACAAAGATAAATAAGTATGGTTAAATAAGGAACTAGAGAACATGACATTTTAGTAGCCTATAAAAGGTCAATTGCATGTAAATTGAAGAAAGCATTAAAATAGAGGAATAGACCAAATACTACACTACAGGGGTCAGAGCATGGAGCAATACCCCTGCTTGCTATGTGAGTTCATGCTGTAAAGATGAATGAAGTATAGAAAAGGAAAAGGAGAATGTATTGCAGCAAAGAAAAGAGGAGATATAGGGCTTCAACACAGAGTGTCTGGGGTTGTGATAGGAGATGAACCCACAGAGGAAAGACAGTTAAAAAAAGAGGTTACCACTTGCAGTTTTCCCTCCTTTTAAAAAATTTTTCTCATAGTATTTATCCAGATTTAGGAATGTGAAAGTTCATTTATAACATAAATAATCTGCAGTTGTTATTTTTTAAAATATTTGTTTTTTTAGTGATAGGTGGACACAATATCTTTATTTTATTTTTATGTGATGCTGAGGATCAAACCCAGTGCCTCATGCATGCTAGGTGAGAGTTCTACCTCTGAGCCACAACCCCAGCCCCTGCAATTGTTATTTTTGTTACTCAGTTTTTGATTGCCAGTTTGACCTGAAATTACCCACCACATTCCTAGAATACTCTCTCTTCTCTCCAATGCATTTCAAAATAGTACCAATCCCTACAGATCGTAGTGCCCAGAGGAGAAATCAGGCTGGAGCATGAATTTTTTTGCTTGAAAAATAAAGTATAAGGCCAGAGGCTGGGGGAAGAGATCTTCTAGGAAGAAAGTTGAGAGAACTTTAACATAGTTTGCAGGCTCCAGTGAAAAATGGGTGAGTCTCAACTTGGGGGTGACTGGCTCCAACACCAAAAGGTCATCAGGTCTCCTGATCTGCTCTCCAGTCTGTGCTCCAGACCAGGACATCAAACCTACCTGATAATCCTATCTTCTTGTCACAAAGTCACCTGAAACTCCACTTGTCCAAGCCTTTCTGATCTTCCTCACCAAACCTTTCTCCTTCTGTACTTTCCTTTATATCATGCAATTACTATGCCACTCAGAAATGTCATCTGTCATTCTCGGTCATCCTTCCTCCTTCATCCTCTAAATAGTTTGAACTGTGAGAATGTTTATGAAGGTCGTGTAAAAGTATTTAACCAGGAGGCTTCATGTAGTCTGAGGATTCAGGTAGAGCTTCTCTGAAGAAATCATTTTTAGCCTGAAGTTTATTTAGAAGAACCAGGCTCCTGAGGTCATAAGGGAAGATGGGGAAGGAGGAGTGTTGTTGGCAAAGGACCAGCAGCCTTGAGTCAGTTGGCGTGGTTGAGAATCTAAAGGATTCCAGTGGGGCTGGAGCAGAAAAGAGCAAAGTATGATATGGGAAGAAGAAGAGAGGAAGCCAGCTGTAGGGCCTGGGGAAGATCGTGGTCTTAAATGCAATAAGGGGACCAGTGAGGCATTGTAATAAGAGTGAATGGATTCAGTTAAAAATTTTGATTGTTAAGTAATACTAAATTTGCTAACAATGTTGGCTGTTCTGGGGACTATAGTGTAGATGTCACATGGTGGGACTTTGCATAGAGTCTCAGCTGTGGGGCACTGACAAGGGGGTAGATCAGGAGATGTGTGAATGGAAAAATTTTTGCTTGATCCAATCCATTTTGGGCCTTTGTGTCACTTCTGTGAACTCATTCTTTTTCTAGGTTACAGATTTCCTACTATTTTCCTTGCACATTTCATGGGATTCATATTTGCTTCTTAGTATGGATTTTGAGTCTCTCTACAGTCTATCCTCAGTCTTTTTTTCCAATGGTGTTGAATATTTCTGTCAATGTCTTTACCCATAACATAATTTTCATTATTCTTATACAATTTTTTTTTCAAAACTTTGGATTCTAATTTTTATTGCTTTTTCTTTTATACCACATTCTCTCCCCTTCTCTTGATGTTTCTAAAATTCTACTTCAAGTGTCATATCAAAGACTATCTTCCATAAAAAGTAATTTCTGCCTTAATGCAAAGTAAACCTTTTCTTTCTCAGACTCCCAGTGCTCTGATTTTTCTTTTCAACTGAAATGAATTTGAGCCAGTCACCTGCTACTCACTCATGGATGCATTTCCACCCTTGATTTGCTGCGCTCTGCATCTTACAGTGCTCGCCATGTGTTTGTCACAATTCCTGGAAAAATGGTTTTCTTCCATGGGAAGCTTGGGAGGGAGCTTCAGGAGTGAGATTTGAAGCAAGTGATAATCCTATGGTGTTTGGGTTGCTGATTTTAGAGGACTTTAACTCTGGTAGAAGATCCACACTGTCCTCCTGAATCAGGAGTCTCACATTTACAGTGAACATAAATGGGGGATCATAATCCTGATCCTTAAGTGTACAAGAAATATTCCTTCCTGCAAAGACTACAACAACCAGCCCAGAGTTTATACAATCGCTAACTTATTGGCCTAGACAGCATTGTCTGGTCCTTAGCCTCTGGAGCTTTTTATTTTCTAATATGGATAGAGATTCTTTATGTTTCCCAATTATTAAAAATGAATTCCTATTTTTCTTCCCCAAACTCAGTCCTCAGAATGTTCCCTTCTATGCTTGATCAGGTTTACCCACTGGCAATTCTACTGTGTGCTCATTCTTCAGACCCAGCATCTTGCTTGCTTTCTATTCCCTCTGGACTCTTCCAGCTGAATCAGGTGATGACTGGTCTGAATATAACTTCTTCCTGGAAGCTCTTATGTTATGGTCTCATCCCTGCAGGCATCTCTCATGGTAGTACTCACTCCATCCAGTCCAGTGGACCCTGGGCAGTAGGGCTATGTAACATGATCATATTATCTCTGTCTTTCCAGACCTGCAGCTGATACTGACTTGCTGATCTTTGGCATCCCTCACCTTTCTGTCTTTGGTCATTAAGCTCTTGCAACACCGTTTAGTTTCTTCAGCCAAATTCCTTCTGTGAAACTTCTTGGCATGATTTCTGCTTTTCTGACTAGATCCTGAGAGAGTGATATAGTAAAAAATAACAAAACCAGAACTGTAGTTAACATTGAAAGAACTTAAAAACAATTCCCACCTTGCTGCTTATTAACTGTTTTTGAGCAAATACATCATTCTGAAGTTTTGTCCTTTCTTTTGTAATATGCACTTGTCTACCTTATGAGGTTAATGTATAAGAATTAAATATGATCATGGATATGAGAGTACTTTGGAAAGTGTAGGTAGAAGCATAGCTTGATACATGTCCTTGGTCATCACAGAGTGTATCTCTGGGTGAATTTGTTTCTTATCCTCCTAAACTTCTTGTGGGCACAGATATTATCTTGGATTTCTTTGTACAATCTCCTAGTGACTTCTACATTATTATTGCTCAACACATAGTGGTTATTCAATACATATGTACTGAGTAGTCTGTCTAAAATAATAATGATATTATCTACAATAAACTGTACAGTTCTGGTGCTTTCAAATATTTGCTAAAGAAAGCATATAAATATGTTTTCTACCCACTGGAGATTTCAAATTTTGAAACAAAAACATCCTGAGTAACAGGTTTTTCAAAATAGTTTTTTTTTTTAAATTAGAGCTTTCTAAACATTCATAAAGGTAAAATTCACTGTGATATATTCATATATGTACATAGCATTATTTGGTCCATTTCATTCCACAGTTTCTCTCTTTTCCCATCCTTCCTCCCTCCCCACAAATCCCTTTCCTATACTACACTGATCTCCCTTCTCTCATGATATCCCAGCCCCCCTCCCCCGACCCCCCACAACTTTTCCCCTTATTTTGCTCTCGCTCTTGCACATAAGAGAAGACATTTGGCCCTTGACTTCCTGAGTCTGGCTTACTTCACTTAACATGATGTTCTTCAGTTCAATCTATCTACCAGCAAATGCCATAATTTCATTCTTCTTTATAGCTGAGGAATACTACATTATGTATATATACCACATTTTCTTTATCTGTTCAACTGTTGACAGGCACCCAAGCTGGTTCCCCAACTTGGCTATTGCATTGAATAAATTTTAACTTTAGTAACTTTTGTGACTAGAGGCATGACATAATGGGAGTGGGGGAAAAGTTTTTTGACCACTCGAAACAATACTGTTTTAGTCAACTTTTTCATCACTGTGAACAAAAGACCTGACAAGTACAACATAAAGGAGGAAAAGTTTATTTTGGCTCACAGTTTCAGAGATTCAGTTTATGACCAACTGACTCCATAGCTCTGGACCCAACATGAGTCAGAATGTCAGGGCAGAAGGCATAGAGGAGAAAATATGGTGGCCAGAAAGCAGGGAAAAGCTCCACTCATCAGAGACAAAGTATAAATCCCAAATGCACACCCCCCCCAATGACTTACTTCTTCTAGCCACACCCTACCTGTCTATAGTTACCACCCTATTAATCCATATTCATGGATTAACCCTCCAATTAGGTTATAACTCTCAGAATCAAAGCATTTCACCCATGAAAATTCTTGCATAGTCACACATGGTTCTTTTGGGGAACCCCTCATATCTAAACCATAACAAGAATCTTTCATCTTACTCCCAAGAGATATTGTTAGGTTTTTTTTTTTTTTTTAATTTTAGAACTGTGAAAAAATGCAAGATGCTGCCTTTAACAGTCAAAGTGGAAGTCAACCCATTTTCATCCCAAGGAGGTTACTCAGGACTGTGTTACCTCCTGGGGTTCCAGTATTGTACAGATTTTCTAATTGTTGTAATTAGAAACAGAAAGAGGCAGTATCAAAGGAAGCAGAAATAGAAGGCAAGAGCTATTGGTGGTTGAGGAAGGAAGCGTATACTTTAAGAATTGGACTTTGAGTAATTTCAGACAGATAATAACAGCATGAAGTCAGTATGTTAGTTTCATACAAGGAAGAGATTAGTTTGGTGTACAGGAGGGAAGGATAGGAAGTTGCAATGTGAGATCGAGAACTACAGAAGGAGAAAACTGCACCCAGATGATGTCCTCTGGTTCCAGGGGAGACTGTTAACTCCAGAACCTCATTGCAATTATTCCCATGTATTATTTAATATTAAAATTCCAACATACCTTAAATGATTTATACATAAAACACTTAATACTTTTCAGTCAGCTCTCAAAAAAAATCACCTGGCTGTGTCAACATGGTTTCAGGTTAAACAGAACACTTGGGAAATGTTTCCATTAGGACCCTGGCATGGTAGATCCAACTAATATTTTGCCAAAAAGACCCCTCATAGAAACACTATTAAATTTTCTCCTGTTGGCCAATTTCAGTTGTGTGTGACTTCTTTAAAATTCTGAGTATGTGTTTTAGTGCCTATTTATGTGATTTTCATATGTCTACACATGAATATATTTATTTTCTTAGATACTTTCTAAAAACTCATGATATGTATGAAGGTAGTTGCTGCCTTCAGAATATCAAGTTCCTCTCAGTGGTTACTTTCATTAAGCTGAGAAAATTCAAATGGGGTGATGTGATCTAAGAAATTTGCTAATTTTCCTGGGATAGGATTAATATGCATTTCTAGAAATTAGGGGAAACATGTGGGTAGAATTCTAGCTTGCTTTCTTTAGTATTCATGATTTAATAAAAATATTTTCCTTTGTAGATAGCAGAAACCAAGTTTATAACTCAAAATAATTGACTTAGTACTGGGTTTATTTCTAGATTTATCATGAGTGTAAGCAGCTATAGTTACTGTTAAAGTAGGTTGGCTTAGGCCTGAGGTGTAATTAATCGAATGCAAAAATATTATTTCCTGTCACTTTAAATATATCTACTGGGATCTTTTTTTTTTAAAGAGAGAGAGAGAGAGAGAATTTTAATATTTATTTTTTTTTAGTTTTCAGCGGACACAACATTTGTTTGTATGTGGTGCTGAGGATTGAACCCAGGCCGCATGCATGCCAGGTGAGCGCGGTACCGCTTGAGCCACATCCCCAGCCCTGAGTCTATTGGGATCTTAAAATCATTGGATGAAGACATGAAAAATTACAGTGTTTCCTGGGTACTGAGAAATTTTCAGAATTCTTTCAGGCTTCTATTTATCTTTTGATAAAGTCTACCTCATGAATTGTTATTTACTTTATAAAGATTTTTTCCCCTTTAGGTTCAAAGATCATGACTTTGTCTTTTGAGAAGGGACAAAGTATAGTTTAATAAACTATCATATTGACTTTTGAATAATAATAAAATATAAAAATATTATTTGGAGCCATCATTTTGAATATTTGTTTAACTTAGTGATGTGCTGGTTAAAGCAGGGATTTGGAGGTAAACAATTTGACTTGGCTGGATTTCTAACATCATAAACTTGAAGAGATTCCCTAAGCCTAGCTGCTGAAATTTGAATAAAAAAGTTTCACATCTCTAGTTGTTTCACTGATTTAGTGTTAATTAGTTTGATTAATTTTTTTTTACTTAACAATCTTCTTAATTATGCTGACTCAAAATAGAGATTCTATTGGTGTACTATAGCAACAGCCCCTTCCCTGTTTATCCTAATTCAAATAAGCACATGTTATTTTATTTATCCTATAAGTGGCTAAGTGGTATGACTTAAGATATTTAAATTTTCTTTATAATACCGTCTCTGCTGAAGTTTGTAGAATCATTTGGGGGGCAGTCATTTCTGTAAGCTACAAACTAATTTCAATTGAGCAAAATAAACTGTGGTTTATATTATTTTTCTGCTTTTAAACTGTGGGTAGTTTCTTGATCCTTGCAAATTTCATAAGGATCTTTTACTGAATTGAGGGCCTCAAATCCTAATGTTCCCTTGCTCTAAAGCCTTTAGGTTTTTGGTTACTATGGACACAAGAAGAATGCTTCATCACTGCCTAGAAGACAGCCTCACCCAAACTTTGCTGTCTTATCTCTCCACCCGGCAAATCCAAAGACTCCACTTTCCCAAACACACTTCCTGTACCTGTGACTCACTTCTCTTTAAATGGTTTTACTTGAATTTCTTGGCTTACCTCAAATACAAGGTCTTTGTCTATGTCTTTTCTAATGAGATGCAATTATACTCACCTTAATTCCAATAACTTGATGATTGAACTTTTGGAGATCCTTTTCCACTTGGAATTAGTAGCCAATTGTTTTAGTCAGCTTTTTTGTTGCTGTGACTAAAAGACCCAACCAGAACGAGTGAAGAGTAGGAAAAGTTTATTTGAAGGCTGGGGGTATCAGAGGTCTTAGTCCTTCTATGGATTGGCTCCATTCCTCAGGGCTCAAGGTGAGGCACAACATCATGGCAGAAAAGTGTGGTGGAGGGAAAGAGCTCACATAATCCAGGAAGCAGAGACTCCACTTGCCAGATACAAAATATATACCCCCACGGCATGTCCCCAGTGACACACTTCCTCCAGCCACACCCTATCTGCCTTCAATTACCAGTCAATCCCATCAGGGGATTAATGCACTGATTGGGTTAAGGCTGTCACAACCCAGTCATTTCTCCTCTAAATCTTCTTGCATTATGTTGCACATGAGCTTTTGGAGGATACCTACTATCTAAATCAACACTGATTGGGAACAAACCTCTTAACACTTTGAAGGCAGGAATTGTGTGGTATCATCCTTGTCTCCTTTCATATGTTGTACAATGGTTTGCATATAATAAATAGGAAGATCTTAAACAAGAAATGTCAGGGCATCTGGAGGCCAATTTCAGTTGAACTGAACCTGCTGTGATGCTACAATTTGTGCCTTGGGTAAGCTGCACATTGAGTTTCCCTTTGCTTCCACTCAGTTATTAGACTCCATAACCATTAAGTCGGCACAGACTGGTGGCTAATGGGCTTTGAAGCCACCTGTGTGTGTTCTAATGCTGGCTTCTCATGTGCTCACTGTGAGACCTTAGGGAGTTTACTTCAGTACCTGGTGTCTTGTTTACACACCTGTAAAGTGGAATGCTGGTGGAAGCATCTAACTCATTAAGAAGGTTGTGATAATGATGTGAATTAATATTTTTCAAGTGCTTAGAACAGTACTGGGCACATAGTGTCATGTGTTTGCTAAAGATAATTAGGAAAAAAAGTTCTTTATTTTTAAATAATTAGTTGTTTTATAAAACATAGGTTCAAACACATTTTATCTTCTTCTGACACAAGTCAATATGCTACAAGAGCTTCATCAGAAAGCAGTTTGGTTTTAACGGGGGGGGTGGGGGGGGCGGCAGCTCTCTTTAAATGGGCTAATGTGTGGCTCATGAGCTCACACAGACACACACTCCCTGAGATGTATTTTTCTCTGAGATGTATTTTTCTCCGCATTGACATCACTTCTCTCTACAAAAGTTCATTAGACACTTATTTGGGTAAACAAAAATGAGTAAGAAGCTTGTTTACACTTGCGGCTAGTATGCAGTGACAGACGGCATGTTACATTAGCCCCTGAAATCACTTGGAAGGTAACACCCATGTACTCTTACATTTAGATGTTCATAGAAGTGCAAAGGACATTACTAGAGTTTGCAGTATGTAGTTGGAAACATAACATCTAATACATTATGGATAAACATTACATCTAATACATTATGGATACATTTATATTTTTGTGTGTAATGTTGGGATGAAATGCAGGGTCTCCCATGTGATACGCAAGCCCCTTACCACTGAACAACACCCCCAACCCTTTTATATTTCAAGAAGTGCCCATATTTCATGCAATTCTTTACTTTAAAAAGCTAAAATATTTTATTTAAATAATTTAAAATAAAACTGTTACTGAGGTATAGTCAGAATACACGCAGTTGATGTATACAAGCTGGTGAATTTGGACCTGTGTCTACCTGTGAGACCAGGGCCATAATCTAAACCATTTGATGCTCTTAGAAAGGGCACATACGTGCCTGTGCCTTCTGAATCCTGCGAAGGATGCATTAGGTACTTACTAGGTACTAATCATTTACAGAGTCCTCAGGATGGAAGCCCAAGCAAGGTCTGAATTTCTTAATAAACTTCCTTGTTTTCTGTCGGTCGCTCTAATGTACTCTTCATCTAGATGATGTGAATTCTTGGTTTCCTCTTTTGACTCTGCTTCCTCAATCTGCCATCTGCTTCTAATACTAAGTGTCTTATCTTCCATCGATATAGATCAATCTTTGCTCTTTTGATTCTTAAAATTATGGTTCACAAACATTTCAGTGGAAGAGGATGTTTCTCTCCATTTTGAAAAGTGGGGCTGATGAAGGTGCACTATTATCCTCAGGTTCTTCCTCATGCCAATAGCGGATCTTCCTTTGTATGCGTGACTACTTGGAAAACTGTGGAGCTCATTTTAATGCTGAAGGGTTTAGCTCCAGGATATGGCTAGGACCTTAAAGGTCTCCCACCTGAAGATTGGGGAACCCAGCTCCAGTCTGATTTGCAGACTGGAGGGAAGGTCCCAGTTCCACTTTGGCCCATTTTGCTGCTTTCTCATTGGGAACATTTTTATTTATAGTCATACCTTCCAGTGAAAGTTCGTCCTGTCTGAACATCTACATCACTGCCAAGCAAACGAGATTCAGATATTGCTCCAAGCCTTTAGTTTCTATATTTATGACAAAATCTACCCATAGCTGCCTGCTTACATTACTTTCAGCCTCTCTGGGCTTGACAAATGCTGTAAATTAGGATAAGAAAAGGAGAGAAGGCATAGGGATAAGAAGGATGAAGTAAATCTACAAATTGATAGACTCTGATGAATTTCTGAGGATGCATGTTTTAAAAGATGAGATTTCTTAGAACTCCAGGTCTGTGTTCTGCAGGGAATTTCTTTTCATACAAAGAAATTAGAAGTCTGCCTTTTCTAAGCAATGCTCGGTTTTCATTAAAATGTAAATAGATCAATTTATTTCTATTTGCAGGGGATTATTTAATTTGACTTTTATTAACTTCAAATTTCATAAGCAATTAAAATAGTTTAATAAGGAAGGTGCACACAATCAACAGAGTGATGCACGTGTATGAAAACATCAGAGTAAAATCCACTATCAGTATAATTAATAGGTGTTAATAAGTGTAATAAAACGGTGATAACAGAGGACCACTGTTAAGGAGAAAAAAATTTAAAAAGACCTATGTATTAATTCAGTTGAAATTTTATTAATTGGTAAGTTTTGTGATAAAATTGTTTTGTTTCATGACCACTTCTGGATTTTATTCTTATTATTTTTTAATCCAGTAGTTGGTAAAGTGACAACAGTAAAAAAAAAATGTGGTAAGTGGTAAAAAATAGTGCGAAAAGATATTTTTGCTATGGACAATTTAGCTGTTACTATGCTGAGTGTTCCTTGGCATTAAGATAGTAATTTAGCAAGTATTGGGTCAATAATTTTTATTATTTTCATCTCTAATTAGTTTGGTTTCTTCCATTAGTCAAGAGACAATCCATGTGTATGGCAGACATGCGTACACATACACACACACTGCCTTGCCATTAAGCTTTCAAGCAGATAAAGGACTCATATGTGAAAACATTTTTAACTAGTGCTCACAAAATCATGCCAAAAAACAGTGTCCAAGGGTCATTTTTGAGGACCAAAGCAGCTATGGTTGACCTCAAAGTTACAGGACCATGATCTCATCCTGATGACCAGGTATGAATTTCCAATCTTTTCTTTTGTATTCTACATTGGTACACTGCCAAAGGCTGAATTTCAAATTGCTAAACAAAATTTTTGCCTCTGGAAGCTTCCCACACTAATGTGTGACCCACAGGGTTCGTGGCCTTTCTCTCAGGTATATCGTTGTTGAGAAACCTTAGCATTGATTTCGACTTCTCCAAATTCTCTTGGAGTCCTCAACTCCTATGGAGTCTCTCCTGCCACCACATAGTGCCTCCATTCATATATCTCACTCCTAAGTTGCTCTGATAAACACCTAACTGGTCTTACTATAACAGAATGCATGAGATAATTCACTTATAAAGAGAAAAGTTTCATGTTGGGGCAATGTTTTGAAGGCTGCAGTCATGATCTGGTAGACCCATTGCTTTTAGGTCTCACATGGGGTGGCGATGGCAATGGCAAGAGGAGTGTGGTGGCTAACTCCTCATGTCAGGTCTTGGAAACAAAAGAGGAAAGCATTGACTTCCCACCACCCGCTTTGATGGCATATCCCTATTGACCTAAAGACCTTACACAAGGTCCCATTTTCTAAAGGTTCATAGCACTTCACAATAGTGCCTTGGGGACCAAGACTTTAAATATGTGCCTCTGGAGGATATTTAACATCCAAACAATAGTAATACCTTGATTTTCTTTATTTTATTTTTCTAAGCCATTCATACTCCAGTTATACTCTAAAACATATAGAGAGATGAGACTCCACAAAGTCCTTCAAGATTTTTGCATTTTTGTAGAAGTAAAACTTCTAAGTGTGTCATTCTAGGAACTTGTTGATATGGCCTCAAGAGAACTTTGACAATTTTAAATTGTGCTTCTATGAGTCTGTCCTGAAAGTTGTCTGCTCTCAACTTTTTCCAGTGAATTTCTGCTTGTGTGTCCATCACTTCACCGTCGGACCATTAGTTTCATCAGTCTACACTTTATACTATTTAATTTGGTCCTTTTAACTAGAATTAATGATAAGAAGTGCTAGGACATCTAAAAAGATAAAGCTATGTGTGAAAGAATAAACCATTTTTTTGTAAGAGAAAAACATCTTTAAATCCTACTTTTTGTCTTTTCTATTAAGAATAATGACCTCAATACTAAAAAGAATAGCATAGACAGGTTATGAGAGAAATGATATACAAGGTGTCAATGGTGGAGATAATTTGAATGACTTCATGACATTATCTTTTCACCCAGATAAATTACCTTTGTTATGATAAAAGAATTTAGGACATTATTGAAAACTCATTGTTCAGACTTTATGTTGCTCATATGGACAGTATGGTTTTTTTATAATTTTGATTGACACATAATAATCATGCATATTTATGGTGCTATCATGGTGTGCTTCTATCAAATCAGGGTAGCTAGTCTATCCATCACATTAAACATTTCTGATTTTTTTTGCAGTAATTACTTGAAATTCTTTCTTCCAACTATTTTGAAGCATACAGTTCATAAAACTTATCACATTATTTCCTCATTAAAATCCTTCAATGGTTTTCTATACTTTACCATTGCATGCAGAATCTCTCCACAGCTGCCTCCTCCTTATTTCTCTAATCTCATCTTCTGCTCCTCCCTATATCCTTCTATGCCAGACTGTTCTCCCATTGTATCTAATGTGCATCTTAATTATAATAATTATCATACCATATTTTTTACTTGGTTTACTTGTCCTTCTCCTATAGTCTTTGTTGTAGGCATCCCTTTTACTTTTCTCTAGGCACAATGGAAAGAATTTATATTCCAGGATTATCTAGATACAGGTTTAATCCTGGCTTTTGGTAATCCCAGTCTTGGCAGAGAGGGAAAGATTGATGGAATGGGTGTCCAGTTAGTAACCAAGATTTCCTAGCCCTGGATATATCTGAGTGTGATTCTGTGATTATTAATTGTGGGTTGTGAGTGGAATTAATGTGTACTGTTTCCTTGGAGGCTTTGAAGAAGCATGTTGCCTTCTCTATTGAAGAAACATGTTGCCTTCTCTAAGTTTTCTTACCACTTCTTACTAGATTAAAATGTTACAAGCCTGAAAATTATGGAAAAGTCCTTAGTATCTGAATCACTGCATGGAGAAGAGTTGCCTGATGACCAGGAAAACTATCCTTGGATGTCATATATAGAGACATAATATGTAATGTGCTTATTTCTTGCTTGTATACAGTTGTCTCTGGGTATCTACAAAGAATTGGCTCTGGGATCTCAATTTTCTTACTAATCATTTTGCCAGCAATATTTGTTTTCAGATATATTCATCTTTTCTTTTACATGTGAAATTATTCATAGACCTCATACATAATTTTCCCATGAGTTAATTCCAGAAAACTTTAGTGTTCCCCCTCTGTTTCTTGGCACTAAATTAGATTCAATTTACCTCTACACAGATATAATCTATCACTAATCTCCAATTTTGTTTTTCAGATAAAGGTAAATTATAGTAAAATTATAATTAAAAAAGAAAAACTATAGCTTTGGCCCAAATCTGGTCTACTATTTTTTTCCAAATAAAGTTTCATTGGAACATAGCCTCATTTGTTTACATATTGTTTTGTGTTACTTTTGTGCTACAATAACTGTTGAATAATTATGACAGGGTTCATCTGGCTCACAAAGCCTAACACAGTCACTTCTGGACCTTTATAGAAATGACTTTCCAACTCTTAATTTGTAGTGGTAAAAACGGTTTTGGTTGATATATTTTAAAAGGATATTAATAAACTGGAGTGGGCCAGTGTGGCAATGAAAATTGGAAAATGATGTCATACAGTAATGGGAAAGGTCTAGGGAATTTTTAATCTGAAAAAGAGAAGTTTTGGAGCAATTTATAAATTAAAAAGACAGATTATGTTGGAATATATCACCTCCTCTTACAACTGGCCTTCCACTAGTTAGCGAATAAGATAGAAGGTATTTAAGAAGGCAACTTGGAGTTCAAAGGAAAGGTGAATACTTTTGGATTCAGCAATTATAGCGTGGAATTGATCCTACAGAAATGTTTTAAAATATGTAGAAAGAGTTATAAATGTGTTGATTAGAGCTTTTGTTTATGATAATCAAAGCTAAGAAATAAGCCTAACAAATGGGGGATGATTAAATAAAATATGGTGCACATACTCTATATATGTTGTGTTAATTGAACAGATGCAGCCATTAAAAAGCAGGAAGTAGCTCTGTATTTCCAGTTTCAAAAGCTTGCTAAGATATGTTATCATTCTACAAGATAATATGATTCTATTTATACATTAAAAACATATCAGAAATATTTGCATATATGGTTAAGGCTAAATTAAACTGCACATAATAGAAAATCTAAAATTATAGTGGCAGAAACAAGATGGAATTCCTCTCTGTCATGCAAGCCCAAGCAGAGAATCCGGAGCTGAGTGGTGAGAGTTCCTCCCAGCTGGTTGCTTGGCCTTGGGGGATTTCAGCTTTGGTAAGTTTAAACATTGGGCATCTTTGTTCTAAGTGGCACATTGAGGAATTGGGTGATGTTCACAGATGTGTAATTGATTTTATATAACTTTGGGAATTTAAAGATTTCTGTTGTGCAAAAGAAAAACATAATTTGGTCACTGTGGAAGCTGCAAGAGACAATAAGAAGTTCATTTGTTAAATATGAAGTGTTTTTTAACAGGAGGTACACTACAGAATTTGAAAAACAATAGGTACAGAAAGACTAAAGACATTTAAAGCTACAAGGAACATGAAATTATCTGATTTTGCGTCATTCATTTTATATCTTTTATTCGAGTCTCAAAAGGTTAACAAGAGAAAAAGGAAGAGCTGACATCTAAGAACTTGTAAAAGATGTTAACCTATTATGCCAGAAATAACTTTAAAAATTATGCACGTCCCTACAATCACTTATTTCCTTATTTTTATATTATTTTATATATGTATTAATTATATATGTATTAATGTGTTGTATACATTATAAGATGTTCACCAAAAAAGAAATTAAGATTAGCTACCACTGAATGAAATTTTTAATAAAAAAGTTATTGCTAATTATAATGGCCTTTACAATGTCTTAAGAAAAATATACACATAGGACAAATTTCATTATTTAATACATACTTTATCTTGAATAGTTTTATTGGTAATTAAATCTTTTCCCACAGTAATTTACTATTACATCTACTAGGCCATCACTGTTCTTACCTAGATTTGTGGCTGAAGAACATATACCAAGAATAGAAGAGTTGGTTTAGCCACTTTTCCGTGGTTCAGTTGATGGACTCACTGATATTTACTCAATTTGATTTATTTGCTATAGTCTTTGAATCTAGGAGTGTGTTGTATAAATGATAACCTAGTTAACATTATGTATTTCATAAATTCACATATTCATAATATAGGTTGAACATTCCTAATCCAAAAATATGAAATCTTAAATGCTCCCCAATCCTAAACTTTTTGTGTGTTCACATGATGCCACAAGTAGAAAATTCTATGTCATGAAACTTTTTTCATACACAAAATTATTAAAAATATTCTATAAAATTATCTTTAGTCTATGTGCATAAAGTCTATATGAAACAAATGAATTTCATGTTTTGACTTGGATCCCCTACCAATATTTGTATGTAAATATTCTAAAATACAGAAGCAAATACAAGTCAGAAACATGAAACACTTCTCTTCACAAGCATTTTAGACAAGGGATATTTAACCTATAATGTTTACTATATATAATCTACAATGACAATGTGTTATAATTTGCCAATAGCACATTGAGAAGATTCTGCAGTTGGCCCTTGCATCTTACAGAATTCTGTAGTTTTAGTTTTCCTTCAGGACACTTAATATTTTGGATTTAGCAAGTGACCCCCTCACATAGGAGGCTGAGTGAGGGTATGAAATTTATTCTGTATCACAAATATTAGCCATGCTAATTTCTGCATTTTGTTCTGTGAGAAAAAAATTAAATAGAAGTAGATAATCTAGTAGTCTATTTTCATACTCTGTCAACCAACTTGTTCCACCTCTACAATGTGTGTACCCATTGATTCAAGTGCTTTTCCAACTACCTACTACCTATATCAGGTAGCTATTTGCAAGTCCACGGAGACTTAACCTTGTGGCCATGAGGTTATATGTGTGCTGGGAGGTCAGGCCAGTTTTTTGCATATAATCACTGTTAACTAGTTTTCAGTTCTAACTTTTTATGCCAACAAAGTATTTAAAAATTATGTGTATACCTCCAATTACTTCTTTACTTATTTTTTAGATTATTTTATGCATTGCTATGCTAATATATTGTGTATGCAATACAGAACAATTTATTGTATAAACTAATAGCAGTTATTTTAAAAATGACCCTAGGCATGGTGTGGTGGTGTTTGCCTATTATCTGAGCAACTTGGGAGGCTGAGGCAGGAGGATTGCAAGCTTAAAGCCAGTCTTAACAACTTAGTAAGACCCTGTCTCAAAGTAAAACACAAATAAATAAAAAGGCTGGAGATATAGCTCAGTGCTTAAGTGCCCCTGGGTCCAATCCCTAGAACCAAAATAATAAAGAAAAATGATACCATTTTTCAGAGAATTCCTTTTGTCAGTATATGATCCATTCACACCCAAACTCACTAAATAAGCATGGTATAAGAATGCATCTGGAATATGCACCATTTTTAGAAGCACCAAAAAGTTTTCCTTCTGTATGGGACCAAACAAGGAAGATGGAGTAACAAAGAAATGACCTCAGACATCAAATAAAAATAGTTTGACTCAAAACCAATGAAACTTTTGCTTTCTACCTTCAGCTCATCCTCTCTGATTAGTGAGATGTGTGCATTCTGTGGTGTATGTATTTTTAACTGCTATATTTAACTTTCATTGGGCTGTAAATTCATTTTTTATGCTATAACTTTAAGTGTAATTTGATTGCAAGATTTAACAATGAGCCCCCAGACTCCAGTTGAAAATCTGCTGAATAATGTGGTGAAGATGAAGGATTCCACAACCCCCCTTTCTATCCACCATCATCCCTTTCTCCTTCAGTGACCATGATAAACTTCTATGTCATTACCTGTCCAGTACCTGGAATTTCAATACTTTATGTACACATTAAATTCATTTTCTTCCAACCTGCAAACTTTACTCTATAATCTTGCTTTCATTATTAAATTGTTGTATATTTCTATGTATAAAATTATTTAATGATCTTAAATTAGATGTAATATTTTTGTGATTTTTTCCCCCACAAATAGATAAGTTTTTTTTTTACTTGATGGCAGGGGTTCATGAATAAATTGAAGTTGGTTAATAAGGATATACAGTGACTATAATTCCTGAACAAATTAGTCATCTTTTCTGTGCTTTAACTGTTTCATCTGTTAAAAAAGAACAATATCTCACTGGATTGTTAGTAAATGAATATCAGTCAATAATAACTCATTTAATTGATACTCCTAGAAAGGAGAACTGAATTTATAACCCAGAATAATACAATGTTTTATGATTTAGGAATCCGGCAGAGAACTTAATGCTTCCATTCTCCTGGTGGCTATTTTCTTTCATAGAGGCATATGATAAGGTCATAACCATGAGAGATTTGGCTCTGGCTTATATAATTTTACATTGGCAATCATAAGAGGAAACCAGGATGATGTTGGAAGAAATTTTAGAGACCATAGTCCTCATTGTATAGATTGGGAAATATAGACTCAGGGTTTGATGATTGACTAAATTCACAGAGATAGTGGGATCAGAAGTTGGATAAAAATGGAGGGCTTTCACTTGCCTATCTCTAATTCTAAACATTGTGCATCATGGTAATAGGGAAAAAGAATAGGGTGTCTTCAACATTTTAGACTAAAATATGAACCCAAGTTTTTATTGGAGATAAGTGTTTCCTGGGTATTTTTAAAGACGTATTTGTTTCTTGTCTTGTGGAAATATGGTACATCTCCTTTGAAGGAATAAAATGGACAGGCAATTGTTCTGATGTGATCTTTGTTCTCTCTCTCTCTCTCTTTTTTTTTTTTGTTCTATGTTGCCTGTCTTTTGGGGCATAACATTAATAAAACGTGTATTGTAATTTTAAGAAGGCCTCATTAGGGGCAAGTATAAGGAACTAGGGGCTTTGGAATTTACTTGTTAATCAAATGAGAAAATCCAAACACTTCTGTATATGAAAATATCTGTTTTCTGGCTCATTGATTTAATTATAAGAGCTTTGATGAGTGAAGATAGAACATGCATGGTTTGCTGGTTTTGAGTGAAATTATTTTTATTTGGTGTCTGAAGTAATTTCTTCTTTACTTAAATTGTTTTCATCTCTGGAAAAATCCACTAAGGAAAAAAAGAAGTTGGCTATGAAGCATCATACTAGCTAATCCACAAATTAACACCTATGTCTCTCAGGTTGCTTCTTGCAAATAATAATTCCCACTCTAGCTGGTTAAAGCAGACAGGGATTTATCATGGGATCTAAGTTTGTTTATGTCATTTCTGGGAATGTCAAAGAGTCAAGTTTGTATGCTATGCTAGTACATTGGACTCACCCAGTGGAAATCTGCAACTGCCTTCTTGCCTGTTTGTTGGCACCCATCAAAGAGAAACTTAGGAAGCTTCTGCTGACACCATCATGGGAATCTGATGGTTATGTTGCTGTTTGCTGTCTTCCATGTCTTAGAGGTTATAGCACTTAATAGAGGAAACTAGTTCATATGCAGAATCCTCTTTTCCAGGGAGACCAGGAACTGCAGTCTGACCCTTGCTATGCTCTGATTTTTAGGGAGACATGCTACAAAGAAGTTAGAATAGAGTTGACTTTACAAGATTGTTAAGGAATTAGACAATGTTGGCATGGGACAAGTTTATTAAATTATTACTATTATTTTGGAAAGAGAAAGTGACAGAGGAACCAAGACAATATAATTTGCACAAATATATTATGAGATAGAGGAAAAAATACTTAGTAAATTCAATTATATAACTTGGTTTTTAGACAGCCAATTCTATGTCAGTGCTAGAAGGAGTGTTAAAAGAGACATTAGAATACAGGCAACTTTTATTTTACAACATGCATGGACTTCCGTTAACACAGCCTAGTTAGGATTCACAAAATGGTTCAAATTGCAGTTACCAAGGTATATTGACTGTATGTGCTTACATAAAGAATAAACTTCATTACTAGCTCTTCAGTTCATAAATCCGGCATCAGTAACAGACGCATATGATGATCAATGACCACTTACATCAGTTCTTTCACAATCCATTGGTAACTGGTCAGTGCTCATTGCTGATTCAGTTCACACACCAAGATAAGCATGTGGTTGTGTTTCTTCCTTGTTTTCAGTAATAAATCCACATGACATTTCACAAAACCCAGATAAAAATAAGAGGAAATTGGGCAAAGAAGATGAAAGTTTAGCAAAGGACAAAACAAGATAAGACTGGGGTGAAACTTGTAAATGTAACTACATTTACATTGGCTATGAGAGGATGTTCATGACCACCCTTTGTCCAACCTGGAAAGTACAACCAGGGAACTTCGTGTGTGAGAACTTACCAATATAAATGAGGACAGTGGCTGTGACAAAAGAAATGAGGATGTCAAGAGGAAGTGATGCTGGCCAAAACCTCACATTAGAGCAATGCTCAGAGATATTTCATGATATTGAAAGCATAAAGAACGCCATGTTGAAAGCCTGTCCAAACTTAGAACAGAGAGTCACAGTTCAGCAAAGCCTAGAAAAGATGTTCAACTCATATTGTAAATTTTGAGACCAGAAGAAGGCAAGAGCTGTTTAAAATATTCATGGTAAAGTGGTTTTTAGTTTTCATTTTTAATGAATGGGGAGAAAAGAGGCATTTTTACCCTTTTTTTTGGTTAAGAATTGTATATGATTATGTGTTTAATAGAGTGCTTTGATATATATATATATATATATATATATATATATATATATATATAGTGAAATGATTACTATAGTCATTGAAATTGTCATATCCATCACTGATGTCACATATATAGATGCCTTTTTTATCATGGTAAGAACCCCTAAAATCTACTCTCTTAGCAAATTTTTGGTATAAATACCAAGTTTCACCTTCATTAGACCCCGTAGACTTATTCATCTTACGTAACCACAGCCTTGTACTCCTTGACCTGTATTTCCTCATCTTTTCCAAGCATTGTTTTATTCTGCTTCATTTTCACCTTTCTTTAAAATTCTGCCTATGAGTGAGATCATGCAGTATTTTTCTTTCTTTGCTTGGCTTATTTTTCACTTAGCATAAATGTCACATTTATCTATGTTGTGGAAAATAGCAGAACCTCATTTTCAAAGCTGACATATATATTTATATCATATTTATTATATATATCATAAGTATTATATATATCATATTTATGTTATATATCATATTTATGATGTACATGTATCATATTTATCTCATATTTTCTTTATTCATTCATCAATCTTTGGACACTTAGATTGTTTCCATAGTTTGATTATTGTAAATGCAATGAGCATAGGAATGCAGGTGCTTTTATGTGGTATTGACTGAGCTTCCTTTGAGTTTAGAATAAGCTCAACAAGATGCTCCAGAACAGGAATTATTGGGTCAGCTTTTTAATTTTTTTTATAAAGAAGGAAAACAGTTTAATTCTCTGTGTTTTTAATTTTTTAAAAAATAAACAGTAGTTTTACTAATTTTTATTTCCATAACATTTATAACCAGCAGTTAGAACAATTTTAGTATTTTGACAAAAATATTCAAAAGTTACAGAATAACTATCTCCCATTGATTATTAGTATCACATTGCATAGTTTCAGTTTATGTGTTCACTTATATTGTCCATACTACCATACAGAAAGAAAACAGTCTGTACTTAAAATAAGTTCATGAAAGCATCTCATATTCCTATCTTGAAAGGCTGAATTTTGGGGCTAAGAGAGGTTAAAGTACAACTTCGGCACTACTTTAGAAGACACGGAGTCACTCCTTATCGATAGAGAATTTTAATGTAAATTAGAAAAACTCATCTCTTCATGAAGACACTTCACTGTTCTAATCTATAATAGTGACAGTGGAAATGGTGTCTTTAGATTGGCCCTGAATTGCACTGTATGACCTGTTGGGGAGCATGGTGGTGTGGTTTCAGGGAGTCTCAATCCAGCTTGCAAAGAATCACACACAATAACTGGATCCCTGAAGCCAGGGGGAAGATATTGCATAAGTGGAGCAAGCAAGACAAAATTCAAAGTGAGCAAGGATGTCCATAGTGTCTTGATGTTTGATTAAATCCGGATTGGGGTTTGGAAGGGGAAAGTGAGACAGAACCACGCAGAGACTGAGACAATTCTTGTCTTCATTGCAAGTTCTGATATTTTGCTTATTATGAATGTCTTGCATTAATTTTAATTGAAAATATATTTAATATTTACCTGATGGAGTTGAAAATGTATGTTCATACAAAAACCTTCATAGAAATGTTTACTGCAACTTTATTCAGAGTTGTCCAAACTTGGAAGCACACAAGATGTCCTTCAGTACATGAGTGGATTATAAATTGTAACATTTAGGCAACATAATGTTACTTCAGTGCTAAAAATAATGCGTTATCAAGCCATGAAAAGATGTGGAGGAAACAAATGCATACTGCTAGATGGAAAAAGCAAGTCTGAAAAGGCTGCATACTACATGATTTCAAATATCTAACTTCTGGAAAAGGAAAAGCTACAGAGATAGTCAAAGGGTTAGTAGTTACCAGGAGCAAGAAAAGTGAAGGATGAACAGGTGCAACACAGGAGACTTTTAGGGCAGTGAAATGATTCTGTAGGATGTTATTATGTCATTATATATATGTCATTATCTATTTGTCCAAACCCACAGAATGTGTGGTATCATGAGTGAAACTTAATGAAAACTCTGTCTGTGGGTGCTCACAGTGTGATATGACATCAATTATATAAATGTACCACTCCTGTGGAGATGATGGTAATGGGGGATGTTGTACATCTGGGGAGGCAGGTATATAGGGAATATCCCTTCCAATGTTAGGATCCTGCGCACCTAACATTGCTCTAAAAATGACATCTATTAAAATATATTGCATTAAAATGTTACTGATTTTGACTACTGAATTTTGTAATTTTGTGTTGACCTTATTTACAGCCCTGGTACTTCATTAGGCAAGTTTATATTTGTAACTGCTGATTCACTAAAAACACATGAGAGCTATGTGGTAAAGGTGCTGTTAGGCATTAGAGGGAGAAAAGAAGGCTGGTTCTTTTTCTAATGTACTTTGTTGTCCTGAATTTAAAATACAAAAAGCAATCATGGGCCAGGGTTTGTTATAAATGTCATGGAACTGTTTATTATCTTCTTAATATTTGCCAGGTGTGAGCATTTGACTCTCTCTCTCTTTCTTTTTTTTTCTTTCTTTTTCCCACCCCCACCCTCTCACTTTCTGTGCTGGGGATCAAATCCAGGGTCTCACATGAGTTAGGCAAGTGCTCTACCACTGAGCTACATTCTGAGATCCATGACTATGACTTTATGACAGGCTGAATGATATTTTTTTGGTTGAAAATCCAGATATAGCTTGACACCCAGGTAGGATTGTTGGTTTCAGCAAATAAAAATAAAAGATATCCAGCTAAATGTGAATTTTAGACAAACAGTAAAGTATATTTTAGTATAAGTATATCCTTAAAATATTTGGGATAGACTTATACTAAAAAATAAGTATTCATGTGTAATTCAAATTTAAAGGAGTGTCCTCATTTTATCTGACAACCCTACACCTTGTATAATTGTAGTAGCTTAGCTCCCATCTTTTGTCTGAGTTGTCATTACTACAATGTAGAAACTGTGCCATGTTAACATGCCTTCAATGTGAAACACTTTTTTAAATAGTTCATTTCTCTATATGCTAATGTTTATGTCTTGAAACAAAAGTTATTTTTTTATTTGCTCCTCTTTTTCTCTTCTAATACTGTGATTTCTTTACCCTTTTAGATTTTTAACATATAGATATTAGATTAATACACATTACCCTTTTTCTTTCATTTTATTCCTTTGACAGTTAAGATCTGAAAGGGAAACCACATGAGACCAAAGGACAAAGGCAGGCACCCACATCCTATTCAATGTTGCTTGGCTCCTGGTCCATGGATTAAGTAAATAATTAGGTACTTAATTTCAAGCAACTTTTTTTTTTCCTAGTCCATATAATTAAACTGATCACACCATTTATTTTGAAGTGAAAACAGGTTATCTATCTATCCATTCATACTTATATCATAGCTGATATCTGTAGTATAATTAGTTGGATGACTGATTGTTGATCTATTATTCAAATATTGGCAGTTAGGAAAACTGCATAGTGATTTATGCTTTCTTTTTGTATCAGAGAAATCCTATTTACACTTTTCATCCTTCCTTTTGTTTTTGAAGTTGGATATTTCCTTTGTTTTTAAATTTTTCTATTGCTATCTTAATGCTAGGGTCAATTCAAGGCACAGTGTGAATTTGGTGCCATCCCTGCTCTGGCTGACCTTCTTGTCCAGTCCAGCTCTTTCCTTGCCTGAAAGGAAGATCACACCATTTCTGGTCTTCATAACCTGCTTCTTGCCACTTAAATACAGAGCATTAAAAACAGCCAACTCTGTCCTATCTGTCTTCTGTAATGTTTGGATCACTGGTGAGATGCCATTCTTTTCCTGTTCTGGATGAATCCACAGCTGAGCTTTCATATCCTTTGGGGAAGTAAAGTCATAGGGAAATCTAAGAACTTCTCTTTCATGGAGAAGAATTACTGCATGAGCTTAAAGGACTCCTCCAGCCAGAGATTCTGACAACTCACCCATCACAGTGCTAGATGCTAAGGATGGAGTTTTGAATCCTTTGCTTTTAAAGAGTTCACATGATCGTGGGAGAGAGAAGCGCATGCACACACACACATACACACATACACACATGATTTTACTCCAGAGTTGTTATTCAACACAAGTACTATGCATAGAGAATTAGGTGAGCTGAAGTCAGAGGGGATAAAAGTGATTTTCTCAAGCAAGGTGGGAAGGAAGCTCTTGCAAACAGAGCAGTGGTGTGCCCAAAGGTTCACATGATACTGCTGGGTGTTTCCTGGCTTGAACCCAAACATCAGGTTCCGTGAGTGCCAATGTTGAAATCAAATTGCTTTGGCTGCTAAGCACCAAGAGAGTGGAGTAAACTTAATCTCCTTTTCTTCTCAATATGAACAACTAAAGAAGCTCCTGTCCGAATCATGGCCCTTCTCAATAGTAAGCTCTCAGAAATAGAGCTGAGAAGAGGTTAGCTATGAGATGGATTTGATCTGGCAGGGAACACTTAGTGTTTGGCAGACTTCCTAGCAGTTTGGGATTGTGAGTAGAAATGTCCCAGCAAGTTAAACGCCAAGGATATGTGACCATTCTACTGTCTGCAAGCAGTAAAAATCAGTGAGGTTTGGAGGGAGGTTATCCTAGATTCCTGAATATCCTCACAGCAAGAGCTATTAAATGTGGATAATTTTTCTGTCCTCAAAAAGCATATATTTTCCCCCTTTTATGAGCAGAACTTGAGAACTTGAGCAATCCAAAAAAATTTTTTTTAGGAGGAGATAAAAATTAAGGCAGCGGAAATATAAGGCATTTGGGGGTTTATGATCAAAAAGCATTTGATATTTTCTAAAAGTGAAATCTTAAAGGAACTTCTGATGATTGGGGTAAAGGCTGTCTATGTAGTACTCATCGGGGTAATAGAATTCCTATTTGAACCTGACTGTGGTGTCCTGGGGGTCTTGGCAATGAACTGTTTTAACAATAAATCAGTTTCCACTTTCGTTGCTATGGTTTTGGAGTTGGTGCCTGTAGGAGTGTGAACATGAGTCAATTCAATTCAATTCACCATTTATTGGTTATCCCTATGTGCCATTTATAATAATTGGAGTAGTGGATGTATTGGGGAGAAGCAAACTCATTTGGTTATTCATAATCCACATTTCCTGGACCAGATTTTTGGAAATGACTGTGGTTCATTTTGAATTGCTTTGGCGTGAACGTGACATGCACACAGACACAGAGGCAGCCACAGAATATATTCTGTACCTAGGATCCAATTAACGTCTATAGAACTCTAATCAGGACTACATACTCCAGAGGTTGGTTAGCATTTGAAAAACTAATTAAAACCCAGAGTCTCCAGAGTTGGCTGACAAAAGTGTCCTAGCTAACTATGTCTCTGATTAATTCCAGAAAATTAAAAATTTCGTGTAGAGGATGTTGATAAAATGATTCATGTTTGATACAGCTTTGCTGAAAATGTTGTATAATCACTGCCCTGTCCCATCTTGTGTGAAGGGAGAGTCATACTCTGGCTGCCTAGTGGGCCTTCTGGATGGCGATGTTACCTGGAATTTTGATTAGTCTTATGCACAACTGCATGGGGAGGGTTTTGCTGTTTCTCTGTGATGAGCCTGCTAGGTGAATACTGTTGCTAAGATATTGCCCAATCTGTGCCAGGTGTGGTGGTGCATGCCTGTAATCCCAGTGGCTCAGGAGGCTGAGGCAAGAGGATAGTGAGTTCAAAGCCAACCTCAGCAAAAGCAAGGCCTCATCAAGTTCAGAGGCAACCTCAGCAAGCAACTCAGTGATACCCTGTCTCTAAATAAAATGCAAAATAGGGCTGTGGATGTGGCTCAGTGGTTGAGTGATCCCCCAGTACCAAATAAAAGGACGTGTCCCAATTTGTTTCCAATGAGCCTATCAGTTGAAGGGCATCTGTATGGCAACAAAGTCATAAAGACTTGATTTGGTTTTCAGAACAGGCATGTATGACTGTAGATGCATCTATATGTAGAACTATCTTGGCTTGTTTATGCATATGGCCAAGTTCAGTTGGCCAAATACATTCTTTTATTGTACATGATCTAATGGTTTCAGCACCAGAGGAGAGAAGCCCCATGACCTTTATTCACCTCTTTCTGTTGGTAACAGCAATGTCTACCAACAAAAGAATCTGACTTGCATGAATGACTCTCCACTGGTGTGTTTGCTGTTTCAACGAATAATTTAATGGCATTTTTCTCCTTCAGTAGAACCTGAGGGGAAGGACTTTGCTAATTAGGAGCAAGATGACTGGAGAATATGATGTGGCATATCTCTAATTATTTTATTTTACATTTGGTTAGAACTTCTAACGGTAGTTCATGTTTGAAGAATTTTCAAAAGAATTTTCCCTCTTTATGCTCCATCTACCATGACACCCCCTTTTTTTTCTGGTAGCAATGTCAGAGAAGGGTATTTTGAAAGGAAATTCTGTTGCAGTGATTAAAAGGAACATTCACAGGTTATAAAAGTAGTTATCTGTGGAAAAAGTCTTGTGCTAAAAGGAAGGTCAAGCAAAGGATAGAAAATAGATTTCCCCAAACCTATGCAGAGGACACACTCAAAAACCTTATCCATAAATGTCTCTGGGATCTAAATATTCATTTGATAGACATTTATTTGGTGATTAAGTTAAACAGCATTTTGTAGACTTGATTAAATATATGAGCATTTTGCTTATAGTTTCTTTTAGATTAATCCAGAGGAACACTGATGAATAGATTGAGAAAAGCAAACTTATTAGTTCAGCAATGTAGCTATTGGAGCAGAAGAAAATTGTTTGATTGAAATATATTTGCCTTTTCAGATTTCTGGCCCTTTTGCTTACATTTGAAGGCAGCACTGTGAGTTTCCAGGAAATAATTCGTCTTGTGATATGCTCTCCCCTTGCTTGGGTATGCAACTCAGGCTCTCATACCGTAAAGGAGAAATGACTTATTATGAAGCTTTCATTCCTTCCAGAAAATGAATTTTATCAGTGCCTATCACTTGCACATAACACTTTTGCAACCACTTCATTTGCTGGAACCAGGTAATAAAAATGCGATTTCCTCTCACAAATGATATTCTGACATTCATAAAAATGAAGTAGTAGGATCAGTCAGCAAACTTAGGAGAAGGCCACATGCCAAACAATAAGTGTTTAAATAATATAAAGTGCAATGTCAAAGTAGTTCAAGTAGTAATATGAAAATTTCCATGAAAAAGTAAAAAGAAGAAGAAGACAAATCTTTTTTCAATAATGTACCTTAAGGAGCCTGGGGTTCTACATGACTGGCTTGGATATGGCTAATAAAAACCAACAGTTGGTACAATCTAAAGGGCTCTGAATAATTTGTCTCAAATTGAGACTCAGAGGGAAAATAATTGTAATTCTATAAGAACTATTATTAAAGTGGAAAACTATCCTTTGTTCTTTAAGTGGTACAAATTAAAGCTAAGTCCTATAATTTCAGGATAGAAGATAACTAAATGAATCAAATATTGGTCATATCATAAAAAATCAAGTTGGAAAAAATGATCTGATTCTATAATTGTCTTCCATCTACATTGATGTCATTCTTACCTCTACTTTATGATCTTGAAACCATTATCTTTAGACTGAAATTGTGGGAAGTAGAACACATACATAGCTTTTCATAGCAAAGCCTTTTGTCAATTGTCTTCATTTCTACTTTCTACTAATGAAATGGTAATGGCCAGATGCATCAAGAAATAGTGACTGATTCATAATTGGATTTTTATTTTTTTTTGTAGAGACAGAAAGGGCAACATTTGAAGGTCAAGGGCTCTGAAGCTAACACAGCTCATAATTAAGGGATTTTTATAATATGCTGTGAGATTCTGGTACGAACACATTTGTTAATTCTTTTTTCATACTATTTTCTGTCTGAGTCACCATCATCTTAAATTGAACCCTGAAGTAAAATTGTTAACCAAAAATATTGTACAGTTAAAACATAAAATGAAGTTGCAGTCATAAATATACCACACTGAGAGAGTCAATGCTCATTATAGAAGATTTTTTTTTAAATCTCTGTATTTCACTGTTTTCTTCTACTAACCAATATGGTTGATAGTCTTGTATTGCAAGTAAGTAAAAGAGGTGATTCGTGTAACTGGTTAAACCTTGGAACTAAAAGAATATTTATCGTTCATGTACCCCAATTTCTTTACTTTATATTTGAGAAAGTAGAGGCTGTGTAGGAGGTGTGGCCTGTCCACAGTCACACAGGACATGCTTCTATTCTGTAACTCCTTTATCTAACATTGTATTCAATTGGCTTCTGTGCCAAAAAAACTAAAAGCCCTTTAAATACTTTGGTCTCTGCCCATTCTTTCTTCCTCCATCTGTGTGTGCATCTGTTCTCCATGTTTTGTGTTGCTTCCCTGGGATCTGAATCCTCTTTTCTCATCTGACTCAGTACCTCTAAGCTGGCCAATCCACCCACTTGCTCAAAAGATGGAGTCCTAGGAGTTGCTTGGCTCAGGAGAGAGCTGAAGGTTTGCAGTGGTGACCGTTTCTGCTAGTACTCCTAATTAGGCACACCCCATGGATTGGGCCTGCTGGGGTACAAATTAGTTCTACCATTTAATCATTGAAAAATATTATTTAAATAATCATCTAAGTGGTGTGTATTTTTTCCTCCTCTTAATGAAAAACAGCCTTTCCATATCCATTCATAGATCAATGAATTTCTATTAATCATAATGAAAATATCCAAAGCAGGGCATAAATCTTAACTGTAATTTTGAAAAAGTGTGATCAAAGATATACTTCAAAAAAGAGAATAAACTAAAGACTTTAAAATCAAATATATTTTATCTTTAGATGTTAGGATGAGTTTTAATTCTTTACCCTCCTAGGAAATGAAAGATGACTTTTAGAATAACAAGAACACATATTATGAGATATCATATTTGATTAGTTTTTTATTTGAAGAGAGATGGCAGTCAAAATTTTGCAGTGTAACTACAGACAACAAACATTGGGGATCTAGTTTTTACAGTTCTCTCCTTTTAACAATTTCTTTTTGGTGTGCTTTTCAGATTTTGATATTGTAGTATGCCAGCTTTAAGAAATAAATTGGTATTTCCTCTTGTGTAATGGAGAGATCATAGAAAAGAGAATAATCCATATTCTAGGAAATATATCAACATTGAACTATGATATATACATTTACACTTGTTACTCAAATTTATTCAGGTTCTATGTTGGGATAGTGAGAGCTCATTAAAATCAGATAACAAGGAACATTTAAATATAGAATACTCTATTGAAGTCTTGAATTCTAGATAATGAGCGGTGAGAGCTTGGAAGTTGAGGTACACCTTTCCCCAAAGTATATTCATCTCATCATTTTATTTGTGTCTAATATTTCCTAAAATTGGAGAGTGAGAGTTTTTGATAGGATATTTGCTTGTGTTTTTGAGGCTTTGACCATCTACTACTGTATTTCCCATGAACACCGAGTAAATTTACCATCAGTTATCTAGATAGACAATTCAGGACAAGAACATAAACAGAAGTAGGGTGAAAAGCATCTTCTCTTCTTGGGGTGTGGGGTGAGTTTGCATTTAGATTTTATGTCTTGAAATGTCTGAAGTAGTTCTAGTGAAGAGAGCATTGGGGCATTATGGTGAGTATGATGCGATTTTATTCAGGTGGAGGTGACTGCAAGGTGTGAGGGAGAGAGAGAATGAGAGGGGGAGAAAAGAAGAAGGAGAAGAAAAAGAAGGAGGAGGAGGAAAGAAGGAGCAGGGAGAAGAACCATGCCGTAAAAGAGAGGTCTGGGCTTGACCACCAGTTCAGCCTAGTAAAAGCTGATAGTTGACTTTTCTTATATATATGGAATTAAAAAGGAGTCTATTCCCCTGCCTCATTGAAGTTGAGACAAACATGGTAAATGCCTCATGTGGCTAAAGATAGGGATACTATGGCAATCACTGGATATAAAGAGAAGACTCTAAAGAGTAACCTAAGGAATATCAGTGGCTAGGGCAAAGGTCACCAGAAGTAATATCAATATGAATGCTAATAGTGGTACTGATAATAATGATGAAGATTAGTGGTAATGATAATAATGATGATGATTGGTATTATTAAAGGCTATAAATGATTCCATTAGGTCCTCACAACAATCTTATGAGTTACTATTATTATCCTCTTTTTGCTCTCAACAAAACTAAGATATTGGAGATTAAAGTACATCCAGGAGCACATAGCTAAGAAATGGCAGAGCTGGACTTGCATGTTGGGCAGTCTTCATGTAGAGCTCATGTAACTAACCACCATATTATTCTACAAAACAATTCCATAGAGCCAGGGGATAGTTATTTGAGGGTTATTATGTAGTTATGAATATGGCAATCTTTTTAAAAAAGTAATTTTGTTTTGCAATCTCTTTTTTTTTCAGTACTTGTTATTCAACCCAGGAATGCTTTACCATTGAGCTACATCCCCAGCCCTTTTAAATTTTTATATTGAGGCAGGGCCTCAGTAGGTTATCATAGCTGGCCTTGAACTTGCTAGCCTCTTGCCTCAGCCTCCTCAGTTGCTGGGATCACAGACCTGCAGACCATGACTTGTAAAAACTTATTTAAAAACAAGTCAAGTTTGAAATATTGTGATCAAACTATAATTTTTCTTACTGTAAACTTTGTTAGAGTTAGGACTGAATCTTTTTCAAGAACATACTAAGATTTTCCTCTTAAGAATGCCTTTAGACTATTTCAACCCATTTTATAGATATAACGCATCTATGATGATATGAAAGAATAGTGAAAAAGTTAATTTTATAACTTTTATATCTGCTACAGCTTATGTTGATGGTTATATTGACACTTACATGATACGATTATGGATTTTTATGAACAAAATATTTTATTCCAGTGTGTGTCCAGGGAATTTATGTGTACCTAAGTAAACTGAATTCATTATATCTGTATTCAGAAATATTTCTGAGAGCCCAACCTGAGATGGTACAAGAGTTGATAGTCTAAATTGCAGGTGTTAATGCAAGGCACACCAGAGCTGGAAGAGTTCTTGGGACCAACCCTGTCACTGGAGACAAGGACACGAGGCTCAGGACCAAGGACAGCGGCAATACCACTTGTACCCCCAGCACAGGATTCATATTAGAGGAGTGCAGAAAATAGAGTTCATTAATATCCAGTGTCTTTGAGCTTCAACTGGAAAAATGGTCATTTGAAATGTATGTACTAGAGAATAAATTGGGAGTCACAGTGCAGAAAGTTGCCTTTGGGTTGGGAGAAAAATCTTATTTTTGATTGAACTCTACTTTCCTGTAACTTTCATTTCAGGACTAAATGTGGAAAACATTTTCATTTATCTCCTTTCATCTTATATATTTTGCTCATATATCTCAAAATAATCACTGAGTTTTTTTGTTTGTTCTGAGGTTTGAGAAAGAAACAATAATTTTCCCATTTGACTTTCCTTTCAATTTTGCTTAATTAAAATTTGATATCATGTCAAGTGATTCATTTGTAACATTTATATCTAGTCATTTGACCCAGAAGCCCTGGATAAAAGCAATTACGTTGGGTAATTCCTAATTATCCACATGTGGCCCAAGCAAATCTGCCCTTTAAAATATCCAGATGCCACTTCAGGAAAACACCACAAAGCATCACAGAAATATACTGTGCTCAGCCAAAAGTCTCATTTGAAACAAAGTTCTAGGTAACAATGATGCAATAGCTCAATCATGCATCCTCAATCCCAGCATTATCACCATTTGGGGCTGGAAAATTCTTTTTTTGTGGAGGCTACCCTATGCTTTCTAGAATGTTTGACAGCTTAGATGACTGAATGCTAGTCACTCCTTGACACACAGTTAGTTGTAACAACCAGAAATGTTCCAGAAGCTGCTCAAAATTCCCTGTAGGGTAAAGTCACCCTAGTTGAGATTTCCTGATATAAATATACATGATACACATCAAGGTTACCTTCAGTTTTTGCTTTTGGAAAACACTCTTTTGAAATTTCCCTCAGGCATGTGGAGTAAGGAAAGCTTTGTTTTAGCCCTCTTGAGGGTGCTCAGTGGTGTTTCGTAAGTGGGTCTCATTCATGCATACATTTTTATTAGGTACCCCATCTCCATAAAAATAAATAGTATGGCAAATTATTTCAAATTTCTAAAAATACAGGTTTAAAAAAATCTAACAACAGCTGTACACATGAACAATAGTTTTCAAAGCACATTTAAGTTGCTTAAATTTCTATTCATAAAAGCCTTGGTAAAGTTATGTGGGATGTTTATTAATATTCCTATCATGGGCTGGGGATATAGCTCAGTTGATAGAGTTATTGCCTTGAATGCACAAGGCCCTGGGTTCAATCCCCAGAACCACACACACACACACACACACACACACACACACACACACACATATTTCTTCATCTATGAGATGAAGAAAATCAGTCACAGTCTGACTAATTTATCATGCAAGTAGTAGATTTAGAACTCGAGTCTCTTGCAATCCCAAAAATTCTTCTCAGAGAGGCCTTAAAGGGGAGTGGGGAATGGAGAATGTGTGGCCTGAGACTGCTTGGTTACTATTTTTGGCTCTACTGATTCCTAGCTGTGGGAGATTGGCCAATTACTTAATATCATTATTTTACAGAATCTTTATTGTAACATAATGATTATACTTTAGAAAGTTAAACAGTACTTTATGAGTTTTGTAAGATTGTGAAGAATAAATGACCAATGCATGGTATATAATAAGTGCACAGTAAAAATTATAAGAATAAGTACACCAGTATTGTTACTATTATTGAGAGTGATATAAAGACAGAAGGCCTAGATAGGAGCCAAGCTCCATCACTGACCAGCTAAGTGACCTGCAGTCCTGATGAACCTTTGTTGCACCTTTGTTTCCTTATTCATAAGAAGAGAAGGATGCACCTCCCCCACTTCAGACAGTTGCCGAGATGCTTAAAGGTTATATAGTAAAGGGTTTCTACATGTAAACTATAATGACAGTGATAATGATAATTATTATTTACAAAATTCATTGGATTTTTTCCAAACTTGACTAAATTTGAGCTGTCTCCGAAGTCTTGTCTGATTTTTCCTTTAGCAGTCAAAAATTTTATTTTTAAGCTAGATAAAGCAACACCTGTTATCTTATACAGAAAGGATTTGCTAGAAAGATGTTGTTGGAGGGTTAGAATGAGGCTGAAGGTGTGGGTTGGGAAAGGGAGCAGACACTAAGGGAGGTCAGACATGTGGAGTGAGAAGCTCACCAGGGAGTCACCCACAGGGGCAACAGCCTCAAGAGCGTGAGCTCACAGTGGCAGAGAGCATCCATCAGGTCCTCACAGCCTGTGCTGGGGAGTCAAAGTCCCCAAAGAAGGGTCTGCTTAGCTTCCCCTGGCAGTGCTGGACTGGTGGTGGTGGGGCACGCTTTACCTCTCTCCAGAAAGGCACAGCATAGGTGGAAGATGTATCCATAGACAGATCTGAGAGGTATTCAAGGGGGCTGGTGTGGTGCACGTCTAGGTTATCACCTACAAGTTAAGGTGGGGGTGGCAGGGGTAGGGAGGAATGTTTTTTTCATTAAAAATTAATCGCTATAGTACTACAAGAAAAAAATTTTTCATGATAAATTACTTCATTGAGATAGATAAACTTCTCTATTTTGTGCCTGAATATTTGTTTTGAGTGAAGTCAAAATCAATAACTCACAAGTGAGAATGATGAGAAATTACTAAATATTTAAGTAATTTTTATTTAAATATGTACTATATTAAAAATAGTAAAATAGGAAAAAAAAGTTACTTCACTTTAACTACTTTTAATTGTGCATTTACAAAGCAACAAATCTTGGGTTGGTGCTAGGACTGAAGATACAGAGAATGTAAGTCTTTCCTCTGGGAAAGCAGTTGCCCAATTGAAGATATAAAAATATGATAAAAACAAAACAAAACAAAATGTAGCTGTGATATTGAAGACAAGTGTTTTAATACAGGCATTATGGAAAAGGTTTTGGAATAACAAGGACATAATTAAGGAAGTGATATGAACACAATGCTGGAGTGGATAAAAAAGGATAAAAGGACATTCCAGTCACTAATATGGCAGTATGTAAAAATGTGATGTGTAACCGATGTGATTCTGCAATCTGTATTTGGGAAAAAATGGGAGTTCATAACCCAATTGATTCTAATTTATGAAATATGATTTGTCATGAGCTTTGTAAAGTTGTGAACATCCAATTAAAAAAAAAAAAAAGGACATTCCAGGAAGAGAAGCATCATAGGTGAAAGAAAAATCCCTAAGAAAGAAAAAGCACAAATTCTAGGGCTCTTCGAGCTGCTTGTTCAATCACACCTCATTTGTCTTTTTGTCATTTTATGTCCTTTGTGATTTTTTGTGAACAGATGGAGTTGCTGTGTAAGAGTCAACTGTCCTGATAGATCAGGTTGGATGTGAAGAGCCATGTTTTGGCATAATTTCACACCAGGAGCATCACTGGAAGTGTCCTCAGTCTACACTGCCATGAAGATAGCTATTAGATACTTTGGGAAAGGAGTAGGGTGCCAACATGTAGCGTGCCAACTTAATCCCATTTTATCATGTTCAGAAGCTCATTTTGATAAGACTTAAATCTGCAGGTCTGGCTCAGATGCAACCGAGGCTGTATTTGTTCAGATAAAGTGCTGCCGAGGGTGGTGCAATTGTGTAATGAATTAGCAACCTCAATTACCTACCAAAATTAATTAAAGTAAAGACAGACATTAGAACAAATGATCCACGTAAACTATTAGAATAGTTCTAGATACATTAGATAAATCTTCCTTTTGTTTTTCCTGCCTAATCATAGTAAAACAATTCAGAATTTACCTCATTTGAAAATTACTAAGAGAATAAAATAGATATTGGAAACGTAAGTGTAGATTGTTTTTTTTGGAGGGGGGGGTGGTGCCAGGGATTAAACTCAGGGGTACTTGGCCACTGAACCACACCCCCAGCCCTAGTTTATATTTTTTATTTAGAGACAGGGTCTCACTGAGTTTCTTAGTGCCTCACTTGTTGCTGAGACTGGCTTTGAACTTGTGATGCTCCTGCCTCAGCCTCCTGAGCTGCAGGGATTACAGGCGAAGGTAAGAAATGGCAAACCCAGATTTTGGACTACTTACTCTGGTGGTCAGAGGGGTTTTTCTATAAAGGGACAGAAAGTAAATATTTTATGATTTGAGGACAATAAGTCTGTGCTAAAACTATCTGACTTTGCCATTGTTTTGTGAATGGAGACACAAAGACTATGTAAATGACCAAGCATGGCTACATTTTAGCAAAACTTCATTAATGGGTGCTAAAATTTGAATTTTTTTTGATGGGAAAAGAAGTTTACCTCAAAGAACTCTATCCTTGTTTATAAGTCTTGCCCAAACTTTATCAGCATATATATTTATAATCTCACAATATGTGTATAACTGTAAATTATATACATACATTACTATGTATGTTAAAAAGAAACATAGTCAACAGAACTTTAAAAGATCAAGATAAATATAAAAATAGAAATTCTACTATTTTTCCTCCCAGTCCTATAAACCATTATGTACTCATGGGGTCCACATGCCCTACTCTGGAGATCAAGTATTCTGTTGCCTCTCAAAGCTGAGGTTAAAGGGCATCTGTTCTCTGCTTCACAAAGATTTTGTTTTTTAGTGACAGCACACTTACAGTAGTATACAAAACATTAAATCATTTTGGGTTTGAGGACACAGAACTAAGCATAGAGAATATTTTCTGGTTTGGTGCCTATGATGAGCTTGGTAAATCTGGAAATTTCCATGATGAATCAGGTTGTTCCTGGGCAAGGCTGGGTGATGCATCTCTTCTGAAACGAAGAGGCCTCCGAGTCGTATCTTGCAGTGGCAAATACCACAACAGCATGCGCTTTGATAAAAGCCCAATTATATATTGATTCTGAGGACTGAATTAAGATTGTTCTTATTGCACCCTAAAAGCACCATTTAACTCATTCATGGTAGGCACATTTGATTTGCTGCCACAGAGATGGGACCTAGCACCATGTGTACCATGGATGTATCTCATTATCTCCCCAGTATGAACTGTAGGCCCTATGACATCCCTTTCTGGGATATTTGAAAATGTTGAACAAATGCTTTTCCCTTTATTAGAAGAATTGGAAAAAAGAGTGAAGATTCAGAAGTTATGTAAGAGAGGTTAGAAAGATTCCTGGCATCTGAAATCACCCCATTTATTGACACACTCATCTGTTCTTAGCATGCCTCATGTTTAGGCCTGCTAAGGCTGTATGGCAAGAAAAAGAGGAAGGATAATATTGGAGAAGGCTCAACTTCTCTCTTGTGTTGATGGACAAAGGAAATCGTAACTTTTTAAAAAAATATATATTTTTTAGTTGTTGATGGACCTTTATTTCATTCACTTATATGTGGTGCTGAGAATATAACCCCGTGCCTCACATGTGAGGCAAGTACTCTACCACTGAGCCACAACCCCAGCCCATGAAATTTTAATTTTGAGAAAACAATCTGATATATTGCATTCTGCAATCATGATCTTAGCCTCTCATCCGCATTGATTCTAATGATGAAGACAGAAGTAAATAAAATTAATTAGAACACTTTCAAATGGTACCAAAATAGAGAATACTTTTAAGTAAAGTAAATAATAGAATGAACGAAATGGGCAAAAATAGATGAGTAGGCAGTAAGTTCATTAGAAATAAACAATAAATGGTGCCCAGATGGTTTGGTATGAAATATAGGACTGCAGAATTCCTTGTTTGTTTTTAGATTGGAAATGGCATTTCACTGGCATGCAGAAAAAAATACTAATTGATTACCTGGAACATTTCTTAATTGATGGTTTAATAAACTACATGTACTCTTACACTTTAGAGCTTTGATTAAAGATTACATAAAACAAATGATCTTTATTTTAATGAACTTCATTGGTAATAGATTAAAATAAGCAAAACAGTGGTAATTCATGAAACAACTATGCAAAATACTAACAAGATCAGTAGTATCAGCAATAGACCGATAGTTGTGTATATTTTGAGACCAACAAAAATATGGAGACATCAGAATCTGATTACACTTAAGATTAGGATACATTTATATTTGAGATGCAATAAACAGTCTATTTAACATGGTAATTAAATTTCTTTTGATATGAATGAGTAACAAAGGCCAGGAAGGATTCACATAATTCTGTCAATACTCTGTGCTTTAATAGGGCTCATGGCCCCCCTCCCACAGACCAAATTCAATATATACTTTACTTATATTTTTACCAAACATATTAATATATATTATTTCCTTCAAAGCCTTTTGGAAACTAACAAAGATTCAAGGGAGAAATGGACCCTTTGGCAACTTCAAGGCCCATTTTGAAATGGAAAATCCTGGTGCTAAGTTTAGACTGTAGATCTGTGGTGTTTGTAGATTTGGGGTAAAGGTTTCTTGGGTTTTGATGATAAATCATCAATAAAAAAAACCACACACATGTTCTCTAGCATCAAATATCTCTTTACGAGTCATATTTTGGTATGCTGAATTTAAACAAATCGAAACCATGAATAATAGATTCCTTTGGACTAAAAAAATGTGGAGGGGAAAAAGTGGTGGTCAGATGTAACCAGAAACCACAATTGTCGTCTTTTTTTTTTTTTTTTTTTAATATTCAGAGAAGGCACCAATCAAATCAAGAAACAGTTCTGTGAGAGGAACTTTAGTGATAGACCCTATTCTTGGGTTGGGTCAGTCACTCCTCAGGCAGGACTTGGTCTTGTCCCCAACCTTCATTTATTTCCTTATCAGCAAATTATTCCTTCCCCATCCTTCCCTTTCCCTTTTCTGTGGGCTTCAGTTCCCTATTTCTCAAATGCTACATGCTCCCAAATGACTAGTTTTACCGTCCAATATCTCCCACAGTTATCTTTTTCTCTTTGAAAAATATACTCACATGTTATTAGACAAGTTTCCAATGAGTCCAGAGGTCATCTTTAATACCTAGGTGGAAAGTGCAGCTCAGATAGTTAACTTTGGTTGGAGTGTGGAACAGGGCTCTAGAACCCAGATCTTTGGACTCTTGAGTCTTGTGAGTTGATCATTACTCTACAGGGTCTCACCTAGATCAAGCCTCATTACCTAATACTGGGACACCAGGAGAAGGCCCTTGGATTTGATGTCTCCCTTTTAAAAATTTATTTAAAATAATACTTGTAGCAGGAGCTAGGCACCAGTCTGATTTGGGTAGGACCAACTACATAATTTGAGAGACCCATTGTAGAATAAAGATGTAGAGCCTGTTGTTAACAATATTATTGATAATTTTAAGATGGCAAGAGCAGAGCATTAATTTATATGTAGGGACCTTCTGAGCTAGGACCTCGTGGACTCAACACAAGTCAAAAGTCGGCGAATGTGACCCTGCCCATAGATTAATTTTCATACAAAAATCTTCATATTGTCACCATTGTGCTTATAAATTTCTAAATGGTAATAAGTGCTGTTTAAACTCTAAGAACTCTCCACTTAGGGCTGAAATCTGACTGTTCATCCTAACTTCTCATGCTTCTGCTAAGCAAGCATTCTTCCTGCCTAACTAACGGAACAACATAGAGGAAACAGTGTCCATGTTCTTAGTAGCTGGTAGCAGAATAGCAGGCTGCATCAGAAAGAGTTCTCCCAAAGGGAGAAGAGACCCTCAGGAAGATGCTCAGATAGCAAGAGGAAGAGGGAGACTCTCTTCCATATAACAAAGAGACGGGTAAGGAGGAGGTTAGATGGGGAAGGTCCTAAGGGGCACAGTCTCAGGAAGAGACTTGGCTTCCCTGGCAGTAAAGCTTCCCTGAGAAGAAATGAGCTGAGCTCTCTCTTTGTGTGCCGGAGAGTGTATTATGAAAAATCTTCCTTCATCATCTCCACAGAACCCTGCAGTGAACCTTGCTCCGTAATGTATCTGGCATAAAAATTTTGGATCCGTGAACAGGTGTTGAGATTGCCAGCAGATGGATTCTGGCAATTATCTCACCATTTCCTGAACGCAACCGGCATGTATTATTTCCATGTCACTCCTCTGAACCCCTTGCCCCCTCTATTCCTTCTTCTTTATCTCTTTGCTTATTTAAAATTTACACATACTGTCAGGTCCAAATCAAACTTTTCTTTCTTGAAGAAAACTTAAGAACCATCCTGCCTTAAAGTGATCTCTTTTGCCACACAGACATTTTGCCTGTTACTAATTATTCAGCAACAGCATGGTTTCTCTTTGTGGAGAGAAATGTTTCCTATAACCATGGTTATATCCCCACTAGAGGCTCACTGAGGGTGGCACTTCTCTTATCACCTGATTTTACTATCACAGCCAGCCCTGTACTCTTCTGCATAGCAGAGATGATGATGACCCTGCAAAGAAGGGTTGATGGAGCTGGAGAAAAACTTCATGTCAAAGAGAATGAAAAAAAAGGAGCAGAAAATATTTGAGTTTTAGAGACATATCTCTGCAGCCTGACCTAGCAGCGTGGGGTGGGTATCTCTGAGGGAGGCAAAGCCTTCCATAAAATCTATTGATAAAGTCTATTAATAAATAGTGTCTTTTAAAAGATGGCATTTTGATCAGGTACATTAGTAAGCCTAATGCTTTTTAATAATCTTCATGAAGCAAGTGACCAACATCCCACAATGGAGGTTATGGATAAGTACAATGGAGGAAACATTGGGAATGTCCAGGCTGTTCCAGAACATTTCTGTGACCCATGAAGTAATCACTAGTTCCTTGGAAGGAACTTGAGTTTCCTACTTGTTCTCTATTACCGTCGTCCATCAGCATATTAAGCTCCATTGTTTTCAGGTAGTGTATGGTCCCAATCTTTCCTTTTAAATTACTTGCCACATTGATATTATTCTGCAATTATTACTTATACAGATATCCATAATTAGTAAAGTCAATGTTTTGGTGCCTACAGTGAGCAAAGGCAGGTAGGCTTCGCATCTTTGAGCATTCCAGGTTAAACATGGTTATTTCTGTGTGGCCAGCCCTCCTGTGTGGAGTTTTATTGAAAGGGAGGGAGTTGAGATCAGGTGAGAAAGAAAGAACCGAGACTGTTGCTGGACAGGCTCCCAAAACAGGAATGACTTTTATGCCAACAGGGAGGGTAAGTTTTATATTTGATTTCAGATGTGATATCTGAGAAGTCAAACATGGTCTGCCAGTAACGATAATGAGTAGATGGTCCCACAGCAGAAAATTCAAAAGGCTCTTTGTGTATGAAGCCAGGTGGGTCAGTAGCAATACCGATTAATTGGGAATTTAGTCATTTCAAAAAGAAATGACACTCAAACAGATTTTTTTTTTTTTCCCTCAAGACACTGTTTTTGTGGAGCATGTTTTTCTCCATGGTACCTGCTGTAGCAGCATTAGTCTTAGAGACTTGGAGCCTGGTTTTGCCAGGCAATTTAGGCTCATCTATCTCTAAGGTTCATATACATATTAATTACATTTGATGCTGATATATGTACATAGAATATAAATCTGTCCATTTATAAAAGCTCTAACTTTTCAGAGGAACCAGGACCCTCAGGTCTTCAGCACAGATATATTTTCTCTGTTTAGGTCATCCTGTAAGGAATCCAGATTCTGATTAGAAGGCTTGCCAGTGTGGCTTGAGAACATAATATCAGTTTGATGAGCTTGAGCCATTATTGGCTAACTTAGCTTGTTGTTGTCACTGTTTCAAAAAGAGAGATTATATTCTGTTTCCTGTAAGTAGGCGCATTGCCTAGTCAACATGCTTTTGGACTTTCCTTTTGAATCTTCCATAACTCACCAGGCACATTCAGGATCAAGAAATTCTTTTCTTCCATATGCTAAAAACTCTATCTGGTTCTAGACAGATCCTGCAGGCTTAGGTCTTTAAGGTGAGCATGCAAGATATAATGACTTTCTAGAATTAATCTTCTTGTTTTCTTCTACTTTTTTTTTTCAGTTCATCAATGATTAGTTTTTAGTCTGTGGAAGATAAGGAGAAAATCTTAGTCACTTCTTTGTAGTAGGGGCAAGATTGTATTATGGAGAAGTTTTGTTGGAAGTGACAAGTTCATCAAAAAGTCACTGGGAACAGAGAGAACGTTCCAATTGCAGGAGACACCAGTTGGGAGATGACTTGTGTTGATTCAGCTGGATGGAGATGAGGCACTGACCTACTGATTCAAAGAGATTATCTTAATGCCTTTTAGGGCATAAGCCCATGGTGGTGGACAAAAAAACAAAACAAAAAAAACAAAACAAAACAAAAAAACCAAAAAAGCATGATGGTTGCTCTCTGATCAGGACAAGATGGTGGGTGCTAAGCTTAGCAAAGATTAAACTCTTAGATGCTCAATACTTGGAAAACACGCATGATGCAGGAAAAATATAATGTTTTTTTCTGGAAAACCTAATTCTACCTTGGTTGATGGAGTAAGCAAAGAAGGTGATATTTTTACTTTGCCTTTATTTTTCTGTCTAGTCTGTCTTCCTTTCACATAGAAAGTAAGAATATTGGAGCATAGAAATATTTTTCTTTTGGAGGTTTAACTAATATGCTCATAATTTGGTTTTCTTTTTGAATGAGCATTAGAAAAAAAATTTTATGTTACTAAGTGAAATAAAATAAAAATAAAACCCTCCAAATCAAAACCAACATAAAAAAGCAAAACCTTATGAAGAGATCGTGTCATTAGTTTTCAGTATAGTTTACTACCAATCTGAATGTTGATAATTGTAATAATTGTTGAAAATGTAATAATTCTCTTGTAAGTTAAGATCAAGACATTATTGAATTCTGAGAGGAGAGAGAGAGAGAGAGAGAGAGAGAGAGAGAGAGAGAGAGAGAGAGAGAGAGAGACACTCCAGTTTCTTAGTTGATAGGTCCTTTTCCTTCCCCAAGATAAAAAAAGCAAACTTTTTTAATGGTGATATAAGTTGTACCAGGGTGCAAGCCCTATTAATAGTCCAGTTCTGTGAATATGTAACTATGGAAACTAATTTTTCAAGTATACAAGGGTGGGATATTTGCAAATATCTCTTTTGAAGTCATTAAGCACAAAGCAAATCAAGTTATTTAATTCCATTCAAGTAGCATTAAATTCATTTCAAGGCCTTTATTTTCAGGATCCCACCCTTACTGTTTATAGTACATATTGATTCTCAAGAAGGTACTTTAGAAAAGAGATGGCAGTGGATTACCTCAATAAGAAAAGCAATGTTGTTTAGGGGTACACATTGGAGTGTTGGTATAATACTGCTCAGGATAAAGCTGTAAATCTAGTTTAAAGATATGCATTATATACCAAATTTTCTTAGTTAAATAAATGACCTTCTGTGTGCTTCAAGAATGGATTTCCTTATGAGACACAGAACTTTATTTTCTCCATTAACTCGGCATTTCTTGTGGATGAAATGATTATAAGTAACTGTGAATTGGAAATCCTTGCTATTCACAATTTCCCTCTGGTGTAGCAATGATGGTTGAAAATTTTACATCAAAGAAAGCTTTTCACACCAGAATTAATTAAATCAATTCCAAGTCATTATTGACATTGTCATCATCCTTTAACATCTTATTGAGTTAGTTTTATAACTTTTTAGACATAAATATTATCTAACTGTTTTACTTAATTTTTAAAATAATAAATCTTGGAAATAATCACCTTTCAGAACATGTTAAAATCACTTCTCACAATTAGAGAATAAATGTTAGATAACCTGATAATCTAGCACTTATTTCTCTTTTCTGTACTTTCTTTTTTTTTTTTTAAGTCAAGTGTGCTTTGCCACTGAGCAACATCCCCAGCCTATTTTATTTTTTATTTTTTGAGGTAGGGACTCACTAAATTGCTGAGGCTGGCTTTAAACTTGCAATCTTCTTGGTTCCGCCTCCCCAGTCATTGGTACAGTCATGCACCACCAAGTCCGGCTACTTATGAAGATTTTGTTGTTAGCTCGCAGAGTCTTCTTGAAAGCAAAGATCCTTCTGTTATTTCTCCTAGTTTTAGGATAAAAGGCTATTGACTTGACTTACCTCAGACAGTACCAGCTATGTAAGGTTAACTCATTTTTTAAAAAAAAATGAAGTCACACTTTTTTGGGTTAGTCAATTTTTAAAAATTTACATATAACAGCAGAATGTATTACGATCCTTATTACGTATATACAGCACAATTTTTCATATCTCTGGTTGTATACAAAGTATATTCACACCAATTTGTGTCTTCCTACATGTACTTTGGATAATAACGATCATCACATTCCACCATAATTTCTAGCCCCATGACCCTCCCTTCCCCTCTTACCCCTCTGCCCTATCTACTGGCATTCCTTCTAAAAACTGGAACAAGACAGGGTTGTCCTCTTTCACCCCTTCTATTTAACACAGTTCTTGAAACACTGGCCAGAGCAATCAGACAGATGAAAGAAATTAAAGGGATACACATAGGAAAAGAAGAACTCAAATTGGCACTCTTTGCTGATGATATGATTCTATACCTAGAAGATCCTAAAAGTTCACCAGAAAACTTCTAGAACTAGTAAATGAATTCAGCAAAGTAGCAGGATATAAAATCTACACCTATAAATCAAAGGCATTTCTGTATATCAATGAAAAAACCTCAGAAAGGGAAATGATGAAAACTACCCATTTACAATAGCCTCAAAAACAAACAAACAGCAGCAACAACAACAACAACTAAAAAACCAAACAAACAAACAAAACTTGGGAATCAACTTAATGAAAGAGGTGAAAGATCAATATAATGAAAATTACAGAACTCTAAAGAAAGAAGTTAATGAAGACCTTAGAAGATGGAAAGATCTACCTTGCTCTTGGATAGGCAGAATTAATATTATTATAATGACCATACTACCAAAAGCACTATACAAATTTAATGCAATTCTGATCAAAATCCCAATGATATTTCTTACAGAAATAGAAAAATCAGTCATGAAATTCATCTGGAAAAATAAGAGACCCACAATAGCTAAAGCAATCCTTAGCAGGAAGAGTGAAGCAGGTGGCATCACTATACCAGACCTTAAACTATACTACAGAGTAATAGTAACAAAAACAGCATGGTATTGGCACCAAAACAGACTGGTAGACCAATGGTACAGAATAGAGGACATAGAGACTAACCCACCAAATTATAATTATCTTATATTAGACAAAGGTGCCAAAAACATGCACTGGAGAAAAGATAGCATTTTCAACAAATGATGCTGGGAAAACTGGAAATCCATATGCAACAAAATGAAATGAAACCCATATCTCTCACTATGCACAAAACTTAACTCAAAATGTATCAAGGACCTAGGAATTAAACCAGAGACTCTATTTTTAATAGAAGACTCTGCGTTTAATCCATCATGTGGGATTAGGCCCCAACTTCCTTAATAAGACTCCTTTGGCACAAGAATTAAAATCAAGAATCAATAAATGGGATGGAATTAAACTTAAAGTCTCTTCTCAATTAAAGAAATAATCTGTGAGGTGAATAGAGAGCCTACATCTTGGGAGCAAATATTTACCCCTCACACATCAGATAGAGCACTAATCTCTAGGGTATACAAAGAACTCAAAAGGCTAAGCATGAAAAAAACAACAACAAATAACCCAATCAATAAATGGGCCAAGGACTTGAACAGACACTTCTCAGAAGAGGATATACAATCAATAAATAAATATTTTAAAAAATGTTCATCATCGCTAGCAATTAGATAAATGCAAATCAAAACCACTCTAATATTTCATCTTATTTCAGTCAGAATGGCAGCTATTATGAATACAAACAACAATAAATATTCGCTAGGATGTGGGGAAAAAGGTACACTCATACATTGCTGGTGGGACTGCAAATTGGTGCAGCCAATGTGGAAAGCAGTGTGGAGATTTCTTGGAAAGTTGGGAATGGAACCACTATTTGACCCAGCTATCTCTCTCCTTGGTCTATACTTAAAGGACTTAAAAGAAGCATAGGGACACAGCCACATCAATGTTTATAGCAGCACAATTCACAATAGCTAAACTGTAGAACTAACCTAGATGCCTTTCAATAGATGAATAGATGAAAAAAAAATGTGGCATATATACATAATGGAATATTACTCAGCAATAGAAGAGAATAAATCATGGCATTTGCAGGTAAATGGATGGAGTTAGAGAAGATAGTGCTAAGTGAAGTTAGCCATCCCCCCAAAACCAAATGCCAAGTGTTTTCTTGATATAAGGAGGCTGATTCATAGTGGGGCAGGGAAGCGGAGCATGGGAGGAATAGACGAACTCTAGATAGGACAGAGGAGTGGGAAGGGAAAGGAGTGGGCCTGGGGTTGGAAATGATGGGAGAATATAATGGTCATTATTATCCAAAGTACATGTATGAAGACACAAATTGGTATGAGAATACTTTGTATACAACCAGAGATATGAAAATTGTGCTCTATATGTGTAATAAGAATTGTAATGTATTCCGCTGTCATATATAAATAAAATAATTAATTAAAAAAATTAAGGACTACTGCATGGGGAAGGCTATGGCGATGACTGCAGTGTCCCAAGATGAAAGTGCGTTAGGCTTAGTCTTCCAGGTGGGGAGCGGGGGTTGGGATGGGTGGGTGGCAAACTCGGACCTTACCTGGACCTGGGTCCTGCACAAGTTGGTGTGGGTGGATCTAGGCTAGGTCTGGGCTCCTGTGGTGGTCTGCTGGTCAGAAGAGGTGGTCCTGTGCCAGAGGCTCGGCTGTGGTGGGTGTCTGCCCAGCCGGGCCTACTGTGAGCCTGGGTCTCCTACAAGCCAGTGTGGGTGGATCTGGGTGAAGTTACCCTTTTGGAAGTCCTTTCCAAAATCAAAGATTTATTTCAATTACTTCACATGAAGTGTAAATATGTTCTCACAAGAGTCATGGCGAGGTATCTGGGTGTGCAGGTGGTAGTAAGAATTCAGGGAGAAACTACATTTCATGCGTTAATAAAAGGATGCATGTGCTTGATTCTTTACCTGTACTTTATCAGCGGGGCTCCTTTTTCTGCAGCACTTAAACCTCCCTAAGCACGGAGGTGAGGAGTACTAGGATGCCTACTGCATTTGTGGCTCCCAAGTGCTCCTGGAAGACAGAGGTGCTCAGTTTCTAAAAAAATGACTTGAGAGCATCCACTCTCAAGCCACAATTTATTGAAATGTCTGTGAAATGAATTTATTTAATTCTAAGCATATGACATGAATCTCTCAGGACCTTAATACTGAAGGGAATCTGGACTTTCAGTCCATTTCTTTTCTCTCACCTCTAAGTTCTTAAGAAAAAATAAGAAGTAAATGCAGAGAATTCCCTTTAAGACTGGTGTCAAAATTTGCACCTAATTTTTCTAGAAAATGTAAGTATAAATATGTTTACATATATAAATGAATATATATATATATATATATATATATATATATATATATTTATAAATGAGTTGTAGGCCTCTTGATGGTGTTCTACAAAATCAAACTGGGGGTGAGAGTGGGGGTGTGAATTAATTAGAAACTTGTTGTTGCAGAGGCCAGGAGGAGCAAATTTGAGAAGTGTACTTGTTGGTTTAAATCACATGAATGTAATTTTTTCATGATTGTCAGTAGCCCTTGTTTGGCATGTAGAAATTCAAGAATACAATGAAGACAGCTGAACCAATTTCCCAAAGTCCCACATGCTTAAGTCCTGAGACTTATCAGGAGAAAGAAAGTCAGATCATGAGTATTGTACAAATCTGTATTACTACTGAAAATATAAACAAAAAACTCCCTATTTTACGCATCATTTAATTGCTATTAAATTCATCATTAGTGATTTACTGATTTATAATGATGCTAGAGAAAAGAACCATTACACAATGATGGAATCTCAGATACTCTACACAAGCCCTTCAATTAAAAAAAAAACACTTGTTATGTGATCACAAATACATCAGATCAGGTAAGATGAATGAGCTGTTTTTTTGTTTATATTTATATTGAGCTAAGAAAATTAAAAGCATTCAATTTGTAATAAAAAATTTGATGCCATGAAATTTTCTTATGCCTGCACAATAAATGTACTGAATAGTGAGTATCTCTGTGGCATACTGGCACATGTATACAACATAATTTGGCCAACTTCACTTCCCAGTACTCTCCCTGAACCTCCCCTCCTTCTTCCCCCAACCCCTTCTTTTATCCTGATAATATTCCATCTGCTTTCACAGTGTCCTTTTCCCCCACTTCTCTTTCTAGCTTCTGTGTATTGAGAGAAAACATTCAATACTTGACTTTATATAAGTCTGGTTTACTTTCCTTAACCCAATGCTCTCCAGTTCCAATGATTTTCTTGCAAATGACACAAGTTTGTTCTTCTTTATGGCTAAATAAAGATTTTTTAATTTATCCAGTCATCTGTTGATGGGCACCTAGATTAATTCCATAACTTTGCTTTGTGAATTGTGCTGTAATAACATGGGTTCGAATGTATTGCTATGGCATGCTGACTTCAGTTCTTTTGGATAAACATGAAGGGTCATGTGGTAGTTCTCCTTTTAGGTTTTTGAAGAGCCTTCGTATTGATTTCCCCAGTGACTCTATTAATTTACATTCCCACCAACAGTGTGTGAGTTCCTTTTCCCTGCATCCTTGTCAGCATCTCTTGTTCTTTGTATTCTTGATGTTTGTCATTCTGAGTGGAACCATATGGAATCTCAGTGAAATTTTGATTTGCATTTCTCTTATGACTAAAGTTATTGATTTTTTCCCTATAATTGTTGGCCATTTTCTTCTTTTGACATACGTCCAGTTCATTTAACTATTTAATGAATGAATTATTTTCTTTTTTTTGTGTGTGTATATTGGGGGGTGGTGAGTTCTTTATATTCTTTGTCAGAAGACTAACTGGCAAGACTTTCTCCCATTCTGTTGACTCTCTTGTCACAGTTTTGTTTCCTTTGGTGTTTCAGGAGATTTTACATTTGATGTCATCCTAGTTATAGATTTTTGGTATTATTTCCTGAGCTATAGGAGTCCTATTCTGGAAGTTGTTGCCTATGCCTATATGTTGAAATGTTTCCCCTGTGTTTTCTCCTAGCAAATGTGAAACCAGGCACTGTGATGCCTCCAGCATTGCTCCAGCATTTCTTGCCTAGTCTGAGTATTTTATTCTTCCATATGCATCTTAGGATTGTTTTTTCTAGGTCTGTGTAGAATGCCATTGGTATTTTGGTGGGGACTGCATTGAATATCTAGATCACTCTTGGTAGTATGGATGCTATGAAATCTTATGCTATTTTTCTCAAAAGACCAAAGGGCTATAGAATCCATGTAAATTCAATATTTAAGAATGAATGCTGTTCTTGTATTAACTAAACAGCCAAATAAGAGCAATGACATGGGGATGGGGTTGTAGCTCAGAGGTAGAGTGCTTGCCTAGCATGTGGAGGCACTGAGTTTGATCCCCAGAACCACATAAAAATATATAACAAAATAAAGGTATTGTGTTCATCTACAATTAAAACTATTTATAAAAAGGAGCAATGACATAAAATGTATTACATACAGGACCAGAAATTAGATATCAGGTATAGGGTATGCATTGAGAAGGAAACTTTTATTGTTCAGAGTTGGCATTAGAGGTCTATACTTAAACTGTGTTGGAAAATCAGGAGAACAAAGTTGGAATCATGAGCTTTCAGGGTCAAGGTTCTTGCTGTGTGAGACAGCCAGTTTGCAGCAAGGGGAAATGAAGCCAAAATATACCAAGACACTGAAATCAGAGGCAGGGAGAAAGCCATGTTGTATGAGCCCATGGATTCCCCCCATCAGCCCTCCCAATGCGACTCCATGCTTGCTGTTTTTGTGTTCTATCAATTCCACAAATCAATCTATTTCAATTTTTGCTCAAGCTGCTTAGGTTTCTACCCGTTACAACTACAGCACTACAAGGGCTTGTTTATGCCACATTGAGGGCTTCCTGTGGCTCTGCAGCCCTGACATTCCTCCCCAAACTGAAACCCTTCCTTCCAGCACACTGATGTTTTTAAGGATTGGATCTCCACATGAACTGTCACTACATCATCGAGAATACAGCCCACTTGAGTGGCAGAAATTAAAATTGCTAGCTAATGGACCAAAAGGGGTACTGACTGCAGCTGCTTCAGAGACTAAGGGAGGGGCAGACTCCCTCTCAGGGAAAAATCGTCGTCCTTTGAGATTGCTCATCGTTGGGGCTTTTCAGTTAATAAGGGAGTATATCCAGGCTAGTGTGCTTAGTCAAGATTGAAGCAACAGAAAGCTAAATTGCTCTGGCTGAAAAAGGAAGAAATACCTTTTTAAATTGGACAAATGTCAGAATAACCCCGCAGGGTCGAACAGCATATCTATGTACCACATAGCAACCAATAGTCCAGCTATGCAGAGGAAGAGCCAGTTTATTTCCATGAAGAGATGGAACCCTCCTGCTTCTGAGTGGCTGAAGTTTCTGGTTAACAGGAACTTTGGTCACATGTTCAGAGTTGGAAAGTTAGACTCATTTGTGTTCGTTTTGACAAATTCAGTAGATTCATGAGTCAAGTCTATCTGGGGTGAAACTGAAAATGTTTTGAACTTCCTCATTTTGGCTGAGATCCATCTCATACATAAAGGCTCCACTTTGCAGCCACAAGAGCAAAAGCATCACTTCTTCTGGGGATGATCTTGTTCCTAAAATCTGCTTCTGCTATTTATTACCTATCTTATTGATAATTAGCCTGCTATGTTAGTTTTTCTCTATATTCTTCAGCTGATTGTGCTTCTGCTTTTGTATCAGACTTTCAAATTTGTGATTTTCATGAATTTAAGGAACCTGAATTTTAAACTAAGGAAGCTTATGCATATTCTGAGGGATATAACATAACAATAAGTGACATTTATTTAATTTGTGCATGTTGGATTAAAATTTTGGCTGAGGGATCAATATGATTTTCCCCTATGATGGGTTATTTTGAAAGATAAATGTGTGCTTTAATTTAATCCTTCAATGCACTCTGCCTGTGAATAATGCTTTTTAATGAATTTTACATTAGTTAAAAAAAAAATCCTGACAATGCTTTGCAAATCTAGGCCTAAATGAGGTGGGAGAGGGAACAGGAAGTGGGTGCAGGGTTGCACAGGGAGGGGACAGCCAGTGACTATGGATGGAAAGCAGGCACTTGTGAAGGGACAGTTGAGTGAACCCAGGGCAGTGGGTTTCTCACAGAAGCTGGTGATGGGGTTGAATTCTGATCTAATGTTACACAGAGGTTGAAAGAGAATTAAACTTATCAGTAAGGATCCTTTTAAATTTTTCTTAATGATATAGAACTATATTTTTAATATACAAAAGTAAACTGTTAAAATTAAGTTTTAATCCCAAACCATGAGGTGTGCCCTTCATGGTGTACTATCTGCATCAATCTCATTAACAGAAACACAGTCTAGTCATAAAAATTAATTAAAAGCAGTCAAATTAATTATTAAACATGTTGCGGGGGACTTTTAATCTAAGATTTCTCTCTTTTTTCCATTCTCTACCAATATCTCTCTTGCATCCACGACTGGATTCCTAGCAGAAACAAACCCTAAACCAACTCTAACCCTATCTCAATCTTCAACCCCAACCCCAACCATCTCCAACCTTATCCAACAGATACTTGTTGAACATGTACAGACTGTTGAGTTTAATTTTGAATGATATGGCTGCATCTGTGGATAAGACAGAGCAGGTTGAGTTCTCCTGGTCCTCTGCCCTTTGTTCAGCAAAGCAATGATAATAAAAAGGTCAAATAAGTAATGTATATAATAATATGTCAGTGATTATAAATAATAAGAACCAAAAGCCATGCTCAGTGAGTTCACAAGGTCTGCTAGAGGGGTAGTGGCCAGTGAAATCCTGAGACATGGATTTCAAGCAAAAACTTTGAAGAAGTGGAGAAGCGAGCCATGTATAGTAAGCACAAGAAAGTCCGGTGGGCGAGTACTTCCGACATGTCCAAGGGTGGGGAAGAGGCCCATGTGACTAAGAGAAAGTATGATCCAGAGATTAGGAGGGAAAAAGGTCTGAGAGTGTGTGACATTACATGACACAGCCAGAGCTCCTCCTCTCTCCTGCATGTGATGGGGCCCCTGGTTGATTTCTGAGCAGAAGAACGACATGGTCTGACTATGCCTTAAGAGGCTGAAGGGAAGCAAGGGCATAGACAGGAAACTCAACAGAGACTTTTACATTGAGGAGAGAGACATGGTGTTTTAGAGCATGGTCATGGCAAAGCCAATGGTGGATAGGGGCAGAAATCCTCAACACATTTGGAAAGTAGCACCAAATGAGATGGCTTTTTGATAGACCGTGTTGCTCAGAGAAAGAAACCAAGCACAGGTTGAGAGTGAGGATTGTTGGGCAAATTTGGAGTTTCAATCAGGTAAAAGCCAAGAGGAAATAGTCTTCCTGGAGAGTGGAGGAGTTTGTTCTAGGGAAATACATCACCAGCGGTAACTTCATCTTAGGGTTCACCACATTTTCTGTTCTAGGAAGGACCCCCTCAATGCCTGAGATCCTGCAGGAGGCCCTTCTCTGTATCACTGTCTCTGGGCTCAGTACAGAAACATGCAAGACAGACTTCAGGATCAGGCCCAACAATGTCAGGCTCATGGTCAGCCTCCATGAGAAGCAGAAACAAGCAATGTCATGGACGTGTTTCTGAACAGGTTTATTTATTTATCTATTTTGGTGCAATTGAACTTAGGGGCACTTAGGGAAATATAAGTGGGCACTTGACCACTGAGTCACATCACCAGCCCTATTTTGTATTTTATTTAGAGATAGGGTCTCACTAAGTTGCTTAGTGCCTCGCTAAGTTGCTGAGGCTGACTTTGAACTTGCGATCCTCTTGCCTCAGCCTCCTGAGCCACTGGGAATATAGGCATGCATCATCATGACAGACTCTGAACATGTTTTGATGTCTTCTGTGACTGACCAGGGCAAGAAAGAAGTCCATCTGCTGATGGGCCAGCACTGGAAGTAAGGGGCTGGAGGATGCTACATTTCTTTCAGAGAAACTATAATGTCATTAATAAGCAGGGAACAGTCCTTTAGCACCATTTAAAAAATTCAGCATTAAAGGCTCACTTAGGGGTCACTGATTACATTTAGGTCAAAGCCAGCTACAATTGCACTATTTTTTCAACGCACAATGGCAGATATACATACAGTAAGCGAGTGTGATTTGCTCTAACAAATACCACAAGGAGAAGGGCAGGGGTTGTAGGTATGTGCAGGAGAGAGGAAATAAGGGTGGACCAGGGTTGGAGCTGAGGAGGGATGAGAGGACTTGAGGCCAGGGACACCAGAAAGAGAGAAGAATTGGCAGGACATGATGTCTGAAGCCCTAGAGTGAGATAAAAAAAATTAATAGGTGGTGATTAGAGATAGAAAGGTCAGGAATCACTACTGCAGAGAGTTCACAGTGATTGGAATAACAGGTTCAGGGATGCAGACCATACATTAACTTTTACTTTTTCCTTTTCCACAGGGGATCTACTTCCTAAATGTACTGGATAGTTTGTGGGTTGGGAAATACAGAATCCCTCCAAAATGCACAGAGCAGGGAAGTGAGGTGGTGGTGAAGAGTTGCTGGAGCGTGGAACAGCAGGATGTTGAATGCTACACATTTAATATCTTGTCTTTTTAAGCCTTGCAAACCATTTATATTTTCAATGGGAGTGATTGAAGATTCTATCTCAGAATTTTGTTTCTCTGACAGCATTATGGGCAGTCAGTTGAAAAATGAGGAAAAAAACTGTATAATCACCAATTGTTTAGAAAAGGAAATGTTCACAAATAAATCTACCCTTTTTCTAGTGCTGAATTGCCTGATTGTTTTTTCCTTCTGCAAGGACCCAGTATGGAGCTGAAAGCTCATATGGGACCCTAGACAGTCTGATACATAGCAAGGGACCCTATTGTTCTGCAGTGCACATTTCCTTTTGTTTGAGGTTTCCTGGGAAGGGGGAGAAACTGAGATTTTTATTCCTTTGAGAAAATTAAAGGTGAAGTTAGGCAGCTTCTCAATGAGGAAGTTGTTCACGAGTTAGGATATTCTTAAAAATGTGTCAGGGAACAAACCAAGGTAGACGGTTTTAACAGCACACACTATATGTTCTGAATTGAACTCATTATTGATTATCAGTGATAACTGATAGGGATTTGACCTGGAATAACTAACCACTAAATAAAGATAATTTAACAAATTAAACTAATGAATTTGTATTTAACAGTCATGATTATTTTAAAATTTATATACATACAGATAAAATTATGAATGCATATATAATTACATAGCATATATTTATAAATTCATAAATTTACTTATAAATTCATAGATTGAATGTACATATATATGCATCAACAATAGATAACTATAATCTCTTCATGAGCTAATGAAGATCTTGGTAAAATATTTTCTTCCATAGCAGCTTAATTTCTGGGACAGAATCCCTGGAGAATAACAAATGAAGTTGAAAAAGATAGTTTCACGCTTCTGAGTGGGGGAGATGGTTTCAGGGCACCCTTACAAGGCTTTGTTTCTGATTCTGAAATTACAATTATGCCTTCTGTATTGCAGAGAATCCCAACTTGATAAATCCTAGACTAATAAAACCCAGGTCCAGTCCTACCTCTGACTACTCTAAGCATGAAAACTGCACAATCCCAGTAGAGTTTGGTACAATATAAAGTCCTACATTTATTTAATATTCTTTCTTTCTCCAGCTCAGGCCTAAATTGGGCTTTGAAGTTCCTCAGGGAATCACTGGCCTTTCTTGTCTTTCCTCCCTTCCTTCTGCTCTGAATGGCTTCTGTTCTTGGCCTCACTGAGGTTGGGCTTAGGGGAAGAGTCACAGGTGGCTGGTAGAGCAGCAGCCTGTTGTGAGTGACTGCCAGGTACAGCAAATAATCCCACATCAACACCTTTTCCCTTACACAGTGCTTTGGTGGATTCCTTGGCCATATTTTCCTCTGGAGACCTCTTGGTTGCTGGTAGTCTGTGGAGACAATATCTCTCCTGGGCTGGCCACCTGTGAGTCTGACACCTCTGCCCCTGATTCCCAGTGTCCATCTGTCTGCTGCTGTCCCTGTGCTTCTTCAGATAGAAACCTCTATGGGGTTCCATTTAAGGATATTTCTCCAGCACAGTCTACTTGGGGATTTTGAGAAGCCTTTTGGGGTAGAAATGTAGCTCAACCCAGTGAAATTCCCACCCTGTTTCTCTGGATGTCAATTTCTCCCTAAGTCACTTTTCTGGTGGCTTGAGACTAAGGAGGAAGCATCACCTCCCCTTCCTCAAAGATGTGTGTGGAGTCATTCCAGCTCACTGGCAGCTCACTCTGAAAGAAATCTTCTTATTCTTTCAATCTCTTTTAGACTGAGATCAGCCCCTGGCAATTGATGGAAGGACCAATTTTGGACTGCCCCTCCAACCTCTTTGAAAATCTGAGGGAATGGTCTGGAATAAAATTTCTCTTCAAAATATAATGTTAGAGTCTGTAAACAAGTCAAGATGGCGCCTGGCATTTTGCAGAGGGAGTGGTTTGTGAAGTAACGCCAGCGAGCCATTAAGTGTAGAGATTCCTTATTGGTTGACTGCTGTATCTAGTTTATGTTAATTAAGATAAGTTGTGTGGAATGTATATATACCCCTCCTGTCCTACAATAAACGGCTCCCACTCCTGCTGTATCAATCTACACAAGTTGCTCGTCACCCCCCCCCCCCCCCCCGTTATTTTGCTGCAGCCAGACTGCGGCAATATAAGTGTTCTTGGGGCTTATTGTTTGATGCTTCACCTTAAAGCAATTACGTAGAAGCAGGAACAGTGGCATTCAATAACCTGTTAAACTTCCAAATTGGAAAATTCAGGAAAGTGGGGATAAGACAAGTCTAGAAGACTATTTTGGTAAATGAAGCCAATGTACAAAAATGGCATGTGAGACACTGGCCAGTCAAGTCTGGAGAGCCTGCTTGGGGCAAGGTGTTCAGAATAAAACATTTCCATTTGGGACTTGGCAGTTCATGCTCATCTTAAAGTGGTCTATAATTTCCTTTCCTCTCTAGGTTTTGACCTGAAGATGTAACACTAAAGAGAAAGAGGTTAGTCATATGGAGGCATAGAATCTAAGAACCAATGGTTACATTTTTATGTTGCAAATGGGTCCACAAAAAGAAGGATCTATCCCAACTTCCTGCAATTTTGTACTTATATTCTGTAATCACATTGCCCTAATTCTCAAATAAAATCTCAAATCTTTTGGAATAGCCTAGAAAAATCTGGTAGGTAAATTTCTAGTCTCAGCTGGCCTTCATGAACAAATACAGTTTTATTTTTATTTCCATATTATGTTTGAAGTGGAAATGGAAATATATTAGTTTGAAAATGACTGTATTGGATCACTGTGATGAAACTATTACAATGTTAATTTCTTGTGAAATACATGATCCTTGGTGATCTGTATCATAATGGTGACATTATCTATGAACTATTTCTGATACTTGGCTGGGAGGTAGGAAAACAAAACCCCACATTTGTAGATACAGATGTGCATTCTTAATTTCAGCTGCCCTAAACCTTTATGAAAATTAATAATTTGCTGAAAAAAATTTCAGCTTGGTCCTTGCCTGGTCATGGAGTCACTAAATTCTTCAGTTAAATGAAAGCCACTGGTTTAAAAACAATTAAAAAATTATATATATATATATATATATATATATATATATATATATATATATAAAATTTGTGTCAAGTTAAAAATAATAATTAGAACATTATTCTAAGTCACTCAAAATATCTTAAATTTGCTTTGGAATATTAGCATTTCATGTTTGGCCTCAATATGAGTGTAAACGCTCCTACCTATAAAAAACATAATACATTTCCATTTATCATTATTTTGATTGGAGTGAATAGGAGTTAGGTAATCTACTACCTGCCTAAATGTGTAGTTGTCATCAGTGAATGCCTAAGAGTACAAAGCAGTTTTGCATGGCCAAAAATGCCTTCCTTATAGCACACTTGTTCTCCCTTTTTCCTATTTGATAAGTGGCTCTGTTAAAACAACAGTCTTAATTACATTACAGCAGGAGGTCATTTAACATTCAAATATGATTAACTTGGTGGAATTTTCAGAGAATGATTTTTAGCTTTGTTTTTTCATCTCTTGGATTAAAAGCCTGCTTAATGAAGGAACCATGCTCTATGAAATGTTTTTCACCTGACTAGTGGCAATTGTTCAACCATGCTAAGTATTTTTTGTATCCCTATCTGCCTCTGTCTCCATATAATTGTATAAAACAGGAATTAGCTAATAAGTTATCATTATATAATATGCTTTTCCTTTTTAGAAATTAAGGTCATTTTCACATTGTAATGATTGTTAATATTAGCTCAGATATTTCTCACATGAATGGTCAATTTTCAATCCATCTCAAACTCTGGATGATCTATTGATTATGCAAATAATTAGATGCTATCAGTATAGTCTGATAAGTATGTTAGAATTTTCTGCTTCATGTTAGCCTTGAAAACTCTTTCAATGTACTGAAGGTTTTTTCTTTGCTAGCAAAATCAATAGTCATAAAATGTCTGTTATTTAATACACATCTTTATTTAACATCTCAATTTTAAAGTTGAGAAGGTCCTATTAAATCAATTGTCAATATCACTGAAATTGATTATCTGTTCTACTTGCTAATGTTATGCTCTAGCTTTAAATTCCAATATTTCTCACAACAAGCATCCTTTGATATGAGGTTGTATTAAAATGTCTTCATTGATATGCACTACACAATACTGAGGATTGTAGCATGTTTGTGTCCCCAGAGATTAGCTCCTGGAGTTTTTTGTGCATAAATTGATTGAGGAGTTAAGGAAGTAGAACTAGATAGAGGGAGAAGTTGAAGGGCTGTGCTATTGTACCAGAAGCCTCTGAATGCTGGAGCTGGGAGAGTCCTTCCTCAAATGGAAGCAGGAAGGCTGGGGGTACACATGCTGACAGTGACCTGTCATTTCTTCATGCTGTCCCTGGGGAAGGGGAGTGATCTTGATCTGGGTAACTTTTCAGATGAGGACAATTCCTGGAGATTAGTGTAGAACCTTTGGCTACCATATCTTCAGCAGCTGGAGGAAAGCACACTTCAGTCCTGAGGAGGCTGGGTCTGAGCAGACCACTGGCAAAATTACTACAAGGGGTGAACAAGTGGGTTCTAAGGACAACAAGTTCGCTACTTTACTTTGTGCAGGTGTCCTTATTGTCTTAATATATACTCTGAGGTTAACACTAAATGTAAACAACCTTGAGAAAGTGCCTAGTTAATATTTATATGAGCTTCCTTTAATGGGAATTAATATGAAGAGAGTGGCCTTTGTTATTCTAGGTCTGTGGGAAGATGAAAATAGCAAGCATAGGTGTTTGCAACTGTATTTTCCCCAGGTCCCCTGCTAGCAAAGGGCAATTTTGCAATGTTTCATGTACTCATTACAAGCATATATAATGGCTCTGGCACGGAAAGGACTGGTGACGCAGAAAAGAAGCATCCTGCCCTCAATTCTATGAACTTCAGGAGAAAACAGGTAAGTTAATAGTTATTACATAGTATGGCATGTGTCAATTAGGAAGAGAGGAGACAGATGATCTAGGGGAATAATCTACTGTTGTGCAGGAGCAGGCTCCTACTGCTTCATTAAAACCACTTAAATGTTCTGAGCATTGCCACTTTGTTGCTAAACACAGGCATTATTAATAAAATTATATAAACAGCATTTTATGATTTATTTCAAAAATAAGGTTAATACATACTCAAAACTCATCTATTTCTACCTATTTTACTATTATTTATGTTCCTGAGGTTCTTCATGTCTATTTTGTCTGACTGACAGAAATGTCTGTAACAGTGTGTCACCTGATAGAAATATCTGTAACAGTCTGTCACCTGTGCTTATTTTCCCATTTCTGTATTTGGGGGTATTCCACTGAAAGCTTGACATTGGTCATGGTGGAATTATTTCTATAGGAATTGACAAATGCTTCTTCCATCATCTCACTTTGTAGGGTTTGACATATTGTTTTGTTGAGTATGGAAACTTAAGAAATGCAATGAAGAAAAATGTTAATAAGGCATATTAAACTTAAATGTGCATCATTTCTTTAGCCATTACATTGTGAATAGTGCATGTGTGCATACATGTGTGTGTGGGTGCGCTCATGCACACACACACACACACACACACACACACATACACAACTAAGGAAATGTTCTTCCAGTAGTCAGAGATCATTATCGTATTCAGCAAAGGACTTTGTCCTGTCATTGATGAATGGATGAAGTGATCAAATACATCTTGATTTTTTTCACTCTTTTGAATTTACTAATGTAGATGAGAATATCAACTAATATTTATATCAGAACTATTATAAGTTTTTCAATTGTGTGAGCAACTTTTGAACTGGAAAATAAGCATGTATTCAGTTCAATTTTATGGAATCATAGTTGATACAATTAGTTTGCCTAAGAATACAAGAATTCAGCAAAAGTCTAGGTGAGTATTCTGTGAGATTCAACTAGTTATTTAATATTTGCAATATGGTGTGATGTATATTTAATTTTGTAAATTATATGCTATACATTCTATTTGCATGTGTAAAAACTTACAATAAATTTATGTGTATATCAAATATATTAATTATAATTATGAACATATGTTGATATATATGAGGTTTTTTTCCTTCCAAAGAGTGAGTTGTTAAACCCTTTACCAATATTCCACTGGATGAAGCAGAGCTGATACAGAATTTGCACAGTTACTGTATGAGCTCATGGAGGAGTGTGGGATTCAGTCTGAAAGGATGGAGTGAGGGGAGCGGGGGAAAAGGAAGGGGAAAGCTGGGTGAGATTGCCTGTAGAATTCTGATTCCTACTCTTTTGCCCATACAAAATTTCGCTTTATAGCAGATAAATAAGAAGAGAAATTTAATAGATTCTTTTAAATTATGCCATCAGTATTTCTGATCACAAATGCACCCATTATTGTTTTAAGTATAAGAACATTTTTCTTATAGTTATTCCCATTTCTGCTGCACCCATATTTTTGTGACAACCCACCAGGTTTCTTGAAGTTGCCTGCTTTTCTTTGTAAGATGTGTCTGAGCAGTTAGGCTTTTTAGATATTCTCTTTACTGGTTACTATGGCAGGACCGTTCCTTGAGTGTTTTTGGTACACCCAAACTTCTCTCTCACCTTTGGAAAGCATAATTTATTCATTACCTCAAAACAGCACTTCCTCTAGGTCTTCATTTCCGTGTTGGGTATGGCAGCGTCCAGAGAGCAGGATGGGATGTCTCCCTCAATTAGTCCTTCACAGATGTTTTGGTTTGGCTATGAGGTGTCTCTCAAAAGCTCCTGTGTTAATGCAGGAATATTCAGGTTTGAAATTATTATATTTGAATGGACTAAGTTGCTGTTAACTGTAGGTAAGTGGGGCATGGCTGGAGAAGTTGGGTCTCTGGGGACATACCCTAAAAAGGTTCATCTACCTGATGGTCCCTTCTCTTTTTCAACTTACTTACCACCATGAGCAGAGAAGTACTCCTCCACTATACTCTTCTGCTGTGACGTTCTGCCTCATCTTGTACCTGGGGCAATGAACTCTGCCGACCATGGAAAGAATCTCTGAAATTGTGAGCCAAAATAAATGTTATCTTGTCTAAGTTGTTTTCTTCTTTTCTAAGAAAATTTACAAAGAGGAAATATTTATTTGCTATACTATGTTTGTTATTTAACTTCAAAGCAAATTAAAGTATGATGTCAAATTGTGCTTCATGTAAATGCCCAAGTCTGAGGCTATGGATATGTAATTGTTTAGACCCTGAATTAAGCCAGGAGCTCCTATGGTCTTCTTTGTTTAGAAGACACTTTGCAGGTTTTTAATTTATTCACCTACACACATTTGAAACTTCTAAGTTGTTTTTGTATTTTGTCACAGTTGTTCTTGTATTTTGCTCTCCTGTTGTAATACAACAGGAGAGCATTTCTTTGGTGATGAGTCAACTCTCAATCTTCCTGAGACAACTATTCCCAGGTCCTAGGAATCAGGTCTCAGGTTCCAAATCTGCTCCTTCCACATCAATTTTGCTATTTTTCTCGCATGGATATGCTTTATTTAATCTTTGTATAAATCATTATTGAATATATGGCAAGTCAAAAATATCTTTGAATTAAAATTTTAAAAAGTCATGATTCTCCCAATCAGAATAATTTTTAGAATTCTTTAAGACTTTTCAAAGGTAGTTTTAAAAATCATTTTTAAAAGACAACATAGGATAATTATGGCAAAATTTTTAAATGAATTTTTTTTTCTAAAAAATCATTTATTATATAGCACCTTCCCTTATACTATAAACATTCTGTGAGGAAAGAAACAGTAAATTCCATCTTGTCAACCTAAGGGACCAGTCTAATGTTTGTCACATATATGAATAAATCTATAAATGACTAAATTCTGGTTAGGTAAGTGAAGCTGTAAATAACATTTATGATGAATATGTCCAGGATCAAACTGATGTGAAGAGAAGGGGCAGTGGAAAGTTAACGCTGTAGGATTTTGAGAGCTCTTGTTTAGTTTTTTGTTTGAACAGATTGATTGACCTTTGTTATAGAAGAGTGGTAGAGAAAAAAGGAAGAAAATTTACAAAGAGGAAATATTTATTTGTAATACTGTGTTTGTTATTTAACTTAGAAACAAAATTAAAGTAAGATGTCAAATTGTGCTTCATGTAAATGCCCACATCTGAAGCTATGGTTGTATAATTGTTTCGACACCAAATTAAGCCAAGGGGCTCCTATGGTCTTCTTTGTTTTGAAGACACTTTGAAGGTTTTTAATTTATTTATCTATACATATTTGAAAACTTCTCAGGCATGTATATAAGAGGCCACATTTATTCAGCTGCTGATTGCTTTATGGATTTCATAGAGTCCTTATGCTGAATCTATGGCCCTCACTCCTGGAATACACAGGACACAATTCCTGTCCCCAAGGGGAAGGAAGTTTAGTTGGAATAACGGTTGCCTTCCCCCCAACTTCCCCTGTCTTAGAACTTCAGGATGGGTCTTATGAAACACTTTTCTGTGGCCTTTTATAAAAGGGATGAAGATCATAAGATAATGACAGAAAATCTGGAAGGACATTTCCATCCCCACCATTAAAAAAGACATTAATGTCATTTGGGGTATTAATTCCAGATGACAAATATAATAAAAAAATAATTGTTGCATAAAAACACAACATTATTGGTATATAAAAGCCCATTCAGAATTTTAAAATTCACATATATATTCCTTTCATGTCTATTTAGTGCCACATAAGTATGATGCCTTAAGGATTTCTGTGAGGTAATGGTATTTTTATTTGACATTTGACCATAATTAGTGATTTGATTTTTGGTAACCATCTTGCTATTAATCACTGCAAGTTATTTTTTTTAAATTTCAAATTGCTCATTTTTAGAGATGATTTTATATCCGTAAAGATGAAGAGGAACTTTGATTGTCTGGCTTGCATCTATCTTAATAGTCAAAGAGACAGTTTAGTTCTCCTGGAAAGGCGAAATGTGACCCTCGGAGTATACCCTTGAGAGATGATGCTTCAGTTCAAATTGGAATTCACAGTGTAATTGCAGCCTGTGGTAATGCATCTCCAACCACCTAAAATAGCTGTTAGAAGGGTAGGGCTTTCCCCCTGAGGAATGGCAGTGCTCCCTCGGTGTCTTTGTCTCTTCCAAATCACCAGAGCAGCCTTTGAACAACACACAAAGAAACACAATATATGATATTTCCTGGAGTGATTTAAAAACCAACAGAAAACAAATATATTCCCATCTTTTGGACAATTTTTACAAATCAAAAACAAAAAAAGCAAATACATAGAATAGTATTTGAAAATATTATATTTGAGCTAATTTTTATGCTTCTATAGTAAATGTAAATTTTGGACTTCTTGTTGTACTAGAGAATAACTGAACAAACTCTTCATTGTACAGGCCACTGTGTCCATTGTATCTGTACTATTTTACAGAAAAACATGCAATGAATAAAAAAAAGTTCTCACCATTTTTCAATCCTCTATTGGTAAACCCTGTGACTTGCAGCAAACTGTGAGATATTTATTTTTATTGCACAGATTTAATTCATAGTTTTCATAAATATCCAGTAAAGGAGGCTATTTGACTACTTTTTTCCCCCATCAAATTTGAATAGAAAGTCATAAAATCTGCTCTTAAAGAATGTGTTTGGAAGAGACTTCCAGTCACATAGTGGGTTATAAAGTACAGAAAGATGTGAAGATAAAGTGGTAGGTGGTAGTTGGGAGACCACTGCACACCTAGAAAAGAATAGGAAACAAGGGGACACTGCAGAAGGTGTATATTTTATAATTTTCAGAGCCAATGGAGCACCAACTTCTCCTCTCCCTGGTGAAGCATGCTGAGAGGGAAGACCTGTATTGGGATGAGTTAGCCTGGCTGTGAAGTGAGCCCAGGAAGAATGACCAAATCCAAATCAGGAAAGCAAGAGAGAAGTTTGAGAGTCCTGAGAGGATGGGTTTTAAGTCAAGTTGGAAGAACAAGAATGTAAATGATGGTAAGGTTGGATGATCAAGGAGACTGGAACAACATGAGGAGGAACAAGGGGTACTGCAGGTTGATTTTATCAGTTAGGGGACTAAAATTCAAATGCAGAGAGGCAGCTGGTCAGTTTATGTAGACGTTCCTTTTATAAATATTTTTTCATTAGATCTATTTATTTATTTTTTACTCTTTAAAATTTTGTGTTTAATTCACACATAATCATTATTCATGTTTATGGAACACAATGTGGTATTTTGATTCTTTTAGATATTGTGTAATAATAAAGTCAGGGAATTTAGCATATCTGTGATCTCATACATTTATCATTTCTTTGTGAAATCCTCTCTTCTAGCTATTCGAAAATATTCAATACAATATTTTAACCCTATTAACCATACAATGGAACATTGGAAATTCATGAACATGATGGTGACTGTTTAAGGGAAGATCCTTAGGTTCAACAGTGGATAAACTCAGGGCTGAAATTTCAAGACTTTCAGCTAGATGGGCTGCCATAAGTCAGAAAACATAGGCACTGGGAGATCTACAGGTACTGAGGTGATGTTGTGGTGCAGGACCCTCAGTGTCACGAGTAGGACACTTACAGAAACTAAGAAGAAGGACAGATTTATTCAAAAAAGGTGCCCAAAACATTAGTCATGCAGTGGCTACAACAATGAGTTACAAAGATATGTCAGCGTTGAGCCTCAGTAATTCTGAAATTTTGTTACAGATATCGCCAGCAGCCACCCCTTCCTGACCCAGTCAAATCAAACAGAAGACCTCCAGCAATGCTTCTCTTGCCCATGTTTAGACCTTTTGGCCTTATTGACAGGTGGGCTTCAGGCCCCAGTCAACCTGACCTGAGGCTGCCTGTAGCACACTTGTGACAGTTCAGAGAGAAGTGATTGCTGAGCAGAGAACAAACAGGCTGAGACATTTCCTTGACATCTATCCTCATGTATCTCCCAGGCATGTGGTCAATGAGTGGCTCTGGGACCTTGTCCTTAGTCACATCAAGTCTAGACACAAGATAAAATCGAGGGAGAGGTTTTGGTGTGATATTATAGAAGAAATGGTTTGATTTGATTTGGCCCTACCTTTTGGATAAATTAAAAAATAAGGATGAATGTAATTTGAGGAGCCCCTCCTGGCATTAATGTAAAGGTATTGTCTTCCAGGCAAATTTTTCACAGCAGTTCCATGTCCCCATGAGGGACTTGATGATCAGAAGGCCTGAGTTGTTGTTCAGGGTTTTTTTCCTGTGTGACTTTAATTACACCAACCAATCTTTCTGTTCCAACTCTTTTTTCCTAAGTATATCTTGAGATCCAGAGTCACTGAATCTTCTGCTAAATCTGCACATCTCTCTGTGGGCAGTTTAAGACTGAAACTCAAGTCCCTGTCTCCTTGTCCCTTCATTGTTCCCACCCTGTTCCATCTCTTTGTCTCTCACAAAAATGCAAACATTTCTTAAAGTTATCAGAAATTATTATGAGAAGCATTCTATTTTTTTTCCCTGAAGGAAAAAGGTGTTATCTTGTATTGAGCTCAATTTGATGTTTGTAGCATAAACCTAGCCATTGTCACATGGATTGTGAGAGTATCATGCTTCAGTTACCTGAGGAGATCGCCTGTCTGGTCATCAAGGGTGAGGGATGGGAAGGCTCTGGCTCTGTGGGGTACTTCCTTCTGTGAATTTTGACTCTCCAGGAGATCTTAGTCTTAGAGATAAACACAGATGGAGAAGAACCTCATGTTGTGCTGTGTGCTGGGGTCGTGACTCAGTGGTACAGCACTTGCCTAGCATGTGTGAGGCACTGGGTTCGATTCTCAGTACCACATATAAATAAATAAAAAATAAAGGTCCATCAACAGCCAAAAAAAAAAAAAAATAGAACCTCACGTTTGGGGAGTGGGTGGGAGATAAAGGAGAGAGGCATGAAGTGAATTTGATTCCAAAGTGAAGTCATACCGTTTGGCTCAGGGCAAAGATGGCATTAGCTGCTTTAGTCATGCAGCAATCTGGATTAATTATTAAAATCCAAGAAGGAAAGCTGTATTGTTCAGTATTAACCATGATCTATTTGAGTTTTGTTTGTTTGGTATTTGGCTACCCACAGATTTAGCTGTACCTGGAATGAATCAAGAAGGATCCTAAAATAGCCACACTGCCTGGTTTATCTGTTGAGTTCCTGGTGGTTTCAGAGGCAATGGGAACCAGTAAGTCAGGCAATAGCCAATGTCCATGCTGGGATCTCACAGAGTTCAGTCATTCATTATTAAAGTCTAGACATTAAAAAGGTACTGCCAACCTCCTAATATTCTTTGGAAATCAACTCCTTTCCTCTTTATTATAAGCACTTTTTGTTTAAGAAAATAAAACTATACACATTTTTTACATAAATATAGAAATGAGTCCATGTTCAATCTATTTATTAGTGAATGTGAGACACTAGGTTACACATTTCGAAAGACAGCATCACATTTCTGGTAATAAGAAATGACAACTATCTTTTACATCTCACTTTCCCTACAGCACTTAGTACAATGACTTCAGATTGCAACATATTAAATCTTATCTATACATCAAAGTATGAAGTGACTTGTGAGGCTTATCAGAAAAGTGACAGAAGAGATGGAAGGAGAAAGGGAAAATACAAGGAAGCAGGGGGCTCTGGCTCAGAAGATTTTGTAAGAAAATCATGCTGTAGGAATTGATCTGCTCATTTCAGGTTGTGTTGTTAGGGTCTCCATTTTTTTTCTTGCTTTCCATATTCAAAATATCAGCAAGTACTATAGGTTTAAGCATTAGATAGACCTCACTTTTAATAGCATCTCATTGGCTCCTTGGCTTCATCCCTTCTTATCATATCTCTATTTCTACAATAGCCCCCCAACATCTCTTTTCCATGTAACAGCCAGGTCTTGAATTGAAGATGGGGTCATAGAGTTTCTTCCTGATACTTCTCAAGGACTCCCAATCATTTATGAACTAAAATTCCAACTCCTTTCCATGGCCTATCCTATCTGTGTTGGATTGACCTCTAGACGCTGCAGTAATGGACACATCTTTTATTTATGTTCCTGCTAGCATCCTCTCTTGAAGTGTTGGTCTCTACCAGTCATTGTCTCTACCAAGTAGAATCAGGCAGAAGTGTTGTAGTCTCACTCAATACGTAGATTACAAAAGACCATGACTTCCATTTTTTAGAAGACTTTTTAGGTCTCAGGTTGCTCACTTTGATGAGGCAGGCTTCCTTGTTGGAGAAACCCACAAAATGAGGATGGATGGTGGTCTCTGACAGGAAGGAACTGAATCCTTCAGTGCAACATTCCACCAGAACTTGCATCTTGTCAACCATCACATGTGAAGGATCATAGAAGTGGATCCTCTGGAGTTGAGACTCCAGGTAACCACAACCCTAGTTATTACTTTAGCTGCAAAAATAGAAAGAGTGGTGGGACTTAAAAATGAGGAGTACAGGCAGTGGATCCCTGGCCCATTGCACAAGGATTTCTGATCAACAGCCTCTGGAAGACAGTTAATGTTGTTTTAAGTCACTAAAACTTGGGATAATTTGTTATACAGAAATATGTCATTAATACACAGCCCTACTGGATCTGAACCTTGGCTACTTTGCAGACCTCCCTTCCCCCTTATAATCTTCCTCCAGAAACTCTGCCCTCATTTCCTGCACTTATGTACTTGTTGTTTTCTTTTTATTGTTTGTCCCTGCATTCGATTTTAAAGCCCACAGGGTTTTAATTTTGTCCATTTTCAGTGCCTAGAATACATAGGCACAAACTAAATCCTTATTGATGGGGTTCATCTTATTTTCTCATCCAAGAGATAATGGTGTTGGGATAAATGCAATTAAATCACACTCATGAGGCTGGGGTCATGGCTCAACTAAAAAATAAATATTAAAAAAAATCACATTCATATCTAAACTTCTTTTTTTTTTAAAAAAAAGGCTTTTTAAAATATTTTATTTTTTAGTTGTAGTTGGACACAATACCTTTAGTTTATTTATTTCTTTTTATGTGGGACTGAGGATGGAACCCAGGGCCTCACACCTGCTAGGAAAGCAATCTTTTGCTTAGCCACAACCTCAGCCTTAAACTTCTTATACTATGACTAATATGGTGAAGAGATCAAGTACAGGAAGTCAAAATTAGAGGATAATGAGATTTGGGGCAAGGTATTTGGGGAGTAAAAAATACTGGGTTTAGAAAGAGAGTGTTATGGTTTGGATGTGAGGTATCCCCCACGAGATCATGTGAGATAAGAAGGTTTAGAGGAGAAATGATTGGGTTGAAAGCCTTAACTCCATCAGTGAATTAATCCTCTGAGAGGGATAGTGGTAACTGAAGGCAGGTAGGGTAGGGCTGGAGGAGGTGGGAATTGGGATGTGGCTATGGGGTACATATTTTGTATCTGGTGAGTAGATTCTCTCTCTGCTTTTTGATCATCATGTGAGCTGCTTCCCTCCACCACACCATGATGCCTCTCCTCAAGCCCAGAAGAATGGAACCAGCTATCCATGGACTGAGGCCTCTGAAACGGTGAGCCCTTAAATAAACTTTTCCTCCTCTACACATGTTCTGGTCAGGTCTTTTAATCACAGCAGTGGAAAAGCTGACTAAAACAGAGAGTAGGTAGTCTGCCAGTAGACAGGCAGCACCTGGTTTGGCAATATTATGTAGAACATGATGGAAATGTTCTGTTCTATGCTGTCCAGTGTAGGAGCCATGATCCCCCTGTGGTTACCAAACCCTTGAAATATGGCTGGTGGGACTGGAGGATTAAATTTCAGATTTTATCTAATTTTTAAAATTTAAATAGTCACTTTAGATACCAGGACGTGTAATTGCTCTTTGACAGTAGGATTTCGCCTTCACAATACGCTCAGACATGAAAGGTAAGGGTGTCTTAGGGTGGCACAGCTATGCAGGGAGGTTTACTCTGAGACAACTGACAGAAGATACACTCTCTATGCACTTGCCTTGGATTTAAGTCAAAAAATGCAAATCAGAATTATTTTTTTTACATAGAACCAAAAAGATATGCTATACCATCCCTCAGTACTAATTAAATACCTTGTTATAATAATGACAACTTTCAATGTTTAAATTTTTATTGTCTCTTACCTCATTTGATCTTATTCTTTTGTTCATTCCCACAGTGGTGGTTTTGAACCCTGGTAAAAACAAACAAAAATTTTGTACTTGGTACGTACTTTCTGCCACATCCAGGGCAAGTGATGATTACCACCGAACAATATCTCCGTTGATGGCTCAGAACTTGAAATAATCCAGTTGGTTCCCTTTTTTGAGTTTGTGATATCTGCCTTGTCAGGAGGAACATTAGCCTCTGAGATGCTGTGTTTCTTTCCCCTTCCTTAATTATTTTTCCTTTTGGCTTCACAGAGAACCTAAACTGCCTTTTGACAAGTGATAAATGCATTGAAACACCAATGGTCCCAGTTGCTCTGAATAATTAAAGAAATTCCCCTTAGCCCAAATCCTTGGCTGCAACACTAGAATCCTTAACCCAGATGTTTTTTTTTTTCCTTTGATGGATATATTAAAGGACATGCTTATTTCCTGGATAGTAATAATAATGACCCAAGAAGTCCTACAAATGTTGAGGTGTTCCTAAACACGCTTCAGTCTTAACATCTATGAAAGGGTCTGAGGTAAGAAGACCTGATTTTAAGTTTATGTTCTGCTAGAATTTAAATGTGACCTTGAGAAGGTGTTGACTGTTCCTGCTTAGTTCCCTTCTGTCAAAGACAAAACAGGGATGACACTATTCCTGTCTCAGGTTGCTGTACAAATGGTTAATGTCCTATGTATGAGAGCAATTTTATATAGAGGAGGCTGAAGTTTAAATTTTAAAAATCTTGGAAGCTCATTCTAGTTTTAGGATATGCCTTTGACCTTGTTTTTCCTTGGGATATTTACCAGCCTCTCTTCAAACCTAACTTGCCTCCTCTGCCTTAACATATGTGTCTCACCTCAGATGTCACCCCTCAGAGGGAATTTACCTGACTACTCTGTATCAATAACCTTACTTTAAGCATTGCTCATGTTACTGTCTGAAATGATCAAGTCTGTTTATTAGTTTCTTCATTAGCTGCTCCTCTCCACGTACTATATGGATAAAAATTTCTTAAGGATAAGCATGGTCACCATGTTGTTTATGTTTTGTATCTGCAGTGCCATGAATATTGTCTGGACATAGTAAGTGTTCAGTAAATAATTGTTGATTGTCGAACTCCCAGGAACACTCCTAAGTTAGTCAGAAGCCAGCTACCTTTTCTCTATTGGGGAATATTTACTGAATTTATGAGACCTTCCACTTATCAATTATAATAGCTTGACTGCTATGGAAGCTTTATTTCCTTCTAGATACATTAGAGGTGGCTGTGGGAAATACAGATAATTTGTCACCCTGAACCTAGATTAAATATTTTAACAAAGAGTTCCACAGCTCATCATAAAGCTCTGTTAAATTCCTCCCTGGATGTCCTTAGAATCTATAGTTTAAGGTAGATATAGATTAATTTTTAAACCTGATAGAATATTTATATTTTTACCAAGCGTCTATATGCTATTTTTAATAATACAACTCTCCATAATGTTATTTCTCTACACATTATGTAAAATTCATAAAATAGTTTTGGATTTTATTTAATTAATTATTAAATACTTTTTATGATGTGGCCCTTGCTGGCATGAGTTGACATAGCAATCAATTAGTAAAAATATTAGAAATATTTCTCATGTCATTTTCCAGGGGCCCAGCAAAGGGGTGTTTTGCTTAAGTGGGCACCCAGTTTTTCCAGGCTCTAGGAAACCACAGGGATTTCTTGGTCCTCTAATGTTTAACTGTGGTAGAAAGTGCCTACCATAACTGCTTAAAAAGTCAAGTCTCCAAAGAGGAGATGCTCAAGGAAACACAGTGGTTCAACAGCAGGAGAATCTCAGAACTGACTGCCCCCAACTGGGGTCAGACTACTGAAATTGTGGCATTAACTCCCGCCTTCAAAGCATTTCCTTATGGCAGAGATATTTATTATTCTTAGAGGACTTCGAAGCTGTACAAATTCCTGCAAGTCACTAGTCACATCAGTTTCAGAGAAAACAATTCCCAGTGATCTCAGGCCCTAAGGATTTTCACAGAGAAGTCATAAACTTCCCTATACCTAAATTAGCTGAGAGTGTTAATTACATTGCTTCTGGGATTCATGTTTTGGGGCCCTCTGATGGTTAATTCATGCACCACTGTGGTAAATAAGAATACGAAAGATTTTCTTTGCCACATGTCTACAAGGACAGCAAGCACATCTATTTTGAATTACATGTCCATAAGAAAAATTAAAATAGAAGAGTTTTATTTTAAAATTATTTTGATGACATATTTATAATAATTCTGAACTAAAATTGTCTTGGTAAAGGATGTCATCAGCTAATGAAAAATCTTGGATGTGTGGTAAAGATGATTTTTAAATCTAAAGTTAGACTAATTGCTTATGAATCCAAAACAGCAATTGTGTGTTAATAGATAGAGCGTACTTTCTCTAAGGCTCACTTTCTTTGTGTAAGAGAGATATGCATAGGTGGGGGAGGGGGAGAGGAGGGACACATGATGGTTAATGTAAAGAATCCTATTTGCTGTCTAGTGAGACACTGACACACTGAGAGGTTGTGTACTTAGGTCAGACAAAGGCTGGGGTCCTGCACCCTCAGCCTCTCAGCGGATAGTCAGGCTGATGGGAACCTCTTCCTGCATAGGTTGTCAGAAGGTTCACGACTAAACTTACCTGTAGAAAGTCTACGTGGCAGAGTGAACTTGATAGGAAAAGTATACTGAAACACATATTCTTAAATTAGGGGGAAAAAGAAAAGAAGGGACACTGGCTTTGCCACCAATGTGAGGATGTCACCTTGTCTACCTGGCTAGCATTTCTCACTCTCAAAGATATGGGATATCAGAGGCTGGGGACTCTAATTAGAGAAAAACCAAACAATTTTCACCTGTTCCCTAAAAAAGAAGAGCCCTTAAAACAGCCCTGATTAACTTAGCTTGCATCTGTTGTCCCTGGGCAGAATTTGATGGATATTCAATTGACAGAGGACACGCTGATGCCTGAAAAACTGGAAGGATTTTATATCATCAGAGCACTGAATGGGAACTTATTTTTCATATAATCATTCAGTTCCTCCCTTCTTTGTGATGATTGGTTTAGAAAAAAAATCCAAGTTAAAACCAATCATCACAAAGCATTCTCTGGGCATATAACAATCATGGCCCAGTGGAATATAAGAGAAGCTTTACTTGTAGGTTTTGCAAAAGAAGTGTGCTCAACCATAAAGCCATCAAGAGAAAAATTCTCTTTATGTCCCTTGAGACTGATGCTTTTGCTTCCAAAACAGAGATATTGATTTACCTTTCTATGAGCCCAAGGATGAAGGCTAAACAAAGAACAGCAGCAGAAAAATGCAGCTGGAACAGAGGTTGTGCTGTCTGACCTCTGCTTTGCCTCTGACTTTATCTTTAATTTTCACAAGTTTGATCATGGATGTGTTCTGGTCTGGGTGCCTTTGGGTTCATCTTGTGTGTGGATCACTTACATCCTTGGAGCTATACATGAATGTCTTTTTCCAAGTTGGGACAATTTTAGATACTATTTTTGAGCTTTTTTTCTCCATCAGGGAAGCAGATGATGTGAATTTTAGATCCTGTTCTACATTTTCCCATAGATTCCTTGCCATTTTCTTTTTTCAGCTTATCTTTTCTTTCTCCAGCATGGTGGTTGGCCTCCTTCCTCTCCACTGATGCTTCCCTGGCTGGGTGCAGTAGAGGCTTAATTTTGGCAGCGTGCCATTCCTGAACACAGGTGAGGTCCCTTGCTACAGGCTGGAGAGCAGAAAGTCTGGTTCCCCCTCTGGACTTTGCTGAAGGGGGTGGGAATGGGGCTGCAAAGTTTTCCCCTGACATTTTTCTGCAGTAGATTGCTTCTTGTCTAAGCGTTCCTGTCTTGCCAGGGTACACTTTTCTTCATTGTTAGCTAAAGAGATCGACTTCTGTTGGAGCTTTTTTTGATTTTCATTCATTGTCATTTCTGGGTTATCAATTGTAGTTTCTGTAGCTCCCAGGCTGGGTTGCATAGGCAAAAAAGAAATCCAGGGAGCTCACCAGCAGGGTGGCACTCCATGCCTCAAGGGCCCCTACTCCTCTGCCTTCTCTTCATACGTCAACATTTTCTAATGTCTGCTTTTTGGATATTGCCCAGAGTTTTAGCAGCAGCATAGGAGGAAGAGAGAAAAGTCTGGTGCAGCAGGTACCTTGGGAGGGCTCTGGAGGCATTCTGCTCTGTCACTTCCTCTCCCCACTCTTGTGTTCAGCCCACACGGCTCCACCTTGGTTGAAATTCTGTCCTTAGTTTCTTCGGCTCACGTTCACTTCAGTTCATCTCATCCTGGACCAGAGAATCGTTAAGGAGTAACAGGCCAATCTTCAGGAATAATAGGCTAAATTATTTACTGGATATTAACTAAGGCTCTTCCCTACCTACAGAATATTTTCTCAATCATTTTTACCAATTATGGAAAGGTTTTCTTTCCTGGCAATCCAGCTGGAAGTGCTCCACCCTAGAGTTCTTGGTTATAATTCCTTTGCTGCTCATAGCTGATTACACGCTGTGTAATGCTTTGTTTGGGTTTCCCTACATCTACCAGAAAGTAAATTTCTTGATTGCAGCACTGTGCCTTAAATAAACATTTATCACAATATATCATTAGTTGTGATAATGACTAAATTCTTGTTGATTGAGCAGAGGATTAAACAAAATTGTTAAAAGGTTTTGACAATCTTAGTTCTGCTTCCCTTACCAGTAAACATGTACACATGAGTCCCACCTTATTCACAGGAAATGCATTCCCTGAGGCCCCCAAATCATGGATAGTACTCTATATACTATGCTGTTTCCTATATATACATACCTGTGATAAACTTGACTTTTATGTAGACATATTAAGAGATTAATAATAACTAATGATAAAATAGACCAATTGACAACTGATAATATACTGTAATAAATTATGGATTCTGTTTTAGCCAGGTATTTTGTTACTGTGACCAAAAGACCTGACAAGAACAATTAGAGGATGAAAAGTTTATTTTTTGGTCATGGTTTCAGAGATCTCAGTCTGTAGATGACTGACTCTATTGTTCTAGGCCCATGGTGAGGCAGAATATTAGGCTGAAGGGTGTGGAGGGGGGAAGCAGCTCACAGCATGGCTACAGGAAGCAGAGAGAGCTCTGCTCACTAGAAACAAAATGTAAACTCCAAAACACAACTTCAATAACCTACTTCTTCTAGCCACACCCTCCCTGCCTATAGTATCAGCCAGTTAATCCATCAGTGGATTAATGCATGGATTAGATTAAAGCTCTCATAATCAGATCATTTTACCTCAGTTTTAGTCATCTTTTCTGCTGCTGTGACTAAAAAACCTGACAAGAACAATTAGAGGATAAAAAGTTTATTTGGGGGATGATGGTTTCAGAGGTCTCACTCCATAGATGGCTTACTCCATTCCTTGGGACCTGGGTTGAGGCAGAACATCATGGCGGAAGAGTGTGGTGGTGGAAAGTGGCTTAGGATGGGATCAGGAAGCACAGAAGGAGATAAAGAGAAGGAAAACATATAAATCCCAAAGGCATACCCCCAGGGACCCATCTCTTTCAGCCACACTCAACCTGCTTACAGTTACCACCAAGTTAATCCTTATCAAGGAATTAATGTACTGATTAGGGCAAACCTCTTATAACCCAATCATTTCATCTCTAAACTTTCTTTCATTGTCTCACACATAAACTTTTTGGGGATATTTTATATCTAAATCATAACATGGTCTCTCCAAGGGATCTTACTGTTCTTTCCCCATTTTACTTAAAAAAGTGCTTTGTGGTTCCTCTTTAGCGTATCAGAATTGGCAGATTACTACTCTTATGCTTTGGAGTAATTTTTAAGTAAAATATTGATTATATGAACATAAGCACTGGAATGCTGTGACCAACAGAATCTGATAACCTGGGATCTGATAACCAATAGGACTACTAAGTGATTCACAGCCAGGTAGTAAATACAGCATGGATACCCTGGTCAAAAGGATGAGTCATTTTCTGGGTGAGATAGAGCAGGAGAGCATGAGATTTTATCAGGGTACTCAGAATAGCGTACAATTTAAAGCTTGTGAATTGTTTATTTCTAGAATTTCCCATTTAATATTTTAGGAATGCAGTTGATTTTTAGAAGTGAAACTGTGGAATCAAGGATAAGAGGGAAGTACTGTATGTTCGAACCCTTTTTTATCCACTTGCTCTTATTCCAGAGATGAAAATGTCCTTCCCTTGAAGCTAATAATCAGCTTTTGCTGCAGATTTTTGTTCTGTGTCTCCCTTTTCTGTAATTTTTACTCTTTCCATTTTCTACCAGGGGCTTGAGGTTTTCTCTCAGTACTCTATTTTCTCAATGGTCTTGCACCTTTAAAAACAAAACCGGAGAAAGAAACACAAATAGGCCTTCCTTGATAGAATATTTCATGAATTAGGGGTAGAATGGGGACCCATTATAGTAATGTGGGCCTTAATGAGGAAAGTCGACCTATAATCCTGTCCCCATGGATCAAGAAAAGGGAAAGGTCTCAAGGTATATTAAACAAGTGTTTTGATTGGCAAGTACATCTGGTTATTCCACTCTCTTACTTTTTCTTTAATTCTTTCCATTGTTCCTCTGTCTGGGAACTTGGTCCTTTTCTTCACATGCACATATTTGGGAAAGTTTAACACTATCTGCTGAGTTACTCCTGCTACTCCTGTTGTTTGCCCTTTAGTCCACCTAGCACTAACTACCCTCTGTCCCACCGCTCTGCTGGACTTCCCATGACTCCCTCCAGGTCTGTGTTACTAAGTGACATTTTTTCAGCGTCTCCTGCTTCTCTGGCTGTTCCTCTTGGTCTCTTGTAGACATTTCTTCCTTCACTCTCTTTAAATGGCAGAATTCCTCACCGATGTGCCCAAATCCTTGCCACACTGAGACCCTCCTGGAAGATCTGATCTTTTCTGAAGACTGTATTTCTCTTTGGCTGATGATTCTTAGACCCATTTCATAGATCATCTAGTTAAGACCTCTTACAGTCGCTAACCCACAACAAGTCTGTGCCAATCAAACTCATCTCCAGCCACTTCCTGCTACTGATCTTGTACTTCCCATATTGAGAAATTAAGTAAAATGAGCCATCAATATAAGGGGTCGTTCTGGATTTATTCCTCTCACCCTGAAATATGGTTTTGTATCAAGACTTCCCTGTCCAGTGTGTCACTGTGTCAAGCTTTTTTTTTTTTTTTCCTCCCTATCCTCACTGCATCATATTCATTCAGGTTTTCATGATTTTCTCTTTAATTATTGCAAGTTTCTAAACCATTTCCCATACTACATCAGAAAGATCTTTTGGGTTCCCATTTCTGCCTTGGACAAGAGCCTAGATTGGTAGAAGAATAAAAAGCGCTGGGAGTCCTTTAATATCCGGCCCCTGCCTCCTCTTCTAACCTTCTCATCTCTGAGCTCCAGCTGTGCTGAACATTTTACGATTGCCCCAAATTTCTCTGCTTTTGCTTCCTGTCCACCCACAACAGATTTTTACTTCCCACAGCCATCTCTTGTCCTGAATAATTCCTATTTATCCTTTAAGACTCCAGTCAAGTATCCTGACTTCTTCAAAATCTTTCCTGCATCTTTTCTTCACCTGTCTCACCCCAGAGTGTTTCAAGGAGCTGCCTGCTTGTGCTGAAGTTTGCTCCCTGGGAATACCTGCTTCTCTCACTCTTCTTACCAAACTGTACTATAATTACCTGTTTTTCTCATCTTTTTTTCTTTACTTAAAAAGACTAAGTGCTGTAAGAAAAAGTGACTGTTTCTTACTTTGTATATCTCAAACCTCAAACAATATATTTTTATTGAATGAATGCAACTCTGCAGAGGCTTGGTGGTAGGACTAGATTAGGGCCTCTGATCTAATCTAGTCTAATCTATTTAAAATATCAAATGTTTTAATCTAAATCCCCTTGTAATCATTGTGCACATGCAAAGATCATTCTACTTAATATGGCTACATTTTGCAGTGTGCATTCATCTTAATATTATATAATATCAATCCATAGGCTTCAGAATAATTTTGAGTGGAGGGATAATATTCCCCTAAATTGTTGTGACCTAATTTATTTGCATGTCCCTTTATTGCTGGCCACATTAGTTGTAAGCCCTTCTTTTTATTTATAAAGAAAACAATTTTGTAATTCTTATATGGAATATTCCCCATTCACTCTCAATTAGGTGCATCTTGAACTAGGAGGGTTCACTATCTCCCTGCTTGGATACACAGGAAGATTTCATGCTCAAACATACTCTTCTCTTTATATCAGTTTTCCTATAATGTTTGCTTTTGAGAATTATTTAGAGGAAAGTCATGCAAAAACCAAGAAACTAATGCATATCATTTTAACTTTGATTATTAAACTCTGATATCCTATTTTTGTTGAAGTCTGTGCCAGGTTTCATCTTGGAAGAAAATGACACAGTTCTAAACCCATAACCTAAGCAAATACCTGTAATGGAGTATCCCATGCTCTGGATTTTTTTCCCATTGAAATAGCTGAATGGATGGGTGCCAGCTGAGGTGAGAGGGCAGCTGTTCTGACCTAATGCAGAGAACCTGGGGAGGATAGTCCCCAACATTTTGAACAAAGAAAATATATTTTATTGATATTTTTTACAGGATGTATTACCAATATTTAATCTTTCTGGTCATTCATCTTTCAAAAGTCTCCAGTATTTTGACAATTTTCTTAAAAAAAAAAAAATAAAAGGACACTCAAAGCACTTTATTCTAGATGTGGTCTGGTTAGCATTGAGAAGTGGTCTTATTATTTTTCTAATTCTAACAAATATGCTGTATAGCCAAATATTGCATTTTTGGTTTCTTTTTAGGAACTTCATTTTTTAAAAATGTGATTAAGCAATCATTTATTATAATGTTTACTCTGTCCTTTTTATGCCTTTGTTTCTTAAATTTTGGTGAGAGGTTCAAATAGTCTAGTTAGAGGTGTGAGTTTCAGGCCCTGTAGGAAGGGTAGGTGTCATGACAGGACAGTAGGGGATTTACTTTTAGCTAGACAGGATCTCACCCCTCTCAGCTCACTCCATATGCTTCATTTACTCAGCCCAGGCATGTGGCCGCTTAGCACAACTTGACTTCATGTTAGTCCTGCTATTCTTTGTTGGAGAAAAATCTTATAGTCCTGTAGCAATTACATGCCTAGTTGACAATGAAATGTCTATTATGTGTTTGTTCAGTAATTGATTGATTATGGTATTATTGAGTTTATGATAAGTATTCAAAATTTTGGGAAATAAAAGAAGTATTTAGCATTTTTTAAAATTATAGGACTACTTGTCATAAAATACTAGATAAAATGTAAGTTAATGCCAAGATGTCTTTCATGGGAGGGGCTAGCTAAACTTGAGTGCCATAGAAGACATTCTCTGCATCATTACTATTTCTCATTCCCCTATCTTTCCTGGTTACTTAAAGGATTATACTCCCATGTCCCTTAAAGTTAGGCATAACCAAGCAACTTCTTTGAGTAAGAAAAATTGTGTGCAAAGACTTTTTTTTTTTTAAGAAAAAGATTGTTTAAGAATAGCATGATTCTCAAGGTTTTATCCCAGCTTTAGGAAAATGTGAATGTTTCTTTGGAGAGGTTTGCCTCAAGACTCTGGAGTTTATGTATTCAGGGGTTTTGAATGACTATTGTGGGCAGAACCCCAGTATGGTTAGCACTGAACAAGAGTCATAGTGAGAGCTCATTTAATATTTTTTGGACAAAACATTGAATGAATTTCCTTGAGGAAATGATGTAGTTTTTTTTCTGGGTGGGAAGAGAATGTTGGAATTTTATATTGGCAGAATTTATGTTTATATTTTGTAAGGTTAATTGTCCGACATTTATTTCAGTAGTTTTTTTCATATGCTTTCTCTATCAAATATTAGTAGAGGTCTGAAACAATTGTCTTTTTTTATCATGAAAATGTAAATTCTCAGTGTTAACCATCTTCTTGCTTATATACTCAAAAGAAATGGATGTAAATTGATCTAATTTTTTCAATTTCCTTAGATCAAATGTCCTTTAAAAGGTACTTTTTAGGATAAAATCGGTCTTTCCCTTGTTTAATAGGTCTCATCCTCTCATGAGTTTTATATGATGCTTCAAGAGCTTTTTATTTTGCTCCAAATATATATTTTAATACATCCTGAATCAGATCAGTGAAGACACATTTCACATTAAAACAAATTCACAGAATTTTAGAGAGGAAAGAGAACATTGATATTGTGTGTGTATTCCTTCCTTATGCAGGGAAAGTTAAAAGTAAGCCAAAGTCCAAGAAAGTGGCCCAAACATGCCATTTTAGACCACAGACTAAATAATTGATTAAATTATCTCCACGTTAAATTGGAAGCCTCACCGTTGTGTTAAGAGAAACCTTTTAGAAAGTTAAAGTGATGCCATCCATTTCAGATTTTAAACAGCAGTGATGAGAAGAATTTTAATTGTCATGTACAAATCTATTACCTTGAGAAATAGAGTGAAGACAGCTTCTGATGTCTCATTAGTGGTTTCTTGATCAAAGCACAGCTTTTATCAGATGAATAAATGATTTAAAAATGATGAACATGGGCTATGCAACTAGAAGTGAAAAAGAGAGCAGCATCATTTCTCCTATGAGTTTTCTGCCATCCTCCTGAATGGAAGTGAGTATGATGTTCTGCTCTGGTTTGGTTAAGTGTCAGCTAATTCTTAATCACTAATTGCATATATGGCTGGCATCTGGTCCTCCCTGGGACCATTCCAGTCAGAGGAGTGGTCAAGGAAAAGTTTCTGGTCAGAAATATCAGACTTCATGTCTCAAATAATGCCAGGCATGTAGCAGGCTGTCAGGAATTATTTGTTGAAATGATATTAGAACTTATCTTTTGTGTCTGTCATATAGAAAAGCAATGGTCTTGAGTGTAAATTTATTTGCAAAGTTACAGGCTGTAGGTGCAAAAAAGTTGTACTTCAAGAGCATGTATAATACAGAGGGAAGCAGAATTTTGTACCCTGAAGGGAAGGAATCATGGAATAGAAACAAGAGTGGCAGTTAAAGACATTTATTGTTATAGCGTATAAATTAGCTTAATTCTGCAATTAGTAGTTGAGTGGGTGATCTTTTCTTTTTCTTTTAATTTGATAGACAGGTGTGTTCTTGAGTGTAGCTGTGTAAGCATTATTTGCAAATGTGGATTAAAATAAAAGTGAAACTTTTCTTTCACTTTTCATTAGTGTCAGGAAAACCTATTTTCTGAATCCCAAGAACTGCATTGTTTGGCAAAATAAAGATCATGTAAAGATCACATCCATAAACTCATCAACAACTATTCACTCTTATTCCATATTTGCATTGAAAATATTTTTCCACTAATTTATCATGTGAATTAAAATGAGATAGAAATAACAAGGCAGTCTCAGTGTTTTCTCTTATGTTAGTAAGAAAACACTTAGTGCTTATGCATCTTCCACTCATTGAAGTATTCACCTTGATTCCTCTAGCACCTTTGATAAAACATTTTCAAGAACCTTATATGAGTTACTTAGTGGGTAAACACCTCTGCAGTTAACTTGAACACAGTGAAGAAAACAAGACATAAAGATTTCTAAAAATGCATCTGAAAAGACCTTCTATAGAAAGGAATTCTTTATGAAAATCACAGAATTTCACAACTAGACCAGTTCTATGCAAAAAGACATGTCACCTAAATATCATCGCACATGCTGACTTCTGACACATGGAAAGTAATTCCTAGGTTTGTGTTAGGTAGTGGCAGGCTCTGGAAGGAGCAACATTGGGCCTGACATGGATCATTGAGCTTGCTGTTATTTAAGGGATTGGAGGCCCCCCTATCAATGTCTTTTTCCATGTTAGACCCACAACAAATGCTGCTCTAGGAAACATCTCTACAAAATTTTTCAAACAGAATTGTAGTGATTCTGAAAGTTATTTCAGTTATGTTTAAAAAACAGTTTCATGTTGTCTCATACTGTATCTTTTATACTACTAATTTTTAATAAATAGAAATGTTTTATATAGCCAAAGTGAATAGTAGAATAAATAGTTGCATGCCACAATTATTTTGGATATTCTTAATAAATACTAATGAATAAATATATGTGAGACACAATAATTCCAGAAATTTTAGGGAAAATGTGTTGTCATGGAAACTCTCCAGTATGTATGGATCTAATGAAATATAATTCCTCTATTTTTTAAATAGTCAGATGATAAAAATAAAATGAATTAAGGAATATTTATGCTATAAAAATTTTAACAATGTGTTCATCTTTTCATGCTATCTTTTAAGCTCTGGATGATTTTAGATGGTTTACTATTATGTAATTTTTTAAAAAAAATATATATAAATGTTTGTATACCAACATGTGTATGAACTGTATGCATGTGTACATATATGTACACATGTGTGTTTATGTATACATATATAATTATTTGTGTGTATTATATATATATAAAACATATCTCTATATAATTAGAAGTAGGTTTTTGTCTCACTCTTACAATCTCTCAGTAAGAAATATCAACAATACTTATTTGTACCATTGGCACTTATATGAATTCTTTAAACCTTATGCACTTTTCTCCTTTGCTGTGGAAGCTTCCTTTATGCTACTACCATGTCTCATATCCATTCAGCTGAGGGCAGACCCAAATGATGCTGGCAGCTCAACCACTTTGCAAACAGGGCATGTTCTGTAGCATTTTGCAAGTAAAGTTTTAATACTACAATATTAAGTACTTACTGGTTCAATAATATGTTGCCGAGTACCCTTTCCATACTGCATCTCTACATAGCGTTTTCTGTTTGTAGTACTAAATGGATCCAGCTTTTATCTAATGTTCCTTTATGAAAAAAAAAAAGAGGTAATAGAAACATGTATTTTGTTTTTAATGTCTACATAGGTAAGTGCTTAATTCTGCATTCATATATGTCACACAGCTCTGCCTGCTAAGCAGGGTCACTTCTAGAAACAAAGCATGCTCTCTAATAAGACAAAGCAATCATCTTTGATCTGCTCTTCAAAAAGCCCATTATACCTTTCTGTGCATTTGCAGTATTTTGGTGGGCATTATGTTCTATTAATGAAATCATGTCACCAAGTTTTAACGGAGACTGTGGTCATGGCAGCAAAAATCCTCTTCTGAAGAATATTAATTTCCTTATTTGAATACATTTAAACAGGCTCATAAGACAGGCATCTTATCCTATGCCTGAAATCAATACAACAATCTTACAGTGTATAATTTAACTTTTAAAATTTTTTTTTGACTTGTGAGATTATGCATATGTAGCTTTTAAAAGGGTCCATTGAGATAAGGAATTGAGTAATTAACCATAAATGTAATGTTATATAGAAGATTCAATATTGTACCTGGAACCAGGATGACTGGATCCTTGGACTGGCCCTGTCACTTAAAGTTGTGTGACTTTACTTATACTCATTCACTCAGAAACATCAGGATGCTAACTTCCCCTCATATAAAATATTGAATTTTTCCCCTCCTGCCAACGACTCTACCATTGTATTATTGAGCCCAGAAGATCCCAAATGTGGTATGTGGATCCTCAGGGATACTTAGCACCCTTTAAAGGGGACTTTATGGTAAATACTACTTTCATAATAGTATAGAGATTTTATATTTTGTTCATTGACAGCACAAAATAATGGAGTCTAAAATGGAAGGACCTTGGGATGAATCAAGCAATGGTTACAAACAGTCCTATCAGTCACTGGATTCTTTAGCCACACATCAACAGCACATTTATTTTTTTAAATGCTGATTTCAGTTTTGGATATCTTTGATAGGGCAGTTAAATTTATTGGTTTTGCTAAATTTTCATTCTTGGCTTCATTGTTTTTAAAATATCCTGGTGATGATATCTGACTGTTTTCCAAGGAAAATTCTTGAGTGCTTGTTTGAGTTGTGAGCTGAGCTAGTTAGTTTTTCTTTCTACCTGAAGGAATGACTGGCAGGCAAACTGTGGTCTTCAGACTTGGATGCTTGGCAGAGATCTTTATCAAAAATGAATTATGTGAGCCTGTCACTTTAAGGAAAACAAAGGTTTTAACAGTGATAAAATTGGAGACTTCAAATGAGAATAAGTGTCCTCACCACTGTGAATTTGCAGCTTCACAACATGGAAAGACTTTACTGGTGTAATGGGGATAATATTAACGAATAAATTGGGTTTTGTGATAGCTTGTAATATGAATATCTGTTTGGATATCTTCATAACTAATGTGTAAAAACTACCACTGATTGATTTTTACTGCAATATAAAGAAATTATCTTAAACAAAATAAATAATTATAAACAACTATTAAAATATCCCATTCTTTTCTACATACACCTCTGTGTGAGGCTGGATTGTATGTGTGTGTGTATACACAGACACACACACACACATATGGTGTATAAAAATATATAAAGTAAATAAATTCATATATTTATAAATATATATAGTATATACATTTACATATTTATAAATATGTATAAAGAATACATGTAAAGTATAAAAAATTTATGTACTTTAGCTAAATCAATGTATCACTAAGGATTGAATGCATGATCATATGTAAAAACCCAACTGCCTTCTATTAAGCCAGACAATAAAGGAACTTGTAAAAAGACAAAACCCTCATTCTGTTCACTTTATTATTTTGCTTTGGAAAAATATAATTATTTGTCACAAACTTTTTTGGCATTATCATTGCTACTTTAAAAAGATTTCAAAAAAAAAAACCTTTCAACCTTTTTTCACTTTTAATTTCAATGTTAAATATAATCCATATAAATATATGTCCTTATATCTTCAATAATTTTTGAGATACCAGGGTACCAGGGCCTACAAGTTTGAGAACTGCTGATTCAGCCCATACCCATAATTCCACCTTTGCTCTGTTCTTTCATGCTGAACTCCTAGAGTCCTGGGCACCATCTGATGTGACCCTTGCTGCCAGGATGAAGCTGAGCCAAGGATAGAGATTCAGTTCTTTGAGCTTCCCCAAAGGTCTGAGGTTCTGATTTGGTGTTGTCCTCCAGGAAGCTTCACTGTACCAGAACACACGGTGTGTATAGAAGGGCAAGCCACTGCCCTGGTCCCCAGGGGATTGGAGCTTGCCTGTGCCCTGCAGCCATGCTGCAGAAACCCTGAAACTCAGACCCATGTGTGTATGAACCACCCAGGCTTCTGTAGGGACTGTTCTTCTCAGGACCATATGGAACTGAGCCTGAAGCTGTTCTAGATTTTAGGCTATTGTCTCTGGAGCTGGGCTCAGTCAAACCCTGAACCAATAAAATATAATACAATAGATTCTCAGGTGAAGCTTGTGACACTGATTGCTCTCCAGTGGTTTATCAGACAATCCCAGCCTGGAAGCTTTGATGAGATAATCCTTTCATTGAGTGAATGTTAAGGTACAAAGAGGAAACAAATTTCACTTTTCTGCCACTAAACTTTGAAACCTGGACTGGAATAGAAAGGTTCTACCTTGACCTTGAATCATCTCTCAATTTTGCCTCAAAGTTTGTTCAATTGATTTAGATAATAAAGAGACAACCACACTCTCCCTCCTATGATTAAAATTTCCAAGGAACTAAAAAGACACTTCACAGAAGAAGAAATGCAATTGGTCAACAAATATACGAAAAATAATGTTCAACACCTCTAGTAATTAGAAAAATGCAAATCAAAACTACACTGAGATTTCATCTCACTCCAGTCAGAATGGCAATTATCAAGAATACAAGCAAGAATATTTTTTGGTGAGAAAGTGGGGAAAAATATACTCTCATCCACTGCTGAGGGGACTGTAAATTGGTGCAACCATTATGGAAAGCAGTATGAAGATTCCTCAGAAAACTTGGAATGAAACCACATTTTGACCCAGTCATCCCATTCCTTGGTTTATACACAAAGGACTTAAAATCAGCATACAACAGTGATGCAGCCATATCAATGTTTATAGCAGCTCAGTTCACAATAGCTAAACTATGAAACCAACCTATGTGTCCTTCAATAAATGAATGGATAAAGAAAATGTGATACACACACACACACACACACACACACACGTATATATTTTGTTAGAGTCTGTAAACAAGTCAAGATGGCACCTGGCATTTTGCAGAGGGAGTGGTTTGTGAAGTGTGGAGATTCCTTATTGGTTGACTGCTGTATCTAGTTTTTGTTAATTAAGATAAGCTGTGTGGAATGTATATATACCCCTCCGGTCCTACAATAAACGGCTCCCACTCCTGCTGTATCAATGTACACAGTTGCTCATCCCCCCACCCCGTTAGTTTGCTGCAGCCGGTCTGCGGCATATTTGATGGAATATTACTCAGCCTTAAAGAACAATGAAATGATGGCATTTACTGGTAAATGGGTAAAACTGGAGAATATTGTGCTAAGCAAAATAAGCCAGTCCTAAAGAAACAAAGGTTGCAGGTTTTCTCTGATAAGTAGATGCTAATTCACAATAAAGGTGAGAGGAGAATGGAGGTATCTTGGACGAGACAGAGGGAAATAAAGGGAGGGGAGGCTTGGGGGTAGAAATGATAGTAGAATAAATCAAACATTATTACCCTATGTGGGCGTGTATGATTGCATGATCTGTGTAACTCTACATCATTCACATGAATGAGAACTTATACTCCATTTATGCATGATGTGTCAAAATGCATTCTACTGTCATGTATAACTAATTAGAACAAATTTTAAAAATATATATTTTTAAAAAGTCCATACCAGAGTAATAATCAAATCAAAGGTTGGGAATTAAGGCTTCTTTCTTCTTGATTCCATACTGAAAGTGCCCCCACCTTCAGATTCCTCTCTCTCTTTCTCCCTCTTTTGCTTCCTTCCTTCCTCCTCCCTCTCTCTAATGTTGGCTGTGGATAAGAGCATCATGCTATCTCTTGATCTGCTTCATGGGTGAATCAGGTTTTCATCAAGGCTGACCTTCTGTCAATGGCAGAACTTTTCAGGTTGTTACAGTGTGGAAATACTTCTCTAAGTCTAGTGACTAAGTGACCCTAAGTTTCCTAACCCAGTAGGCATCCCTGGCTTCCCCTTTTCTTTTCCCTTTATGGCTCTCACATTTTCATTATCCCATAATTAAGAGGTTCTTTCTAGCACCACAGGGCTCCAACCTTCCTCACTGTGGACAGAGTAGCAGTTGTTAAATATGTTGAGTAGCCACATGAAACCAAGCCCCTCTCCAACTTCCAGGGACATGCGCTAAGCACTTTGATGGTCCCTGGCAGTCTTCTTGGCTGGCTGCCTTCACAATTCATGCTTCATGGGCAACTAACTCTTTCCAAACTGATGTCCTCACTCTCCTTAGAGGCTACAGGTGGGATCACCTGTGCTGTTAGAACTGTGTTGATCCATTCCTAATTAACTAATCCATGGGGTGTCCAGAAGTTTGATTTTAAAAGGGGATATTTGGCAACTTACATTTTGTTCTGTGCTTTGAGAGTTAAGGTGAATTAAAAAAATGTCAATTTTAACAATCAGTCACACTGTTGGTATAAACACAAATCCATGAAGATTTCATATCGTTAATAACTGTGTTTTTGGTTGGAAGCTAATATTAGCTTGAACTATATAGGAAAGATGTAAAGGGGAAGTTTTGAGGGGCCAGAGAAATTATTGAATGACTAAAGAACAACTTGGCAACAACTTAGAAATAATTTTGGAGTCTATGTAGATTTCTGTTTCCATGACTAGTTTATACATATTCATATACATGGATATACACACATATGTATATTTATATGTGGGCCCATGTACATCTGCACATTATAGTTGGCAATCATCTACTTGGCACGTGACAACATATACAGAAATAAATGACTTATATCATCAAGAACTGCTGAGGGCCATTACCAAGTAGGAATGACCATCGAAATTTCCTTGCCAGCGTACCCCATGTTAATTTCGCTGTGACCTTGCATGTGTGTTTGAGAAAGGTGACCCTGCTCAACGACCAGGGTGGATCCAGGATTAGGGTGTGTCCTGCACTTTGAGGAAGTATCCCGCTTCTTGGGTTAAGGACGTTCCCAGTTTAAGACCTTGGATTTTAGGGAAGTTCGATGTTGAGGATTATTGCTGCTGGAATTAGGGCGTTCCTGCTGCCTGAGCTCCCGTTGAGTTCTCGTGAGATTCAGAGAGCATTTTGGGAAAAAAGCCTCGTGTAGTAGGTGAATTGGGTGGCAGCAGAACTGGGATTGCCCCAGAACGTGTGTGGAGGCCGGTGTGAGTTCGGGAATAAAGAATTGCTGTTTGAATCTACAAAGCTGTGTGGTGGCTCGTGATTCTGTGCCCAGCCAAGACTGTGGCAAAGAACATAAATGTGAAAAAGAAGAATCTGTTGGTGGTAGCAGGATACAGGAAGATTTATGTAAAATCAATAGAAAGGAAAAATATTGGAAATAGAGCAAACCACATACTTCAGTTTTTTAAGTATAAAAATAAAATATTGTTCTGTTTAATTGGTTTGATGGCATTATTCTGAGCCATCAAAATTCTCAGATTCTCAAACTTTCTTCCCTCAGTTTTCTTTTTCCATCTCTGTCATCTTCTTACAGCATAACGCAGTAATTTATATTCACCTATTTAACTTAAAAACCTTATTATACTAAGCAAGAGAAGAAAAATGAGTCTTACACGTATTAGGGAGTACCCAAACGCCTGATCAGCACAAAGTGATGGACAGAGAAGGATCTGATTGTCACTTTAATGTATTATTTTTCTGGAATATCAGATACATATTTTATTACTATTATTATTATTATTATTATTATTTTGCATTACAGTTATTAATACACCTTTATACCACAATTTATCATATCTCTGATTGTATATAAGGTATGTTGACATGAAGTATTAACAGGTCAAAGATTAAGACAGGGAGATAATTTAGAGCTTAGGTCTTATTAGGCTTGCTAACGTAACTCAAATGAGCACAAGAGAAATGTGATGTGTTGTGAAAATATTTATGAGCCTTTGCCATGGTCTGTGGGTGACTTGGCACAGTTTTCATGATCCAGTACCTCTACTCAGTGACAGAAGTGTCCCACATTGCTATGTGATGGACGCTGTGTGTTAATATGCCACAGAATTTCACTGGTCAGTGAAATGAAGAGTGACCTTTAGACTTAAGTAAATCATGCAGCTACTCACAAATTTTGGTTATTTTAGACAGATATTTTTAATTCTTTTGTATTATAATTACACATAATAGTATATTGTGTGCACATCAATGCTTTTGTGTCTCAAATATCGATGGTAACTCTGGGAGCATTTTGAATATGATACTAATAGATTGGAAATAAAGGAATGATAGCAGGTTTATTCAAATGTATCTGGAATGTATCACAAGAGGGGCACTAAGAAAGGATCCAAATTCCAGTTTCCCCCTTACCTTCATATACACGAGTAATCCTAGACTAGGAATGGTAGAGGTGAAGAAATCATTTTAGAAGAACTCATTAACTTATTCTTAAAGAAAAATTATTGATGTTTAACTAGAAATTATAAATTAACTTAGATGTTCATAATATTTTTTTAGAGCCAGAATTACAAAAAATTTCAACCAAGCCCATAGAGTACAATTAATAATCTCAGTTCTCTTTCGATACTCTTAAGAAATATTGGTGAAAATTGAGAATTATGATTGTATTCAAGAGAGGATACCTCAAAATAGAAACCAAATGAGCTTCCTGGCAATATTACACAAGTTCATAAAGGAATTGTCTTGAAGTTTAGAAGCAAATCTGTGCTTAATCATTCATCTGTTATGAGTTTTCTAATTTTGCCTCTTGACAACCAGAACACCTTGAGACATAAGTAATTCTACATCCACTTTAGAGATCAGAAGGTGCCAGCCAAGAGATTCTCCCACCATGTGTGGAGCTAGAGCAGAAAGCAAGAGAGCTGGGGAAGTGGCTTCCCCCACGTGTGATGGGTACAGCAAAGACTGTTCACTGGAGGAGCATTTCCTCTCCCTGCCTGCGTGGTCCTTTGCTGATGTTAGTAACCACATACTCAGTCCCTCTGCACTCACGCGTTCCTAGAAAGAACACATCAGGAGTCACTATCTTACTCTTAAACATCTAATTTTTGCCCTAGGGGTTAGATAAGGCAATTCTTTTGGACCTTTTCATTTCTTATTGCATTTCTAGCATTTGACAATATATCCTTAAATATACAGAAGAGCATGTGGGTGGAATGTGAGGAGAATCACAGAGCAGTAGAATTGTTAATGTTTCCATAAAAAGCACCAGAGTAAAAGGAGGTGAGGGAATGGGTCTTAAATTATGCATGGAAGTCTCTTGTCAATCAAACAAGTTGCAAGTGCTGAGGATTCTTGTCAGGGAGGCATGTCATCCCCGCAATCCACATCTTTCTAATGATTCCAAAATTGGGTTCTGATTCTTAAGCTTCACCTTATAAACTTAAGCTTTCCTCAGCCTTGCCATTCACTTTACCTCCCCAGTTGCTTACTTTGCCTTTTTTCTCATACATCTTTCCCTTCTCAGGGTGGTTGTTCCTGTTTTTCTAGTAGACTGTAAGCTAGTCCTTCTTACTCTTCAACTGAGCACCTAAATTTAGATATGAAACAAATTCCATCCATACTTCTACTTCCTCAAACACTCCTCCCATGTGTACAACTTAACTAACATTTTCTGTCTTCCTTCTCTTTTCTTGTCTTAACCCTTCTCCACCAGTATTTCTCTCCCCAGAAGAATCTAACATAGGAAGTGCTAATCTTCAGCAATTGGTCTCATTTTTTTCCAATTTTATTATGGCTTACCAGGAAGTTTTCAGTGACAAATATGAAACACATCTTGCTAAAAACATTTGTGTAATTTAGTGTCCATCATTGACTAAAAAATGGTATAAAGCTAAACATAGACTTACCCAACATTTGTGTTTCTATATATTCACCCAACAACCTGAAATCCTACATCTACACCAAAACTTGCACATGAATGTCCATAATAATTCTGCCCATGGTCATCAAACAGTGGTGTTGGGGGATCAAGATGTTCTATGAAAGGTGAACTGAGAAACAGATTCTGTTTCACTCATATATACAAGGAGACAGACACTATGCAGCAATAAACCATGTAAAGATGTGAATGAATCTTAAATGAATACTGATTAAGTGAAAGATATCAGTATTAAATGGAAGTTATATACTTTGTGAGTTCATTTATATGACATTCTGGTAAGAAAGAAAAAAATGAAAAACCAAAAATAAACTATAGAATGAGAAGGCAAATCAGTGATTTCCAGGGATGGGAGCAGTGATAGTTTAACTAGGTAAAGCAATGTTTTTGTTTTTTTTTTTTTTTAAGGCTATAAAACTATTTTGGTGAAGACTAATCCATGATTTCTTTCATTGGCAAATCCTATAGAATTTTACAGAACAAAGAATAAATGTAGGAAATTTAAAAAAAATCACAAGTTCTTTCCAGGATGGAAGGCAGTTTGTTCAAAAGAATCTCTAAGTGAAATAATAACTTCATGAAAGGATGGACAAAGAGGTGCTGATTTAAATAGCTTTGGAGATTACTGAAAATTATTAAAAATCTTTGATAAATTAGACTTAAATTATATATAAACATAATCTTTAATTGAGAAAGATATTTCTCAGAGGTATGTGACTTCTTTATTCTGAGGTTTCTGTATATGTCTCCTGAGATTAAGCAAATAAATAAATGGTTTGACAGTGATGTCAGGGAGCTAGCTTTTTCAATGCTGGGAGCGGATATAATATGTTAAATTAAATAAACAAGAGGCTTTTGGCCTGAGGCTATCTCTGAATTTGCAGTTTCTGTGTAACAAACTGCAACCTAATTCAGGAATATATCTTTTGTAACAGCCAGGTGTCAGCCAATCGCAGGCAGACAACTGATCAGACCACATCCAAATAAGGCAAGCGACTAGCTGTAATCGACCATGCTATTTCTGTGCGTATGTGTGTGGTTAGCCTATAAATTCTCACTGCCTGAGCTCTCTGAACCTCTTTCAGTATAGAGTCTGACCCAATTCATGAATCACTCTTTGCTCAGATAAACTGTTAAATTTGTCTGATACTTTTATTCTAACTCACATAAGAAAGGGCAGAGAGCTAAAATAAACCATATGAACCTGGATTGAATTGGAGACATAATGTTTATCTAGTGATAGATACATAGAAAAATAATTATGAATAATGCATATGCATGGGTTGGTATACACACAAGTATTTCTCAACTTTGTCCATTGAGGAGGCCTAGAAGAAATGATATCCCAATAGTGACAAGGACAGCCAGCATCCAGAGAGGGATGTTTTCTCTTCCTCAGATTGTGCCAAATTCTTCTGCTTTGTCTTTTTGAAGTAATATGTAAAAATTGCACATATTTATGGGATATTGACTGATATTTAAATGCATGCACACAACGTGTACTGATCAAATCAGGCAATTAGCATTTCTATCTCCTTGTCTTTTCACTATGCTTGGAATTCTTTTTCTAGTCCTTTTCTAGTTCATGAAATATGGAACAGGCTACTATAAAGTCATGCCACTGTGGTATAGAACACCAGAACTTTTTCCTTCCATCTCTGGGTATAACTCAATACTGATCCCCCTACTACCCATGTCACCTTCCCAGAATCTGAATCTGGTAATCAAAATTCTATATTCAAATGAGCCTTTTTTTCTTTTAGCTTACATATATGAGACAGAATATGTGGTGTTTGTCTTTTAGGGTCTGGATTTTTTTCACTTACTGTATTGCAGTTCCTGGGCAGTGGCTTTTAATACCATTCTACAACAAAAGGAACCGGGGCTCTTTGTAAAAATGGCAGATTTCAGGGCTGTTCTTGAAACACATGGGATGAACCTGGGGCATTCTGTGGTACCAGAAACTAAGGAAGTTCTAAAAACTGATGGGGTGTCCAAGAGATGTTAGGAGGAACTAAAAGATTTTTTCAAAAATTGATAATGCTACTTTGAATAATGGGTTATTGGAGTATGATTCAAAGTATGAATAAACATCCATGAGTCCATACTGACACAAAGAAATAGCTGAATAAGTGAAGAAATAGGAATAAATGGACACATCTTTATAAGGTAATTCCAAATAATCTATGTAGATACTTTCTCCTCCAGGTGATGAAGTGTAACTATGCCCCTTTTGTGTATGGGGCAGGGGTAGTACTTAATAACTTGCTTTTAAAGATGACAGAATGCAAAAGGCAGGATAAAGAAACCAGAGTGGATGAATGTGATAACTGTAACCTTAGCCAGAGGATAAAGTTTATAGCACTGGTGATAGGTCAACTAGTTAGGATATATCCTTGATGGGCTACATTGATATGGCATTTCACCCCTGTGATTTTTCTTCCTCAAAATCCTTAACTCCAATGTATCCATGAGAAAAACCTCAGACAAACGCAAATTGTAGGAATTCGCACAAAATGCCAAACAGTAAACCGCAAAACTGTCAAGCTCACGAAAAAAGAAAAGTTTAAGAAAATGTCACAACTAAGAGGAGGCTCAGGAGTCATGATGACTAAATGTAGTGTGAGATCCTGAAGGGAATTCTGGAATGAAGAAGAACTCTAGTGGAAAATCAGGAAATCTGATAAAGCTTAGATTTTAGTTCATAATAATATGACACAGATAGAGATACAGATATTTTCTCGGAAAGCAGGACTTAACTGGGTAACAGCCCCAAATTGTGAAGCCCCCTTGCTGAATGATAATGCCTCCTGGATGCCTGGGCACTCATAGCAGTGGGTAGATACCTGAACGAGAGGAGAAGGATGGAGGAACTGAAGTGGAGCTCTCTCATGGGAAGCAGTGCAGTCTGGTACAGCTGTGTGCTGTAAAATCATTTTGAGAATGAGTCAGCTCCAAGAATGCAAGACTGCTGCATGATGCAGACAGTCTTCATTTGTGAGTGATTATGGGGTAGCCAGACAGCTATTTAGGGTTCTTTGGAATCTGTTTTTTCATGATTTTAAATGTTGGGGAAACTAATATTTCCAAAGCCAACAATTAGTCTGGGAAGTTCAGGTACAGAGAATGGGATTTAAAAGTGAGTTCTGAAGATTAGACAGTATATGGATTGTGGGATTGAGAATATACAGAATCCTTATAAATGAGAATTAAATCATGATAAACTGGAGAAAATAAACTGGCTTGCTTAGCTAAAAAGGGTAAAACAAACCTGGATATGGCACTGAGGGAAGCCAATCACATTTGAATGCTGGGGGTCATCTGTAGATAGTGGGGTGAAAATGGCCAATGATGAGGCTTTGGTGTTTTAATATTAAGTTTAGGAGTTATATTTAATGATTAAAAAAACTTAAAGTGTTTTCCCCCCCGAGGAATAATTGTGTAATAACTGTTTAACTCCTCTCTTATTTTCACCATTCCATAAGGTACTTTCATTGGGTACCAAGTGGTTGTTCTACAGTCAATGCTGGCCAATTTGTTTGCTGAATCTGTCAGAAGGTAGGAGATGCCATGCCACATTTAGCCAGACTGTTTGGTGACTATCTGGCTAAGTAACTGGTCAATTACAGTGATTGAATTGTATTTTGGGGAGATAATAAACATCTCTCTGACCTCACATGTAAAATGTTTTACTTCAAATGGAATTGACATGGATTCTGATCAGCTGATTGGCTTTTGTCATTTTGAATGACCACCTCTAAAATGTCCCCAATGATGCCTCTCTGTAGTCACATTTTCATGTAATTCTCTTCCCTTAAGTGTATTTTGAGCCTAATGGCCAACTTCTATCAACTATAATACAGCAAAAGTGATAGGGCGTCACTTTGGAGACTGGGTTGCAGACTGTAACTTTCACCTGTCTCTGTCTCTGTCTTTCACTTTTCTCCTCTTATACTTTAGCTCTGGAGGAATCAGGCTGCTCTGTTGTGAGTGGTCTTCCAGAGAAGCTTTTGAAGAATAGAGCCAGGACCCGACAAAAGCTTCCTGGATGATATTGGAAGTATGTCTTCTCCCAATCATGCTCTGATGTGGCTACACCCATGCTTGACATCTTGATGGGGTTTGTGAGAGTTTATCAACAGAGGACCCAGCTAAGCCATGCCAGGAGATTGGACCCAGAGAAACTGTGAGATAATGAATGTTTGCTGCTTTAAACTGCTAAACTTCAGAGTAATTTGTTATGCAGATTTACATAACTAAGCCAGTTGTAAACATTTTATATTACATTATAATCAAGTCATTAAAAGAGCTTTCACTTTTAAATAAGGAGGATAACATTGCAATTCCATGAAAACAACTTTGTCCTAGTTGAATACGTTAGCAGAATTTACTTCTGTAAAGAACACAATTTTGATATTCGATGTGAAAAATGATATTTCTTTTATCATTTTAGAATAACAAACAGCATATCCTATGTTTCAAAGAAAATTTCATAACAGATCCTATATATGCACAAGCTATTCTACTGAATTTTTATTTGAACCCCCCCCCCTCAAAATTAGCACACTTGCCAATCATTAATAGGAAAAGATATATTAATCAACAAAAGTAAATGGTTTGTCTTGTCTTCTGACTCTTTGTAGGTGTGTCTGCATTTTAGCTCTACAGAACAACGGGATTCTTTCAGGTGTTTTTGCTAATGGAATGGAAAATTAAAGGTTTTAGATTAAGAATTAAAGACCATTAGTAAGACTCAGCAGGAAAAATAAAAATCAAGTACAATCTAGTTTTCCAAATGGCATTTGTCTGGGTTTTCAGTCATATTGTGTTCAAAACTGTCCCTTCCACTAGGCTTTCTTTCTTATAAAAGTGTGGCCCATTTGCTATACAGACATTATCTTATTTATTCCCTTTGCTAATGTTCCCCATATGCATGATCAAACTTCACACTTTCTCACACTCGTTTTGCCTCTTTTGGCATGTGCTCTGTTTGCCTGCCATATGTAACTACACTTGCAACACTTCCAAACCCAATTTAAAGTTTGAAATGTATCCTTCACTGCACTTTGTATTTTTATACCTTTGGAACTTGGCAAAAGTTTTCTCCATCAAAATCTGACTTATCTTCTTCTTCTTCTTCTTTTTTTTTTCTTCTTTAGCTAGTTAATTTCAAAAAAGCATTGCCGTTTACAGTTCTCATATTTGGTCCAATTCTGAGTTCAGAGAAGGCAAAAGTGTAGAAGTGTATCTGAAAAATCCCTTTGTAGTAGTGTGAGGGAAATCCTAATAGACAGGTGGTGACTTCACGGGATAACTGGATTAGATTGAAAAGTTTCCATTTAAGCTTTTCAGCTGACTGTTTTGTGTGTCACTTCCCTGGGCTCAAGAAAGATACTGTAGCAAGAGACCATTTACTACCACTGGAGTGAGGATTTGTCACATGTGAGCTCTGATTTAATTTGTAATTCATAAACTCCTTGAAGAGATTGCCCAAAATTAAAATTAAGCTTGTTGATTTAGTTGATGACTATGAATACAAGCAAACTATCCTGAAACAATTTATATTGACATTGTATATTTACCATGCCACAGGGTAGGAAAAATGCTTATTCCAGATCTGCCCCACCCCCCAGCCCCATGTGCCTTCTCTATTTTCTAAGATCTAGGTCAAGTTCCACTCCCTTCACAAATCCCTCACTGATTACACCCACATTAAGCTCAACTTCTCTAATCTCTTGAAGAATTAATTGTCTTTCTCATTTTAGCTCTTAATTACATACTCCTATGCAGCCTGAAATACTCTTTCTCTTCTCCTTTGACTAACAAACACATGTTTGTAGTTTAGGGATCCTGGTAAGCATCACCTCCTCCTGGAAGTCACCCCCGGCCATTCCTACCTTCTACGGTGACTACCAAGAGACTGGTTGCTCCTGGAGTCAGCTCCCATAGCATCATCTGTGTCTGAGAAAAGAGCACCTGTCTCTCTATTTAGGGAATATCTGCCTTCTCTGCCTCCCCATTACAGACTGAGCTCCTGTCTAGTGGGCAGCTCATGGTGTTCAACACTGCTTCATTGACACCTAGCTCTGGGAAATGGCTGGAAATTTAAAGAAACTAAGCATATATTTGATGAAATAATAAATGAATGAACCCAAAATAATAAATTAGTGAATGAATATAGAAAAATTAATTACTGCATTGTTATGTGTATTAGTTACCAATGCATATAAATTAATTCATTATATATATCAATACATCAAATAGCTATGTGTATAATGAATGAATTAATTATTGTCTTTAACAACTTAAGGTCATGAGGTTAATTAATAATATGCATAAATTAATGGCTATGTGCAAATTCTTCACTGAATAAATAGGAGAAAAAATGAGTGCATTAGATATTTCTTATTTAGTGCATTAGATATTTCTTATTTAGTTGAGAGAGAATTTATGTAAGTTTTGATTTTTTTTGGGGGGGGGGACCAGGGATTAAACTTAAAGGTACTTAACCACTGAGCCACATCGAAGCCCTTTTTATTTTTTATTTTGAGACCAGGTCTTCCTAAGTTGTTTAGGGCCTCAGTAAATGCTGGGGCTGGCTTTGAACTTGTGATCCTCCTGCTTTAGCCTCCTGAGCCACTAGGATTGCAGGTGTGTTCCATGGTGCCCAGTTTACCTTTTTCATTTTTTATCAAACTGTTTTTTTTTTATTAGAAATATAATTTGCTGAACTTTCGGTAGAGAAGGAAACAAGGAACAAACTACCCAATAAACTCAGTGCTTTAAGCTACAGCATTTGTTATGTCTTCTTTACACTTTTTTAATGTCAGCATTCTCATGTTTTTCTATTTTTCATGCTGCCATTATAATGGCAGCCTAATGCCCAACATGATAGATTGTCACAGAGCTAATAAAACACACCAGCCAAAGACCATGCAAGTGAACACATTTAACCAGATGAGGTTCATTTAGCATGCTGCAGTTGAGGACGATGCCTAATGGAAGAGCTGTGGAGTTCTTAGAGGGAGGACTTTGGGCCAGGCTTTTGAAAGGACTTGGGCTTCAGCAGGATGATTCCCATAGGGCTTTAAAGGGAAGAGTCCATTTCTGAATTAGATGTTGTCAGAAAGCAAGAGTAGTTGGGGATTAGCTGTCTTGGCAAAAATTCCCTAGGGGGTTAGAGGACCAGAACACTGGTGCATGGTCATTGGGAATTGAGCAGGAATCATGAAGGTTAGAACAAGGAGGAGGATTGCTCAGCTGTTCTGTGGTCATCGTGTCCTTGTCTTTGTCTTGCTTCGGACATGGTCACACACACATACCTCCTGTTGTGCCTGTTGTTGATGATATCTTTCCCACAGCTACCATCAATTTTTGTCTTCTGAAATATTTATTTATTGTTGGACATGTGTTTTTCCCCCATTTTCTCAATTATGTGATATAATATGCTGAACACTATTATAAATGAAGCTTTTTTTCCTTTAAGTAGAATTTCAGAGATGGCTACTAGTATCACATATGTGGTCATTTTTTCTTTGCTGTCTTCTACTGTTGTATTTTCCTGCCAAATTGAAATGTGTCAGGTTGAATCATCAACAGTAATATAGGATACTGATAAGATATTGTACTTCTATCATTATTGTTAACTGCATATTATAAACATTGATTGCTTGATAGGTGAAAATGGAATCAAATTTTTATCTTAATTTCAATCCCTGCAAGTATTTGGAAGGTTGAATTTTTTTTGTAATCTGTGTCTTTATGGTTTTCAGTTGCTCTTTATGAAATGTCTGTTCATGTTCTTTGTCATGAGCAGGTATCATCTGTTTTTAGACTAAATAGCACCCTCGGACAGACTTGAATATAGTTGTTAATATTAAAAGTGAATATTTGATGTTTTAAGAAGCAATGTTTTGCTAAACAAAATCTCACATAACTTCTTCAGAGAAATAATGTCAGCTATTGGCAGAAACCACAACAATGATTATTGTGAATGAATATGTATAAGAAAAAGAAATGATTGTAAGGAAATAGAAAAATGGTATGGTAATATTTTTGAGCTGCATAATTCTCTATCAAATTTGTGCATTTAAATATCCAAGATGAGACTTCTGTGTTTTGTTTTAACATACTAAATTTGTGGTAATTTTTTTCTCAACAATTGTCATGTATTACTCTTCCATTTTCTCAATTTTCTTTTATTGGAACTTCATCTGGTAAGCAAAGGCCACTTGCTGTAAGATGTGTCAATAATGTTTCTATCTAAATATTTGTTTTATGTAATCTTGATTTTAAGTTAGAGCGTTTATTCTTGTAATTATCAATTTGATAAAATAAGCCATAGGTGAATCGGAATTTCAGAATATTGATATTTTAGCTCCATGTATTTACCCAAATCAATTTGTAAAATTAAGTGAATATAAATAAAAGATAGCCTTAAAATGACTTGGAGTCATTATTCTTCATCAAATATTTTGAACTGACTTATACCTGCAGATTTGAGGTAAAAAGTACTCAGTGCCATAGTAATAAAAGATATATATAAAATTGTTGAAACATAGTAATAATTATTCAATACTAACAAATGTGCTTGAATATACATACTAGGATGCATGGATATTATAAGTATAAATTTAATTGTATGCATCCAGTATATAGATATATACATGTATACACACACACACACACATACATACATATATATATTTAAAATCTATGATTCTTTCAGAAATGTAAATGATTGCTTGTCCCCTGATTTTGAAGACTAAACCCCACCAGAATCCATGCCTCTGACAGTGACGTGCTTCATTCATCTGTGACAATCTGGTAACATCAATCATGCCCTACAGCTAGTGACTGCAGCCTTTATGCTGCTCAGTGCTCGCCCTGTAATCATTTTTCAATCTTTCTGAGTACTTCATAAAACATTTTTAATGCCACTCTATGGAAACAGATGCAAATTAATTTCATTTTCAAGGGCTTTTAAGAAATGTTGCTTTATTTTAGGTTGCTGTTAATTTTGTATTACTACTTTTATCAAAGGCATAAAATATAATTTCTGTTTTTATTAAAGATGAGGATTTCAGTGGTGCAATCTAAGAAAAAAATGTAGTGTAATAGAGGAGGCTTTCTCTTTTCATTTCTCTCCCCCCACCCCCATTGGCATGGGGTGAGGGGCAATGCAATCCACACTCCTCCCATATTCGTCAACTTTCATGTCTGTTTTACTGTTATCTATTCCATTAAGATTGTGATTAATGAAAGCTTCCCAAATTTTATATATTTTGAAAACTAGCCAATGCCTGCTTGTTAGAGGCTATATTGCAAACAAATAGCAATAAAAATAAGGTGATACAGGCTTTTGAAGTCTTCAGAGAAATCATCACTGTGATCTTTGTACCACTGCTGCGGAAAAGAGGACAACATTTCTGACATTGTTAATGACAACACGGCAGCTGAAAGAAAGCCTGGGTTTCTGGGACTAGCATTAGGATACAGAACTCCTGCTGAGCTCACCAGCTCCTTGCTCTGCACAGCTGCCTTCTCAGCTGGGGGTTTGAAATCAGCACTGTGAGAAAAGACAGAAATGACCATGATGCATGTTCCTCACTATGAGAAAAAGGTAATGTTCAATTAATGCTTCAGCCTTCTGATTTCTAAATGACTTATTCCCATCTTTGTTTTCATGTTCTGCTGTATATATATATCCAAAAATATATATAATTTGATTTATTTCATGAACAAAATGCCTAAACTAAAAGTGCCTTTGTGTTTTCACTCCTATGAGAAGGATATTTATGGCTTTACTGAATCAATAAGAGCAAGTATGTATGTACATTCCTACAGGATAATGATGTGACTTATGCTGTCCTAGCTAAACCTGCATGTAATATAATAATAATAATAATAATAATAATAATAATAATACACACAATTGAAAAAGAAAAGTCCTTGTCAAAAGTATTTCTATAAATGCAGTGTATGACTTATTGAAAATTTATATATCTACCTTATCTGCTGTTCTGTTGTAAAATTGTGTGTATCTTGGTGCTAATGGTGAGGTCTAATTTAAAGTAATAATTAAAAATAGTTATATTTAAATATAATAATCCTTTTCTTCATAGGGTTATCTGATTCTGCTTTTTTAGGAAATACACCAGTCGGATTCTTAGGAATTATTATTATTCTCTTTGGGAATAATTTAATTTACTCTCCCAGAATGATCTAAAAAAAATCTTGCATGATGTGTATGTGCATGTGTGTATGTGTGAGTGTTTGTTGATCTCTGACTTGGGTCTTATGAATTTCCGCTAAGATTTTCATTTGCCTTTAAGTTGGAAAGCTGAATGCTATTGAACCTGAATAATATGAACCTGAAGTTCAGGATTTGAATGTTCATCAGGAACATGTCAATTTAATCTTATTTTAGTGGTTTGAGTTAGAGTGTTGATTGCCATCACTTTGATAGCCATTCAATACAAATTATTTCACATTTATTGTATGTCAGGCTCCAGCCTTGGCAATGAAGTCCAAAACCAAGCATGTGGGTCTTGGTCTCAAGATTTTTTTAGTCTAATTGTTTGGATCAGGAAGCTCTTTTTCTGAAGAAGGGTCTAATGTGTGATTGTACTGCTGTGCAACCCATGTTGCAGCAGAGTTTTACAAGATTCACTGAATTCTACCTTGGAGTACAATAATATTTGCCTAATACACGACTGGTCTCAATTAATTAATTTTTATCTACTTAGACAACCACTAAGGATTACCATTTTCCCTGCCACTATTGTAAATCCCAGTGAAATAGCAGTGATCAAACACTGAGGTCCTCTATCCTCCTAGAACTTACAGCCCAGTTGGGAACCAGGGTTTTAGAGGTAGCATATCATTTCACTCTTGTTTTATGACGCCTAAGAGGGAAAACATACCCTAGAAAAGGGGATGGAATTGACTGAATCACACTATGCAATTCATACAGCCTGTTTGTTTTTCATAATGTGAGACATTGATCCAAAGGAAAAGAAAGAGCTTCCACAAATATTCACTCGCACTTACAGAACTGTTAAAAGTGATTGTAAAGGGAAACAACAAATAACTCACAATTGTATTTTCCTTCCAAAAATCTGTGTTAAGAATTCCATGTTATTTAAATTATTTATGCAGTGTGGTGATTTTAAATTTTGGACACTCTGAAATGGTCAAAGATTCTTAGTGATAGTTCACCTAGTGCTTTCCTTTGACTTGCTAATTGACAAAACTCACAGGTTCTTTGCTGATTTGCTTTGGCTGCTAGTGGCACTGTCTATAGAGTGAGAATGTTTCTGATATTTCAACCTGGAAAGAATTAGGAAAACATTTACATATAGCTTCATAGCCTCTCTCTCACTTGGAATTCTTCATTTTCCTATTTTAAGGTTACAGTGGAATATATTCTCCCTATTTTAATTATTTTTCTCTCTCCTGATTCCTTCTCATTTCCTTCCTCCCATCCTACTTACCTTCCTTCCTTCCTTTCTTCCTCCTTCTCTCCTTCCTTCCTATCATCTTTGTTTCCATCATCTATTGCCAAATAACAATTTAATACTTTTTAGCTCATTCTCATGTATTTCCCCATTACCAGATTTGCTATAGCAGTGGACAACACTAATTTCTTGTGATCTCTTGCAGACAGTGGCCATACACTTTGGATATGGAAATGAGGCATGAGTATAAATTGCTAAGAGTTCCAAGAAGGTTCTGACTTTACCTGATACAAGGGCATGCTATAAGGCATTGCCTGATATACAGGATGACTTGATTCTTCCTCCCTTCTCCCTTGAAGCTACACTGAGATGCAAGGAATTGTTACATCCATCTGGTGATCATGAGAAGGCAAACATGAGCCATCACCAAGACAATTTCAGAAGTGCCAGACCCAAAGTGGTCAAATTCCTGAACCAATTCTTGTTGTCTCTCTAAAGACTACTTCTTTTAAAAATTTTAATTCACACATAATAACTGTACCTTTTTATGGGATGAGGTATAGTATTTTTAATATGTTACAGAAAATAATTCAATAATTACTAAACCTAAATAATAACCTCTAAATAATGTTTTCTTTTATTCCTAGTTGAGAGCATTCTTAGCTGATGTGTTTTTCATCTGTGTGTAAAAAGTGTGATATAGGTTGTTTAAAGTTCAATATTATGTTATAAATAAAACACCAATGAGGAAACATAATACATGACAGCATAACATGACATAACTGGTATGTTACTTACTGTTTCTTAGTATTCATTTTATAAATTAAAATAAGGGGTTGCCTTACTTCTCAGGTTCATTGAAGATCTAAATTTCAAGTTGTTATGAGTAGGAAGTATGTTGAATACAACAGTTTTTGACTCTTTCTGTTAAATAATATCTTAACATTTGTACTCCGTGGATACTTCATATATGGAAGAATCCATTGCAGTTTTCCCTTTCATGCTTGGAATTCTGTACATATGCTATGTTGAAAAAGTTGGACTATGCATTTGAGCCTTTTTATATATTATTCTTTGCTCCAAAAATCTAATTTATGGCTGGACACAGTCATGCACACCTGTAATCCCAGCAGCTCAAGAGGCTGTCGCAGCAGGAGGATCATGATTTCCAAGCCAGCCTCAGCAATTTCTGAGGCCCTAAGCAACTTAACAAGACCCTGTGTCTAAATAAACTATATAAAAGGGTTGAGGGTGTTGCTCAGTAATTGACCATCCCTAGATTCAATCCTTTGTATGGAAAGAAAAAAAAAATATCATTTATTTAACTATTTACATAAACATACAAACTAGAAGAATTTCTTCAGAAGATTTAAAAAAACAAACTCTATGCAACTTTACTGATTTTTATAAGCACAAAGTCCAGACAAAATATTTCCATTTATGTGGATATGTGTATGATGTACTGGGTTTTCCAGCTCTTTTGTGATATGACTGTATAGTTGTATGAAATTTTCATAAAGAAGTTTCTTCAGCAGCAAGAAAAATATTTTCAAACTGCTGTTGAGAGAAAAAATGACATGAAATAACATGATACCATTTGAAGAAATGTGAACAAATATGAATTAAATAGGGAATTGATTATAACAGCATTAATTTTTAGGTTCTATTTTGTTTTTCCATCTCATCTTATAATAATATGGGACTATGTGTGTTATCTACTGCCTGTTGCTACAACGAAGCTTTCTATTGGCTGTGGGATATTGAGGTATAAGTATTATCTGTAATTCTATCTGCAGAAAAACGATAGGAATCAAAGGCATTTACAACTGAAAATGAAAAAGGGGATCATATAAGGATAATTGTGTGTGTGTGTGTGTGTGTGTGTGTGTGTGTGTGGTGTATGAGAGCATGCATAAGCACATGGGTAGGGTAATTGGCTAGGGGAAATAGAAAACTGCATCAATCTAGAGGTTGTGTCCTATTCACAAGGAAACTTGTCTGATAATTACCATTACTGCTTGTTTTCCACAGCAACATGCATTCCATGAACTGGAGACCTGATAAGTACTGAAAATGAGAGGTTCTTGCTTTCTTTGAAGCAACATAATATTTCTGAGTAGAAGATGAGTCCAAAACAAACAGAGATGCATTTTCTCCACATGATGGAAGCAGTTATCCCTGTTGCCAAGGAAACCTCCTCACTCAGCAAGGGTCCACCTTTGAAAACAATTGCAAGACTTCTAAAACAGATCAATAAAGAATGCTAAGACCTCTACTTCCTAACTAATGTCGTCTCCTATTTTAAATGTTGTTTTCAACAAACACTTGCTTACGTGATTATTAGGTAGTAGACAGCTGTAAAGCAGACCAGATTATGTGATCAGTCCGTCCAGCATTTTCCAAGCTGTGTCCTTACAAGTGTTTTTGTTTTTTTGGTGGAGATGCTCTGAGTGTGGGAATGTTCAGGGTTAACAACCTGGAGATGGACTGATACCCAGATTTAAAAAGAAAATCTCAATTTAAGACTACATTTGATGAAAATAATCCACCCATTTTTTTTTGAAATTTGTCCAAATTAATGAGGTTTTGATTTGAATTTCTGAAAATATTTTGTCATATATTAGAATTGTGCAGATTTTGAAAGAAATCAGTCTGAAGAAAAAGGCAGATATGAAAATGATAGAATCACTTGCAAAGGGACACAGTGAGCTGGTTATCATCTAAAGCGATCATTCTCCCTGGGAGTGGTGAGTACAGGCTTCAGCAGAGGGAGAATGTCTGGTCTTGCAGTGTGCAGCAAAGAGTCCAGTCTTGGGAGAAGAGAGAAAACACAAAGGAAAGGGAAGTGAGGAGTAGATTGTATTGTGATTCTGTCAGGATGTACTCGGGGATGTGTTTGGAGATGAGGTTGGAAAAATTAACGGCCTTGACCATAGAAGTCCGTATGTTGTATGAAAAAAGCATGTACTTTACTGTGAGTTTTCTGAATTTTTCCTTTATATTTTTAATTAATAGCCTTAGTCAGCACTATAATAAGTAGGGCTTTAACTGACTTGATGTTATAACCCTGTTCTTCCCTTTGACAATCCAGAATTAGAAGCTTTTAGATAACTTATTAAATTAAAATTCCTGTGGCTCTTTATCATCTAAAGCAAGGATTGTAAAATCTAGCAATACATTTTCTTGCTCTTAAAACTCACAATAATATTTTATTTATTAAAAGACCAATGATTAAATTTTATAATCAGAGTTAGGATGACCTCCACTTTAAAAGTAACTAGTAAAATTAAGTTGTTGGTATTGATCATTTGATAAAATAATGTACACTATCTCTTGTCAGAAAATTCAAAAGCGACAACTGCAGACAGCTTTTCTGTCTATTAATGATGTTATGAGCTACTCTGAAATGTACCTGGTTAACTCTTCCTCTATAAGGGACAGGTATACTAGTTTGTATACAAGAAAATGTGGAGGACACTGGGGTTGGAGAGCTAATGCTTTTTGGCATCATTTAGGTGAGCCACCTGTTCTAGCCTGCATTTGCTGAATACATTAGATGCTCTTGGGAGAGTGTATGCAACTGACTGGTCTGCCTGTTACCAAGGCAACCATTTTCCTCTCTGCTCTATGACTCTGAAAGGGTTCATAACCCATTAGTGCTCCTCTGGGCAGGAACACGATAAAATTTCTTCTTCATTTTTTTTTCTTCTTTTCCATTTCCTGGAGAAGATAATGAGATTAATAAATACTCTTGCCATATTTGTTTATTCAGATAGTATGCTTTCCAAATGTTTGAAAAACTTCAGTCCAAATCTTAAAGGTACATAACTGTGAAATGAAGGCGTATAAATAATAATAAACAAAAAAAGAAAAATATTATCATCTCAAATGTTTTCAAATATTGAAAATATTTTCAAAGTAGAGTTTGTCTAAGATGTTACATCTGAAAACTCAGATCCCCTGAATTTTGTGTAATAGACAGTAAATGCGAAGCTAAATTATTCCAGCTATTATCTCTATCAGGATTTTCTCACTCTGCAGAGACAATAGAATGAGGAAAGGCAATGGTTTAGCAAAGGCTTTATCAGACCCATCAAACCACCAGTCCAGGGCCTAAGTGATCATTTTCTGAATGCCAAAGAGTCAAGGGGGTTGGGGAGAGACAGCTGACCCCACACCGTTTTACCAGCATCAGAAATCATTCATCCCCAAGACACCTTTAGACCCCAGCACAGGAGTTTTCTTCTACTTTATAATCCATATTTGTTGGGTTTCCTTTCTTTTTCTTTCCTTTGTAATTACAAAGGAATGCATAAATTAAATATTTATGCACTAAAAAGGAACCTTTCTCAAATAAGCAAATTTTTCCGCTACCTTATTCTAGGAATTTTGCATGATCTCATTTGCACTATTCTTCATATCAACCCCACGAGATACGTATCATTTATCCTATTTAACATTTGTGTAGACTCAGGTCAAAGGTAATAGGTTTGGTGTTCAGATTGAGTTCTGGATCATTCCAATGTACTGTTTATCCATGATGCTGTAGCATCTTTAAAGTTTAGTAATAATATCAATGAGATATGCCTTTCTTCAACATTAAAATACTGTGGAGAAAAAAGTAGATGGAATCTTGAAACATTACAATTTAAGCTTCCAGGCTCTTGTTCTATTATTATTTTTTTCACAAGTGGAATATAACTCTTAGCTGTGCCAAACTCACTACAATGTGAAGTTTCTGTGCATATTATGAGATGTGACTCCAATATACAAGCAAATTTTTTGACACTTCTTTTTATTGTCTTTATAAATATCAGAAAAAGTGATAAAATTGAACCTTCAACTCATCTTGTAAGTATCCTATTTGTTGTTTGCAGTTGTGGAAGAACATAAAAACTTGCTGATACATATTGTAGAACTGTTAGGCCATTGATGAGAAAGTGGGCTCATGTTTTAACTGCAGACAAACTTTAGTTCAATTAGATATACCCTGATTTCTAATTTTCTACTGATTCTAATTCTGCATTTTGAGCTTTCAAAGATAGAACTGGTATTTTCAAATAAGCAAGTTTTTGGTAGATAAAAGGACACATTTTATGCTATGACTGCACTACACAGAAGACAGTTTTTTTTTTTTCAAAGTACAGTCAGTGACCAATAAATCAGTGAAAATATTTTACTTACTCTGAAAGCAAAGTGATCCTGTTTCTTTGTTAAGTACATTGTGATTGATACCCGCTCTGGTTAAAGATTAACACTGCACTAGAAGATCATAAATATGCAGGAGGAGTACAAAGAAATTATTCTCCTAGAACACAGGGATTTAGCAAAAGAAGAAAATGCATACTTTATTTGCTATAAGCAAGATGAATTTGCCTTTTCTGCTCTTGTTTTCTGCATCAATTGAATGTTTCAAAGTTACTGAGAAGAATATAGCAATTATTTGCAATCTGAACAAGAATGCTACAGAAAGCAATTCTATATGCATTCTTAGACATACTTTTACTTTAATATATTTGTGTCTGCATTCTCAGATTAGATTAAAATGCTACTTTTGTGTGCCAAGGGGTGGTTTATTGTCCTAGTTCATTCAATGTGCTTTTAGCAAAATTTATGTTGTTCCTTGTGCTAGGTACTCTGCTAATGTTGGGCAGCCAGAAATGAACAGGCAGTCTTACCCTGCATTAGCTCAGCTTGGTGGGTGGAGATTTCTGAGGCAGTCGATGGTCTTAGCAGAGTTAGTTTTCTCAGAGTCTAATGAACTTGCAGACTGAGGAGCATTTTAGAATGTTCTCAAATGACAGACTCTTTCAGCACTGACTCACATGCACCCTACGTCATTCCAGTGTCCTGCCCTGCTAACCATTGTCCCTACATTTGTCTCGTTTCTCTTCTTTCCACCCTTCTTGGAAAGTGGCACTTAATGTATTCCCCCAGCTATAACTTGTTTCATCTTGGTTCTTCTTTGCCTTTTTGTCTATGCTGCATTGATCAATTTGCACAATGATATTTCCCTGTGCAATTTTGCTTTGTATTGATTTTAGGACTATTAGTGCCACTAGGATCACCCTGGCCCATTTATTCAATTTTTAAAAAATATTTTTGGTGCTGCAGATGGAACCTGGGGTCTTAAATATGCTTGGCAAGCTTTACCTACCACTGAGCTACACCCCCAGCCCTAACTCTGCCTTTTAATTGCCTGCCTGCTGGAAACCAAACTGTTGATTTATCCATTAATCCCACAGGCAGGATGTAGAGGAAGCAGTGGTTTCCCAAGGAATTCTTAGGCTGGTTCTTGGATGTTCTCTTGAAACAACCACCCTCCATAAAAATACCAGTCCTCCCAGGTATCTATCCATCTTTGCTGAACACCTCTGCATCAGTTGCAGCCACATTGCCTGATGCCAAGTGGCATCAACCACAGGCCACAGCACCAACCAAAAGAGCATCCCACTGGTCACTAGAGTCAGCACTGTCCTGGGGTCAGAATCAATTTTGTTGTTAAGAATTCATTTTAAATATCACTCTTCATCAACAAAATAAATTATCTTGAAATAATTTATCTCTTATTTGCTTTGTTTCTGAATAATTTGGAGAACTTTGGTGTGGCAAAGTCAGAAAAGAAACTCAGTGAAGGAAGTTGGGCAACTTTCACTTAGGCGGAAAGTGACCAAAGCTGTTCCAGGAGGTCAGAAGCACCACACTGGGACATGGCCATGGTGGGCTCAGCTCTCAATACCTTTGCCTCTAGTTGTCTCTGCTCTACTTTACAAATCACTAAGGGAAAATTTGAGACTAGCTCAGGTCACAAGTCTCTACACTGAACTCTGTCAACCATGGCCAAGGAGCCCGCTGGAGAACTGACCATTAGAAAAATTCCATGAGTGGTTCAGACACCCCATCACAGGATCTGCAATTATAATGGTTTTTCTTCATTTCCTTGAAAGGACTCAGTTTTCAAATAAAAGCGTCTCGCTGACACTGTGTCTCCATTTATTGTCTCATGTCTGAGCTACTTGCCAACATCTCTTTTTGGAGCATTATTTTTTTTTTCTTTTAAACTATCTTGACCAGAAATTAACCTCTGTCATTTCTGTCCTTTCCTTTTTTTCTTCTCATGGATAACATTCTTTTGACATGAACTTCCATTGATCTTCATTTATCTTGAAAATTACTTTGGTCCTTTACTTGATTATGTGAACTCAGGCTTCCCATGTGTGACTCTCTTACTATGGAACTGCATCCTGTGGGGGATATCTGAATTACTTTTCCAGTGGCTCTGAAGTGGTTCCTTGACAAGCTCAGTCTTGAAAGTAGAAGGTATCAACAAATGTATGGGGAGATACAGAGTACAGTACTTTTGTGGGGGGATTTAAGAGCACAGTGCATGTGTAGATGTCAGGGTAGCTGAGTCTGGAAAGGGGGAAAGTCCTAGAGAATCTGGAGACCATGAGGATGTCAGGACGATTTTAGGTAAAGGAATAGCATGCTCATGTGCATATAGGGGGAAAGGTCAGCTTGGCCTAAGACTTGGAGGCCATTTAAGGGTTATTAAAATAATCTACAGAACTGTTAATGGGGTCAAAATCAAGGTAACGACAGTGTAGGTAGAAAATGAAGAATAAATAGGTTAACTTTTAGAAATCAGAGTTTATAGGACTTTGCTAAGTGGTGAGAGATGAAAAACTAATATTGAAAACTTGTGTTTGGAAACACTGTTGATGACTACCACTAATTAAAAAGAAAATAAAGGATAAACTAATTGTCATATTGTGGGGGAGTGTGTAATACCTTTATATTGGTTTCTATTGAATTTTAAGAATGTGTGGGTTATTTAATTGGTCATGTTTGAATCCTAAATTTGGTGGAAAAAGCTAAAGAGGAGGAAAATGTCTATTTTGTAAAGGAGAGTGTGAATAACAGTATTGGATGTCATAGAAAACCCAGTATTACAGAGTATTACCCATGTAGGTTCATATGATTGCCAAATGAGTTCTCTGAGCATCTCACTTTTGAAAAGTACATAATATTTATTTCCTTCCCCAGAATACTATTTAACATATTCATTACCTCACATACTTTTTTTTGTGTGTGTAGTGAGAACATTTAAAATGTACTCTATGAGTTTAAGTATTTTTGATTCCACAAAAAAATGAAATCTTGCAGTACTGTGCATATTCCTCCAGGTTTTTCCAGGTTATTGAAAATGACAGAATTTCCTTCTGTTTAAGGTGATATTATTACATTGTGTATGTATGTCACAGCTTTATCCATTCATCCATTGGGGGCCACTTAGATGGGCTCGTATCTTGGCTATTGTTAGTAATGCTGAAATAAAATAAAAGTACATGTATCTCTTCCACATACTAATTTCATTTCTTTTGTTTATATACTTAGAAATGAAGTTACTGGATCATATGGTGATTTTTTTTTTTTAGGAACTTTCATACTGTCTGCTAGAATGGCTGTAATAATTATAACTGCTAACAGAGTCCAGATCCTTGCTAACACTTGTGCTACCTTGCCTTTCTTTCTTTCTTCCTCTCTCTCTCTCTCTCTCTCTCTCTCTCTTCCTTCCTTCCTTCCTTCCTTCCTTCCTACCAGGAATTGAACTCAGGGGTGTTTAACCACTGAGCAACATCCCCAGCCCTTTTTATATTTTATTTTGAGACAGGGATCTCGCTAAATTGCTTAAGGCCTCCCTAAGTTGCTTAAGGCCATGGTAAATTGCTGAGGTTGACTTTGAACTCAACAGTCCTCATGCCTCAGCCTCCTGAGCTGCTGAAATAACAGGCATGTGCCACTGCACCCAGCTATTGTATCTTTTTGATAACATTATCCTAACAGATATGAGATTAATACTTCATTGTGATTTTAATTTGCATTTTCTGATGATTAGTGATGTTGGGAATTTTTTCATACACTGTCAGTCATTTGTATATCTTCCTTTGAGAAATATCTTTAGATCCTTGTCTTATTTCTGATTACTCACTTTCTTGCTATTGAATTTTCTGCATTTCCATTATCAAATGTATGGTCTGCAAATCATCTCTCCATTCCAGAGGCGTTGCTTCACTCTATTGATTGTTACAATTGCTGTGCAGAATTTTTTTAGTTTGATGCAATCTTGTTTCATATATTTTTCTTTTGTTTTCTGTGCTTTTGGAGTCTTGTGAAATCTCAACTTCACAATCAAATTGCTGCCTCCTAATGGATATGGCATTCACGATTTCTTACTCAATGACTCTATAATTCCAGTCTGTTAACCTAAACATTGACAAAATAGGAATAGAGTCATTGTTTTATTATTTAAAAGAAAAATGCCTTATTTCTACTGAAAATCTTCAGAAAATGTTGAAATATGAAAGTAAATTTAGAAATATGGGTTGAGACTATAAAATATCTCAAGAGGAAACCTCCTACCCAATAATAATTATTGCTAACTTTGTATTGAGTACTCTTTAACATTATAATGTATACCCCTGGGGACTTCTGTTTCCTATTCATACTATTTCATATTGGCATTATTACAGACTATAAAAGTGTAATTCACAACTTTCCATGTACTCAGTAGCTTAATATTTCACCATGTCCTTAATGGTCATCTGGAGTTCTTTGGCTCTCCTATAATTTATATTACTAATCTCCTGATGGGCACTGAGGCATTCTCAATTTTTAAAATCATATATAAAACTCAGATAGGTACCTTTTTACACATATCTCTGCACATTTGCAGATTATTTTTTTAGGATTCATTCTCAGTGTGGAATCTCTGGTTAAAGACATTGATATATGTTACCAGAATTCCACCTCAAGTTTAGGAGGTTGTTATTTTTTCTCCTGCACTGTTTTTTGCCAGTATTGGATTCCATACATTTTTAAAGAACTGTTTGCTAATCTGACAGAGTATCAGAGCCTTCAATTTTGCTTGGCTCTCTAGGCCTCTGTGCCACAGCAGCTCTTGAATCTGGTGAAGACTTTACAGATCCAATGTTTCTATAAAGGGAATTTTTATTGAGAAAAATATTTTGGTCTTACTGTTTAGGCTTTGAGGCTAGCCCTTCACTTCCCACTGCTAGAAAGGCCCCTAGTAATATTTCAACTACTGCAATGCTTGTATGACTCCCAAAGCATGTGAAATTTCTCATCAGAATTGCTTTTCTTTTCTACTCTTGCTCTGAGTCTACTTAAAAAAAAATCTAGTCCTCTTCTTCTTTCAAATATGTCAACAATGTTTACCTTCATATTGACTTTTTATCTTCAATAGACAAATTATTCATATTTGACCAGAATCATACGGAAAATTGATTCCCTGACCTGGACAACCAGGGCTGAATACTTCAGATGGTGGTTACGATATTGCAAATCAACTCAAAGACAGACTTTTGTTGACAAGGCCTGTGACTACAGAGTGTGACTTAACTCCCAGTCTCCAAAGATAAAATCACACATGAGCTTTATTTCTTTTTGAATCACAGTGAGTACTGTGACCAGTAGTCACTCTGACCAGAGAGAAGCCACCACAACATGGGCAATGTTTCTGTCCGGTCTTTAGTTTAGGATACAGAGACTTCTCAGCCATAAAGTCGAACTCCACAACTTCACAACTGTGCGTCTGTCGGGGGCGGTGGGGGGGGATCACTCAGAGTCATGTTAGATTCCCACAAGTGGTTGGGGCAATTCTAGACTAGAATATTTCATGGTTTCTGCCTCCTGGTTCCTCTGGGCCTGACACCAGGCTTCTATATCAAAGGTTTAATCATGTAATACTTTTGTGACCAGTTCTTTACTATTTCTTCACTAGCATGTGAGTTATTTAAGGTCACAGAATCTTTGTAAATGATCTTAGTATTCCCCACACTCTCATCCTGCCAGAGGATTTATTTAGGATTCAAGAGATACTGAATGAATTAACTTTTAAGCATGAGTCATGTTTCCAAGGAGAAATGCAGACATATCAAAGGTATAATAAATTCCTAAGCTTTTCCTCATTTTACTGCCACCAAATTTATTCAAGCTACTTCTATTCTTGCACACCTCTAAGCTTTCTCAAGCAACATAGGAAGGATAAGCGGCTAACCCTGGCAGTGATTCCTTGTGGCTTAAATCTGCTTCGCACCCTTAAAATTTAGCATAAGTTAGGAGGCAGCAAGTCTCTAGAGATTCAAAGATGTCATTCTGCCTCTTTCCCTGGGAATGTTCTGGTTCTGTGGGCTTGGTCTCACCCTTCTCTCATGCTGATGCGATTCCTTTTAAAAACATGCAGATTCTTTCCCCATTTGGAGGCAGTCCTATTCAGGGCACTCTGGTAGAGTGCAATTTGGAATATTGCCCAAGGATGTCATAAAAATTCAGTGTTCATACCCAGAACCTCCTACGTGATCTGAGGTGAGGATAATTCTCAAAGCAAGAGAGTCCAGATGAATTCTTCCTATGACTATGTCATCACATTTGAATGACAATCACAAATGCACTTGAAGGGACCTGTTCACATTGGGTTCCAGGACACTGAACAGTCAAAACATTGAAGGTTGGGTTTATTTTTCATTGTATGCATAATGGTGCAGCACCCCTTGGAATATTTACAGTTTGCGATATTTTCATTTTCTTGAGTTAAATAACAATTATAAAATTGTATCTAATTATTTTCATCTGGAACTTCTGGAATTCTTGGCAAAGACCAATGGTAACAATTCATAAAATTTGATCTACAGGAAGCCTATTATTTAGGAGATAAGAGAGAGTACGATCAATAAAGAAAACATTTTTGATCAAATTCAGCACTTTCGACTGTATATTGATTGACCTTTGGTCTATGCCAGTGGTTCCTAAATCTCAGAGCACACTGCATTATTAAAGCACACCTTGGGGTGCTTTTTAATACATAAATAAATAAAGGTCAAGGTCTCATTCCAAATATCCAATTCAAATTTGATCCTTCTGTATGGATGTTTCTGTTTTTAAAGCCCTAATTGATTATAACACAGGCTGATTGCTGACCACTGGTCCAAGTGGCCACACTCCACTGTGTTCCTTTATATGTTGTCCTTGAATACTTCCTTAACAATCTTGTCCTAAGTTTTGCAACTGCCCATAGCACTTGTGATTATTGCTCTGGCATCTCCCCAATATCCTTTGTGTTAAAACTAAAAATATGCTTTTTATAAAGAAGAAGATTCATTCTTGACATGTATTTTCTTCTCAAAATTGATTTATAAAAGGTAGAATCCATATCACTCAGACATGTGAAGTTTGTATTGATTTCTTTGGCTTGGCTTCTTTGTGGAAGGATTTTGTCCAAGGGTCCTCAAACATTATGGAACCCACCATCTAACTGCTAGTAAATACATACTGTTTTGTATTAGAAAATACTGTTTGATTGATTTGCTTTCAGCTTTCAGTCAGTTAGAAACAACTTTTGTTCCTCAAAGAGATGAGTTCTTCCAATCCAGGTGCTCTTTGATGCAAATAAGCTCTTGTGCTACCCTGTCATCATTTGTTTCTCCACCAACTTTGCCCTTTAGGACAGCAGAAGGCCCCGTGACACTTCTGCTCTGTAATAAATTGATAAGGTCAATGATAAGACCTCTTTCAGGCACCTTTTCAATTTTAGATTCAATGAACTGCAGTTTTAAAAGTATGCTTCAGTGGTCCAGTAAGACCATTTAGGTGTAATAAGAAGAACATAATCTTAATTTCTTCTTTTATTTTATTTGTAGCAGCTAGTTATAGCTAAGCCAAATTGTTATGAAGGGCCATGGATTCCTAGCACATACATATGTATATATTATTTCATTAAAAATAAATTACCAATGTTGAAAATCCAGCACTGGCTATCATAGAGTTCATATTTTTGTCAGACATAATGCTTATTTTTAAATTTACTAAATTTATCATCAGGGAGCTTAGAAAGTTACACAGAGATGGAAAACAAAGGTCTAAAGTTGTAAGTGCTATGAGATTGCTATACACTAAGTCCTAGAATCTGGAGCAATTCTTTTCCAATAGCATGAGATTTGGAGGAGACTGATGGATTTTGGTTGGGATTCTAGCAAAATCATGAACGCAAGAAAACATGCTGTATTTTGAAAAACTGTGGTAACTCATGATAATTACCTTTTTCATTCAAATTCTCAAATCACCAAGTCACATCAACTTTTAGTCCTAAATCAATTTTGAATTTATCCATTGTCCCCTTCCTTCTCTTCTGCCTCAAGATCTAAGCTATCAACATTCTCCACTGAAGGGCTAGGGATGTGGCTCAAGCGGTAGTGCGCTCGCCTGGCATTCGTGCAGCCTGGGTTTGATCCTCAGCACCACATACAAACAAAGATGTTGTGTCCACCGAAAACTAAAAAATAAATAATAAAATTCTCTTTCTCTCTCTCTCTCTTTTTAAAAAAATATTCTCCACTGAACAACAGAAAAGCCCCCAACTCTGTCATATTTATATTTTCCTGTTGCAATCATTGGGCATAATCATAAACATTTGTTTTTGATTTTAGGTAATTTTAGATTCACATGCAGTTGTGAGAAATAATATAAAGAGATTCCATGTTCTCCTTACCCAGCTTCCTACCATGGTAATGTCTTGCTAAACCACAGCATGATATTAGGATCAAGATATTAACATTGATACAATCTGTCAATCTTACTCAGATTTTTTTTCCAGTTTTACTTATGCTCGTGTGTGTGTGTGTGTGTGTGTGTGTGTGTGCGTGTGTGTGCGTGTGTGTGTTTAATTCTATGTATCTCTATAGGTTTCTCTATTCACCCCCACAAGAAATATATAGAACAGTTTCATCACACAATGATGCCTCTCTTGTAACCATCCACTCATTTCCCATTACTCATTCTTCTTCCTCCATCTCTAGAAACCACTAATTTGGTCTGCAGTTCTATAATTTTGTAATTTTAAAGCAAGTTGTATACATAGCATCATACAGTTATGTTTTTTGAGATTGACTTTGTCCTTCAGAATGATTTCCTTGAGCTTCATCCAGGTGCTTGTAAAATCAATAGCTCACTTTTTAAATTGCTGAATAGTATTCCATAGTATTCTATGGCACAGATGCATCAGATTTTTAAATATTCACCCATTGATAGGCAAATTCGGTGTTTTAAGTTTTTAGCTTTACAAATAAATCTGTTTTAAATATTTATTTATAGGTTATTGTGTGCATCTAAATTTCCATTTCACTGGGAATAAATGTCTATAAATAATTGCTGGGTAGTATAGTAATTGCACAGATAATCTCTTTTATATACAATCAGATTTGGTCACTCTCCTTTCAAAATCTTTTCATTGGCTTCCTGTTACTCCTAGCATCACCTTTTAGGCCTGCAAAGTCTTGTCACATCTGGAGTCTGCTTTTTTTTTTTTTTTCCTGTCTCACTGACTAACATCAGACAGCTTCCCCATTACATGTTCCAAGAATATGATGTTCCTTCTTCCTCCTACAACAAGTCTCCATGATATCTATTCCTGTAAATATTTGGTTAATGGCCATTTTACTTAATGGAATCACCTCTTTGTATCCAACTTTCACCAGTGATTGGACCAGTGACTTGCTGCTGACTACTGAACATGGCCAAGATCATGGGATTGTGGGATTATGTTACATTATTTACTTTTAACAAGAGAAGGGAGCAGCTTGATTCATCTTCATCTTGCTGCCTTTAGGAACCCAGTAACCAAGCTGAGAAAGTCTTCTAGACAAGGAACTCTAAGAACTACTGGTGGCTTCTAGAACCTGAAAGCAAACTCTAGCTGACACTCAGGAAAAAGAGCTAGGACCCTAATTAGTATAGCCATAATGAAATGCATTCTGGAACAAAACTGAGTGGACTTTGAAGTAAATTTTTACCCAGCTGAGTTGTCATTCGGAAATGGAGTCCCACTGAACCCTTGATTTCAGGTATGCAATGTCCTGAGCAGAGGACCGTTAAGCTATGTCTGGACTTCTAATCCACAGAAATCATGAGATAATGAGCATAAGTTTTAAGTTACCACATTTTTGGATAATTTTTAAATGAGGCAATAGAAACGGATACACTAGATTTCCTTGCAATCATTGTGGCCAGGAACTCTAGTCAGTGGCCAGAGTGGAGAAGAAATATATCTTACCACCAGGCCTGACTCACAATACCATCTCCAAGATCCTCCTCCAGTTGATGAGCCAAATTTTGAGCAGAAATTTCAAGTACTCTAGGGGATGTTGGAGAAAATGAAAAGAAGATGAGCTCTTAATCATTGTGTGGGAGGCTGGTCACTGAAGATCTGCAATAATGGTTGTTTATTTATTGTATCATTTTACCATAAATTTGATGATTTCATATTAAGATTATTTAGCTTAGCCCAAAACAACAACAAGAACAAAACTATGTTCTTGAAGTATTCAAATAATATGTGATTGCAGGACCAGAGATTCATCTTTTATCAACAAGCTGGAAAGAAATATACACAGTACCTACCTCTTACCATTTCCCTGATACCTAAAGGGATAGAACAAGTTCTCCTTCATCTACCACTAAGTCATTTAGCAAGTTCATGCAAAATGTGTTGTTTCTCACTCCCTTGAAGCACCGCCTAGTAGTCACTTCTGAGTGTGTAGACAAATTTATCTGACCTTCTGAGTGACCTTTTAGGGAATGCTTTTTCTTCCTGGGTGTTCCTGTCATATTTTTACAAATAACAAGGAAGATGAGCTAAGCTAGTTGATAACCAACATGGTTCTCTCTCAGGGCACTAAAACAAACGGTTGCCTTTGTAGACTCAGTGGTGATTGCTGTAACAAAACCTCCCAGATGATACATAGTAAAGACAGTCTTTCTCCCCCCCCCCCAGTTATTTGTTTCCCCAAGGCACTGGATAGAATATTTTCATGGAATGCCAAATACCATTGAAAAGAGACAAAGTAAAGCTCTAAGGGCAAGTTAGGTAATGATTTTATTTTGTAGGAAGTACACATTAATAGCAGAATAAAATCTCTAATCAGTAAACACCAATGGTTTTACAATGGTTGGTTGGCAACTGAACTGGACTCAATATGAATTTTTCCCCCTACCATCCATTTCTTCATGTCAAACTCAGTTCCCCTAAGGATTTATGAGGCTTTTAATACTGGAGTTCGTGACTCATGTTCACTGTTACAACATCTCAGGGGATCCCATGTCCCTGCTAGTCAATTTCCAGTAAGTTAGGATATATTTCTGACTTAATCTGAAACAGTGGGCATATATTTTGATGGATGCATTGTATTTCCTTGGTGGTTAAAGGAGTTATTTTTACACAATTTGATAATTCAGGACTGAATTGACATTAACATGGGGGGAGTCTGTCCAATCAATCAATGTTGAAATCATGGATTGTTTATACACACACACACACCATATACACACACACACACACCACACACATACACACACACACACACACGCATAGCTAACTGATGCCTTTAAAATTCAAACAAATAAAAAAGTCTATAATTATGAGGTAAAGAGAAGACTTATGAACTGTCAGTATGTTCTGTAAAGGTGATTTTATTAACAACACTAAATGCAGTCAAGGGCAAAATCATACCAGCTAAAATATTGTGCTGTTTCTCTGTATCAATTATCATGCTAAACATTTTCTTCACATCTATTTGGACTCTTACCTGGGGGCGCTTTACCAGTGAGTCACATCCCCAGTTCTTTTTAATTTTAAGACACTAAGTTGCTTAGGGCCTCACTAAATTGCTAAGGCTGGTCTTGAACTTGAGAGCCTTCTTCTTCAGCCTTACAAATCACTGGGATTACAGACTTGTACCACCATGCTGGCAGCAGGTTTTTCCTCGAGTTTTATATCTCAGTCTTTTTTGCTCTTCTATTTTTATAGGTTATCTCATATTTTCCCTGATTTTTGAAATATGAATAGATTGGAAAAAGTCGTTGCATTGTTCTTTTTATTTCAGGAATTAGGTAAAAGGTTTCAGAGCTATCGGTAAATGGAAAAAGTTAGACAATAGCATATTTGACTTTCTCTTAAGACCTGCAAACAGATAAAATGGCAGAAAAGGTCATATTCAAGGATTCATAAAAGAGCTTATCAGGAGAATTCTTTGGATTTGTAACCAAAATTTAAAAGTTATATTCTTTTCATGGGATTCAGGCTTTAAATGGAGATAAAAATTCCTGTGGCATTTAAATTTTCTTGGAAAGGATAGTTAATTATTATTTCACAATGCATAAGAACTTTAAAAAGATAAACATGATTAGCTCTACAGAAGGACAGCAAGAGGAAAATAAATGTAATTTGTAAGTAATAGACAATTTATGCTTCACAGAAAACCTAATTTTCTGTGTATTAACCTATAAAATCACAATTTCCTTCATGTACCTTGTTGACTTTCCAAAGCACTGACACTGAACTGTTAAATGAACAAGAAGTTAGGTATCCATATAATTAATCTGAAATTTAGTAATCTTAATATACACACACTGAAATAAATATTTCCTGTGGCCAAGAGAGGTTTTGGGTTCTGAAAATATACTTTCTTTGAAGTCATTAAATTCTTGCAGGATATATAAAGAACTCAAAAAACTTAATACCAAAAACAAACAAACAAACAATACAATCAATAAATGGGCTAAGGAACTGAATAGACACTTCTCAGAAGAAGATATACATGTGATCAACAAATATATGAAAAAGTGTTCAACATCTTTAGTAATTAGAGAAATGCAAATCAAAACTACTCTAAGATTACATCTCACCCCAGTCAGAATGGCAGTTATCAAGAATACAAGCAATAGTAAGTGTTGGAGAAGATGTGGGGAAAAAGGTACACTTATACATGGCTGGTGGAACTGCAAATTGGTACAACCACTTTGGAAAGCAGTATGGAGAATCCTCAGAAAACTTGGAATGGAACCATTTGACCTGCTATCCCACTCCTCAGTTTATATCCAAGGGACTTAAAATCAACATATTAAAGTGACACAGCCATACTAATGTTTATAGCAGCTGATTGCACAAATTGTACATCTCTACACCATGTACTACCAGAGAATTGAAATGTTCCACTCCATCTGTATACAATGAATTCAAATGCATTCTGCAGCCATGTACAATTAAGTAGAACATATAAAAATAAAAATTCTTCCTAATTTTCATTAATCCCTTCTTCCTTCACTTAACCACCTTTTATTATGCACCTGCCTTGTCCTTGGAATTGCCCTGGATGCAAACATGCATTGATGAGCCAATGGCAGGAGGGATTCCAGCTTCTGGAAGGGGAGTCTGACACTCAACTACAGTAACAAAGAGGGGCAGGCACATGGCTCTTTGCAAAGGAGCTGCTTTAGGATGTGGTTCCAGGGAACTTTCTTGAGGAAATGGAGCAATCGGTTGGATCTGAAGGGTCATTTAGAGCTAAGCTGAGGGTCAGAAGAGCACTCAGGAAGAGGAACAGCACACACAAAACCCTGGCTGGAAGGACTATTTCAGACATAAAGCATGATAGAAGGCAATCTGTGGTTGAAATGTCAGAATGGAAAGTTCTGCTGATGGGATGGAACTGTACTCAGGGATAGGACTGGTCAATATAAACCATTTCAATAACTCTGCCAAAGAAATTCATCTGCCTGCTCCAAGTTAGTGTCAACACTGAACTTGAGTACAGATAGTTAATTTTGGAACAAAGGGCAGAAAATAAAAGGTGCAATTTTGGAAAACAGGACATTAAATACAATGTGAAATAGCACATAGGATCTATTTGACAATTAGATTTCTAACACCACATATATAATTATTTTCCATCTAATAAAAAAAATTGGTAATTTGGAAGAAGAGATAGGATCTGTTTTTCAGAAATATTTTTGAATGTAATAAACACAGCTCCTTTTAACAGTGACTTAAACTACAGGGATATTTATTATTTACCTAACAAGAAATTTAGACACAAAAGAAGTCTAGATATAAACAAGGACACAAAGTTTTCTTATCTTTCTTTTCTAACAAAATATTTTTGTCTCTCGTGGCTAATAAATGTCTGATGTATCTCTAGGCATTAAAAAACAAAACCACCACCACAACAAAAAACCCAAACATGTTCAAAGTAGGGAAAAAAGAAAACAAGACACTTTCCCAGTAAACCCACAGCAGCCCTCTATTTACATCTCACTGGCCAAAATAAAGTGATATTGCCATTACCTCTACCTGGAAGGGAATCTGAGAATGAGAAATTGACTTTTCCCAGGTCCTTAGTAAGAAGCAGAAAGGCTGCTTGGTTATTTAATCAACAATGTGAATGCCTGAAAAGATTGAGTTAGGAGGATACTTGCTTTGGAAACTAAAGAAGGCATCATTTATTTTGGACATAATTATCCACTAGGCTTCTTTCACTGCTGTGAGGTTTCACAAATATTCTATAATGATGTCTATTTTCTTTTTTTTTTTTTTTTATGAGAACAGAAAGAAGCTCAATGTTGCCTCACGTGATCAAGTGTTGGGTCCCGTGGGTGATGGGACTAGAGTCAGTCTCCTTGTTTGTTTGTTGTTTAGCTCACGTTGACATCAGTAGTGCACTTTGGATGGTCATGGGCTAATTAAAGAAAGTAGAAAGTGATTAAGAAAGTACACAAATGCTTCCCCAGAAGTGAAAGCCAAATAATGCCATGAAGGACTGTGAAAATAATGGCTCCACATGTGTTTGAGAAAAGTGGTAGGTGAATTGAGTTAGCAGATGGTACAAAACGGCACGAGCATGCCAAGTGCTTTTGAAACCATGATGTGCAGTCAGTATGATAATCAAATTTCAAACAGATTATGTTTCAGCATGTCAAAATGATTCATCACATCAAATTAATAACATTAATTTTTAGCTTTATAGTTTGATTTATATTTGTTTTTTTTTCTATAGCCTGCTAAGTCTTCTGAGCATAAGATGTTGATACTTAATTCATATTTAGGAACATAGAAGAGTATAATAAAATTAATGCAAGTCAACACTGGGTTATGAGTTGCCATTTTTTTTTCTTTTAAAAAGACCCTGTTCAAATTTTGGCAACATTATATTAGAGAGACTTCCAAGATAATCAGAGAGCCTTTTTGCTAGTCTACGTTTTAAAGAAGTAACCATATACTTCTCTTGTGTGTTTTTAGATTTCCCCAGGGATTTCATGCTCCTATCCAAGGAACAGACAGATCAGAAGGCACTGAGGTATCTCAGATCTGTGTCTACCAGAATTCTTCATCTACTGTATATAATGAACTGTTTGCCTGGAATTATAAGGTTGGTAGTATTTAATTTGAGAAGGAAGATCATGAGTAGTTAGGCAGAGAAAACTTATAAAGAAAAGTTGATTTAAAAAAAATCTCTGGTAAAAATCTGATGAGTAGGTTCAAATAGAATTGTTGCTTTTTCCTCATAGTAAGTAAATGCTTTCCATTTTCATAAAAGAGTATAGTCAAGAAAAGTTTGGAGGTTGTCACTAGGAAACAAACTTTGGGATACTAGGTGTTCTAATAGGCATATATCGTAAGCTAATAAAAACATGAAGATTTGAACCTGGATGTTCTAAAAGAGTATTTTCTTGTATTATATACTATTTTTTCTCTTTGAAAATGGAATTGACTACTTGGAAAGAGAAGTGGGGAAGAAAAGCATATATATTGAAAACTGGTCCACAAACCAGTGGCTTATGCCCTACTTGCTCATGTTATAATCAAATAACAACACTATACTTTCATCATTATAAATAATGATGAAAACTATAAATAGATCAGTCTGAAGTACATTCAGGAAAACTGATCTCCAGCAAGCACTCATCCTTTGTAATGCAGGACATAGTATTAACAATCATAATTGTTTCAAAATCTCTTAGGTGGGTTCCACAGTAACTATTTCACCAGGAACTATTCAATTAAAAAAATTTTTAAAAAAGGAAATTAGGGCTCTGGGATATAGCTCAGTTGGTAGAGTGCTTTCCTTGCATGCACCAAGTCCTGGGTTCAATCCTCCCCCCCCCCCAAAAAAAAAGGAAATTAATACACATGGGATGGTGAGTAATGATAAATTTTTAAAAAATGAATGACAACAAAAATTACAAATAACTATGTGAAATAAAATAATGAAGGCTCTGAGCAATTTGAATGTTTTGCATGAAAGCCATGGCTCTGCAAAAGAATAAGGGAAGAGACTGGGATATAATTTAAGAATCCGACTAAAGATTTTGCAGGAAAAATTAGTGCTTAATTTGAGTAAATCTTCCCTGAAAGCTATCTTTCTGTTTTGCTGGTGTATCATGACAGTCACTTGTGGTGTTGCTTGTGTTTAGATTGGAAGGCATGTTAATGCTCAACAACCACTACAAAGTGCCCAAATTATGAACTATGTTGATTATAACCTAAATAAGTACCACTTATAAAATTTCCAGAATTGTAAATTAGACTATTTAGCTCTAAAACTTGAGATTTCCTAAATCCCTCCTCAACACTGAGTGCAGCAGCCTTCTGAGGCTTCCTCTTCTAGAACAATCTCTGTGTGTACCTGTCGGCCATATTTTCTTCTATCAGATGCCGTTGCCATGGCAACCGCCTCCTTTGTACAGGCTTAGGGTAGCAGTTTCTTTTTGGAAACAGACTCTGGGCTGTTTGCCAGAATCTGGTTCTCAAATCTAGGACTGTAGTTTAGCTTGCTTAACCCTTTCACTAGCCTGAGAAAATAGAACAACAAAAAGCTTTTTAATTCTTTATACCCAAAGGGAAGCAGAAACTCTGTGACTAAAATCTAAAAATAATCTTTTGCCATGAATTATGCTGTACTGATAAAAAAAGTAAAGATTTTTTAAAGGCAGAGAAAACATTATTGATGTTTTGAAGAACAATTCAGAAGGATTATAATTGGAGCTCAGTTCTCTAACCCAATATGAAGGAAAAATCAATTACTCCTATAAGTAATTTTCAAGTCAATGGATTTTTAAATTTTTTTCCCTGTTCTCTACTGAAACATAGGATGTACTATCATTGCAAATGGAAAAAATAAAAGCTTCCTAACCTGGTCTCATCATAATCACCTGAACAGATAATATTCCTTAATTGCTTATTTTGCCTCTCCTTGCTTAATTTAGTCCTAGTCTCATTAGACTTCAAGACCTAGAAGGGATTTGTAGGTCTTCTCGTCTACCTTTTGACTCCATTGCTTATTAATTTATGAACCTGTTTCTTTTATTTTTTTTTAACTAGAGACTGATCTCAAGGGTGTTTTACTACTGAGCCACATCACCAGCCCTTACTTTTTATAAAGACAGGGTTGCACTAAGTTGCTTAGGGCCTGGATAAGTTGCTTAGGGCCTGGCTAAGTAGCTGAGGCTGGCTTTGAACTCTTAGGCCTCCTCCCTCAACCTCTAAGCTGTTGGGATTATAGGCATGTGCAACCACACCTGGCTGTTCCTTTCATTTTTAAACTCTAATTATTAGAAATTCTTCATATTTTAATGAAGTTTTAGTGTAACATCACTATTTTTATTCTATTTCTGTATTTTGAAGTCATGTAAAAGAAATGTAGACCTTGTCTATACAAGAGCTCTTCAGTAAAATTAAAAACAGCTATCAGGGGAGTAACTGGCAAAGATTTTCTCCTAGTTAGTGGTCTTTCTCTTCATGTTATTAATCATTTTCTTTGCTGTGCAGAAGATTTTAATTTGATGCTATACTACCTATTGATTGTTGGTTTTATTTCTTATGCTTTAGGGGGTCTTAATAAGGAAGTTGGTGCCTGAGCCAATATGTTGGAGTTTTGATCCTATGTTTCCTTGAGTCAATTGCACAGTTTCTGATCTAATTTCTATGTTCATCCACTTCAAGTGTACTTTTTGCACAAGGTGATAGAAAGGAGACTGGTTTCATTCATCTCTATATGGATACCCAGCTTTCCCATCACCATATGTTAAAAAGGCTGCCTGTGTAATGTTAAAATCTGTGTCTTCTAGTCTATTCCATTGGATTCCATGATGTCTGTTTTTATGCCAGTTCCTTCCTTCCTTCCTTCCTTCCTTCCTTCCTTCCTTCCTTCCTTCCTTCCTTCCTTCCTTCCTTCCTTTCTCTATAGTTCTCTGATATAATTTGAGGTCAGGTATTATGATGCCTTCACTTTTGTTCATATTGCTCAGGATTGATTTGGTAATTCAGGGTCTTTTATTCTTCCATACAAATTTAAAGACTTTTTTTCTAGTTCTGTGAAGAATGTTATTAGAATTTTGATGAAATTGCATTCAATTTGTGATCACTTTTGGCAATATGCCCATTTTGACAATGTTAATTCTGCCTATCCAAGAACATGGGAGGCCTTTCCATCTTATGTCTCTCTCAGTTTCTTTTTCCAGTATTCTATAATTTTCATTGTAGAGGCTTTCAATCCCTTTGTTAGACTTATTTCCAGGTATTTTATTTTATTTTTTTGTTTTGAGGCTGTTGTAATGGATTCACTCCTTATTTCTTTTTCACTAGGTTCATTTTTGTGTAGAAAAGCTGTTGGATTTTGTATGTTGCTACTTTACTAACATTGTTCAGTAGCTTGAGAAGTCTTGTGGCAGTTTTTTGGGTCTTACAAGTCTCTGCAAACAGAGATAATTTGACTTCTTATTTTTTATTTTTTGGTACCAGTTATTGAACCCAGGGCCACATAACAACTTAGCCACAGCCACTACCTTTGTAAAATATTTTATTTAGAGGGAAGTTCTTGCTAAGTTGGTTAGGATCTCACTAAATTGCTGAGGATGCATTTAAACTTGCAACCCTCCTGCCTCAGCCTCCTGAGCCACTGGGATTAGAGGTGTATGTCACAATACCTAGGTTATTTTCTTATTTCTCTCCCTTTAATTACTTTCTGTTCCTTAACTGCTCAACTCAACTTTTAGGGTCAACATTCCAAGACATAGGTGCAGGCATCAACTTCCTTGATAAGACTTGTAAAGCTCAAGAAATAAAACCAAGAATCAATAAGTGGGATAGCATTACATTAAAAAGCTTTTGCATTGAAAATGAAAGAAATGTTGGGGCTTGGGTTGTGGCTCAGCGATAGAGCACTTGCCTAGCACATGCAAGGCCCTGGGTTCGGTCCTCAGCACCACATAAAAATAAGTAAATAAAATAAAGGTATCATGTCCATCTACAAAAAAAAAATAATTTTTTTTTAAAAAGGGAAAAAAGTGTGAAAGAGAGTCTACAGAATGGCAAAAAAAAAATGGCAGCTACTCTTCTGAAAGAGATTGAATATCCAGAATATATCAAGAACTCAAAAACTGAACATTAAAAAAATCAAACGATGTAATCAATAAATGAACAAGTGAATGAAACTGAAATTACTCAAAAGAAATAAAAATGGCCTATGTGTGTGTGTGTATATATAAATATATATATATATATATATATATATATATATATATATATATATACACACACTTCTTTAGCAATCAGAGAAATGCAAATAAAAACTACAATAAAATTTCATCTCACTTGGTTAGAATGGAAAGTTTCAAGAATATGACAGTCAGGCATAAAGAGAAATGGAATTATATAATTTTCAGGAAAATGGATAAAACTTGATACTATTAAGCTAAGTGAAAAAAGCCAAATTCAGAAGGTCAAGGGCCATATGTGGAAGCTGGAGAGGAAAAAAGAAAAGAAAGGTGATGGGGGAATCTCATGAAAATCAAAGGGAGATCAGTAGAGTAGAGGAAAGAGGCCAGGGTGAGGGAGGAGGGGAGAGCTAGGGGAAATACTGGGAAATGGTATTTCATATTGTGTGCATGTACAAATTTGTAAAAACAAATCCCACTACTATGTACAACTATAATGAATCTATAAAAATATGGAAAAAGAATATGAATAACAGTAATTACTGATGAGAATATGGAGAAAAAGTTATTCTTATATCATGGTGGGACTACAAATTAGTACAAACCATTTTGTAAAGCAATGTTAAGTTTCCTCAAAAGACGAAGAATGGAGCCATCATATAACCTGGCTATCCCACTTCTTGGCATTTCTCTAAAAGAGCTAAAAATCAGCCTACTGCAGTGATACATGCATACCAATGCTTATAGCAGCACAATTCAAAATATCCAAGTTACGGAAGCAGCCCAGGTGCCTATTAAGAGAAGAATGGATAAAAAAACTGTGGTGTATACACACAATGGAGTTTTGCTAGGTTATAAAAAATAATGAAATCAATGGCAATTTTTGATAGATGGACGGAGCTGGAGAATACCATACTATAGGGATTAAGGCAGACTCAGAGACTAAAGGGTTGAATGTTTCACCTGATACATGGAAGCTAGAGAGAGAAAAGGAGCAAATAAAAGGAGGGAATCTAATAAATATGAAAGGGAGATCAGTAGAGGAGAGATAAGGGAACAAGGGAAGGGAGGAAAGGAGAGGAAGGGGAAGAACTAGGGAATATAATTGACCCAATTACACAATATGGACATATGAATATATTACAGTGAATCCCACTTTTATGTATATGCACCAATGGAAAAAATACATGTAAATACATAGAAGGAAAACTAAAAGAGTAGAGGAAGGGGGGACAGATTCAGGAAGTAGGAGGTAAAGTAGAAGAACTGGGGAAAAGAACTAGGAAAATTATACCATGTGCACATATGAACATGTCACAGTGAATCCCATTATTATGTATCAATATATTATATTGATAAAAACATTTAAAAATTCCTAAGGAAAAAATAGAACATCATTATCACTTAAAAAATAAATCTGTAAGTCTTCCCCATATGTAGTGGCCATGGCCTTCCGCCTTCAAAAGACATAGGGAGAGAGTACCTGGTTGACAGTCTCCAGTGACTGTAACTTTGGATCCATGGGGCACAGATGCCAAGACATCCTTTTTCTGTGATGTTTTCATCCAATGACTGTACACAGCTGCAATAGGAGAAGCCATTCTGTCTTAGAGGAGAGTCACTGAACAGCCTGCTTTGGCTTGAGGACTTTCTATTGGTCTAGCCAAACCCTTTTTAGAGCTGTGCTTTGGTCTGAGGCTTTTCCTGTCCGAACCTTATTTTCTTCTAACCATAGGTGGCCAGAGCTACATCCATTCTTTCTACCTGCTGCTCTTCTCTCCTCTCCTCCTTTACTTTTGTATATATTACGGGTCTTTTTCTCCAATAAATCTTTGGTATATCCAATTCCATTCTGGCATCTGCTTCTTGGGGACTCAAACTGACATGCCATGCCTTTTCTTTTCCAGGTGAAATACTCTGAATTTGTCAGTGTTTCTGTAGTGCTTTGCAGATGTTCATCTTCCAAATGCATCCCAGCTCCTCAGTGTCCTTCTTAAGCCAGGCACCCATGTAGAGCAAACGTTTTCCAGGGCGGTCTGAATAATGCAGAGCTTCACTTATTCTCAGTTCTTATATTCTGAGCACAATGTTTTCTTAATGCATTTTAGGATGACATTAACATTTTGGGCAGCCTTATCACTCTTGATTCATGCTGAACATGTTGGAAACCAAACGAAGAGCTAGAATTCAAATAAAATTCAAGGATACTTCAGCTGTCTAATTCAAGCCCTTTGAAATTGGACTCCACTAAGATGAGAGGTTGTAATAAAATTCTTCCTTTCATATTCTATACAGGCAATTAAAACTCTAAGCATAGGTATTCAAGTCTGTTTCAAGTTTATTTTATTTGACATATTCAGACCATTCTACCATCCGTTATATATTGACTATTGCTTCTACTTCCTGCCACTTTGGAATTTTAGAAGTATAATATCAATATTGGAGCGATTAAACAAAATGAATAGTTACAACTGAGAAATCTCAAGCAATCTCTCCTCAGATTTAATCAGCCATTAGCTTTTGTAAAGCATCATTAATTCAATTACATATCAAAGCAATAATTCTGGAAGTCATAGCATGTTTCCAACATTTTCTATAACAGATATTCAGATGTCTTACATAACAAAGGTAGAATACACCTGAAATTATTTTCTTCATCTATAGATGGAATGACTAAAAACATTATATGACATATTTTTAACCTATGTGGGTGTTCAATGTTTATTAATTTTTCTTAGAACATAAAATTAATCTCTGATGCTATTCTATAAATAGAAAAATAATGGGATATTTTTAATGTCTCAATAGTATTAACAGTTTATTTTGATATTGTAGTGTAAAACCATTAATAATATTTCTATTAATTGTATATAAGAAATTTTAATTATAAATATATCCCATGTGCTATGTGATTCAAAATAAGCATTTTAAAAGTTATTTTATTAGAGAATCATGACAGACACAAACAAACAGACACACCTCACTGAGAAGTGATAAATAATTCTAAGTGCAAGCCAAAGAAACAACTACAACGGTGGAGGAAGAGTTCACAGAATGGGAGAAAATCTTTGCCAGCTGCTTCTCTGAAAGGAGATTAATATCCAAAATATACAAAGAACTAAAAAAACTTAATGCCTAAATAAAAACAGCAGCAGCAGCAACAAATAACCCAATCAATAAGCAGGCAAAACAACTAAAAAGACATTTCTTAAAAAAAGAAACACAAATGGCCAACAAATATATGGTGAAATGTGCAACATTTCTAGCAACCAGGGACATGCAAATCAATACTGCATTAGATTTCATCTCACTCCAGTCAGAAGGTCAATTATTAAGAACACAAACAATAATAAATATTGGCAAAGATGTGGGGAAAACGCACGTTTGTACATTGCTGGTGGGACTGCAGACTAGTACAATCACTCTAGGAGGCAGTATGGAGATTCCTTAAAACAATAGGAATGGAGACATTTGACCCAGCTATCCTACCCCTTGGTATTTATCACAAAGAACTAAAATCAGCATGTTATACCAATACAGTCACCTAAATGTTTATCTCAGCACAATTCACAACAGCTAAATTATGGAACCAACCCAGATGCCTGCCAATAGATGAATGGATTAAGAAATTGTGCTATATATGCACAACAGAGTTTTGCTCAGCCATAAAGATTGAAATTATGGAATTTTCTAGTGAATGGATGGAAACGGAGAACACCATGCTAAGTGAAATAAGCTAATCTCAGAAAAATCAAGGATCAAATAGTTTCTCTCCTATGTGGAAGCTAGAGAAAAATAAAGGAAATAAGGAGAGGCGGATCTGACATGATAAAGATCAAGGGAAGATCAGTAGAGTAGAAGAAGGAGATTGAGAGGCAGAGAAGAGGGATGGGAAAGGGTAAGAAATGCAGAATGATTTTTTTTTAAAAAAATGCTGTATGCGTGTATATCCATGGAATTTCATCTTTATGTATAAGTAGAAAGAATCAATCAAAAATAACTAAAGAGTGGAGTAAAAGGAAGCTCAGTAGAGGAGAGGAAGAAGAATGAGGAGGGAGAAGGGGAAGGCAAAAATGGGGTACATGAACTGAAGACATATTTCATGTGTATACCAATTTGTTAAGATGAACCCAATTACTACTATGTACAACTACAGTGCTCTAATAATTTTTTTTCTAAAAAAGAATTTTAATTGCAAGAAAATTTCAGTTATCAAGATTAAGGCTTCCTTAGGAAATATTTGTGAAAACTTTCAGCGTCTTTTATTTATCATTGTTAAAATTTGGTGATCTGTAACTGAGGATTATTTCATGCTCAGTAAGTTCATGTTTCTCATTGATAATCACATAGAATGTTGATATTGGAATTCTTGTTCTACCTCCTCCCCCTAATCTTTTGATAATACAAAGTATTTGTGGATCTTAGGTAAGTTCATGAAAATACAGTTTTTCAAGAAAAATATTTGGAGAACTAAGTTGACGCTAATACACTTATCCTAAAATCACCATGAAAAATATATTTTTGTAAGTGCTCCAAAATTTTAAGAATGTGTAAAAACACACTCTTTTGCATATATGTTGTGTGTATACATTTACTAAATATGAGTAAATACATAAACACATTATATATTTATACACACATGTGTGTATACATACACATAAGCAAAAAATTAACCATTGGGCAAAATTATGTTAAATTAAATAATCTTTAAATTTTAACCCAGTATTTGAAATATGTTAGGTAAATCATTGCAGCTTAATAGGCTATTGCTGTTAGTCTTTACATAAAATTTGAAATGTCCATTTTTATTTGTAAGAATATCCGCTGATTTATTCTTTTAAGCATTTTAATCAAATGAAGAATGAAGATGGCAAAATTAGACACAAAAATTTTAGATGTAGAAAGGATCTTACAGATAACGATTAAATTGGCCATGCAGGGTAGTTATTCCCTATTATATACCCTAAAACATAAATTTTGGGATGGAAGAAACAGTTCTTAAAGGGGATTATTGAGTTTTATTTACAAGTATATAAGAATTTTAAATATAAAACTTGATGCATTTGGACAAATATAGACACGTGTGTGTCTATCACTACTATCAAAATACATATTTTCATCATCACAGAAAAAATTCCTTCATGTTATCTCTAGCTCCAGGCAATATCAGGTGTACTTGTCACAATGTACATTCACAACAATGTCACAATGTATTAGGTTTTTTTAATAGTCTGTTCTATAATTGCACATGAATGCAATCATAATATACATGCTCTTTGGTTCTGGATTGCTCCACCCATCTTGTTGGAATTCATCTGTGTCTCCTGAGAACTAGTATTTTTTTTTTCTGAAAATTATTCATTTGAATGGATAGCATATTTTACAAAGCCATTTACATATTGATAATCATTTGGATTCTTTCCATTTTTTGGTTAATACAAAAAATTTTGTGTATGACTTCATGACATGTGTTTTCTTTACTGATTAATAAATATCTAGCAGTATAAATATTGTGGTGAGTATATGGATATCTTTATAAAATACATCCAGTTATTTTTCCAGAGTATTTGGATCTTTTTTTATAAGTGATATGTGAGCATTCTAGTAACTCTACTTCCCATCAGCTCTTGGTGTGTGGTTGGCTTTTCACAGTTAGCTGTTCTACTGGATATATAGAAGTATTTCATTAAGAATTAATTTTCATTTCCCTTATCACTAATGAAATAAAGTGTCTTGGCAAGTGAATATTGACTAATTTTGCCAGATTCTTTTTTGAAGTTTCCATTAAAACTGCCTACTTTTTATTGGTTTGTCTCATTAATTTGTGGAAGTTCTTTAAATATTCTGGATATAAATCTTTTAAATTTATGTGTGAGTTTTCTTCCATTCTGTGGCTTGTCTCCTCCTATTTTAGGAAGTGAAATAAGCCAATCGCAGAAAATCAAGGGTCGAATGGTTTTAAATTTTGCAAAATATAATTTTTCAATTTTTTATTCATGATATTTTGAATTAAACAAATTTTGCTTTGCTTAAAACTGCAGAAAATTTGCCTGTGTTTTATTCTAGAATTTTGCAGTTTTAACTTTTTATGTTCAGGTCTATGATTTATTTTGAGTTCAACTTTGTGTGTATTGTATGGCACAATGGTTGAAGTTGGATTTTCTCCACATAAATCTTTTGTTCCAGCAGAATTTGCTGAGAGACTGTTCTTTCCCCTCTGAATTAAGTTTGTTAAAAACAGTTGCCCATATTTGTGTGAGTCTATTTCTGTCCTCTATTCTGCTCCATTGAACTGTAAGTCTACTTGTACATGAATTCTACACTCTCCAAATACTTGCAGTTATAGAGGTATAAACTTAAAATCCTGTATCTTAAATCTCCTGTTTTGTTCCTTTTCAAAAAATTATTTTGGCTTCTTTAATCTTTTTTGCTTTCTCTTATATATCTGAGAGTCATCTTGTCCAATTGTCCATTTTTAAGCAATATTTTGGGATTTAAATTGATACATTCATTATTCTTAATTGAGGGTAATTGACATGGTGACAGTGTTGAGGTTTTTCTTTTTCTTTTCTTTTTTTTTTTTTTTTTTGTACTGGGGATTGAGCTCAGAAGTGATTTATCAGAGTCACATCTCTAAACCTTTTTTATTATTTTTTTTTGAGACATGGTCTCCCTAAGTTGCCTGGGACCTCCCTAAATTGTTGAGGCTGGTCTTGAACTTACAATCCTCTTGTTTCATCCTCCTTAGACCTTGGGATTGCAGTAATGTGCCACTGTACCTGGCAAAAGTGAGTTTTTAATCCTTAATCATGATGTTATATGTCTTTTCACTTATATAGATCTTCAGTATCTCAGCAATATTTTGAGATTTTTCACTACACTATAGATTGTGTACACATTTTTTGAAAATTTACAGCTACACAGATAATGCATTTGTATGTTAGAATAAACAGTATTTTATGAATTTTACTTTGTTATAGTTAATTGTTACTTTTTATAAAATGAAATTAAGTTTTTGTGCTTTTTCCCAGGATGCTGAAAACTTGCTAAAATCACTTATTAGTTCTAGCAGCTTCTTAGTTAGACACAGGATTCCATGTAAATAACTAGGCTAAATATAAATAAAAGCACATTTATGTCTTCCTTTCTAACCTGCATATATGCCTTATTAATTTTTCTTATCTCCTTCCCTGGGTAATGTAATCCAAATAAAAGTGATCAAATCCTTGCCCTATTTTCATTTTTGGAGAATACATTCATTCTTTTACCATTAAGTATTATGGTAGCTGTAAGATTTTTATGGTTATCTATATTAATTTGTTTTCTGTTACTATAACAAAGTGTCTCTAAGACTGTGTTCTTTGTAAAGTATAAAAGTTTATTTAGGTAACATTTCTGGAGATTGGCAAGGGTAAAGGCCTGGCACTGGAATCTGGTGAGGGCCTCCTTGATGCACAATAAAATGGTAGAGGGTAGTACATGGGCAGACAGCAAGTGTACTAGCTGAGGTGTGTCTTGTAAAGTTACCAATGCCATTATGACAACTCTACCCTCACAATCTCATCTAATTCAATACCCTCCCTAATGCCCCACATCTGAATATCATTGGCATATCAAATTGAGGATTTAGTTTCATGAACTTTTGGAGAACACATTCCGACAATAAAAATACCCTTTATTAAATTTAAGAAATTCCTTTCATCCATAGTTGGCTGTATTTTTTTAAATCAAAGTAGGTTTAAATTTTTGTGAAGTGCTTTTTACATATCTGTATGTATGATACCATAAAATTCATCCTTTTTCTGTTAATGGTTTTAATTGCACATCAACCTTACATCTCTGCAATCAACTCCACTTTTCATGTTACATTTTCCTGATGTTGCTAGATGGTGTTTCTTAATTTTTTTTATTAAGAATATTAATTCCAGGGCTTGGATGGAGCTCAGTGGTAGAGTACTTGCCTAGGATGTGGGAGGTCCTGGATTCCATACCTAACAGCACAAACACACACACACAAATAATATGACTTTCATGTGTGCAGGCAGAACTATGACTCCTTCAAATATGCTCACGTCAGAATCCCCTCAGCTTGTGAATATGCTGCACTAGAGAGCAAAAAGAGTGCTTTGCAGATGTGGTGCAAGTTAAGAACTCTGAGATGGGGAGATTATTATGGATTTGCAGGGTGGGCAAAGCTAATCTTGTGAATTTGTAAAAGCAGAGAAATTTTCCTGGCTGTGTTCAGAGCGTGTGATGTTGCCAGCCTTGGAGATGGAGGAAAAGAAAGGAGCAAGAAGTGCATGGATGTGATGAATGAGGGTGGTCTCTAGAGGTAGGAGACACCATGAATGGACGCCAAGTTCTCGGAGCACCAAGGAAGCAGTGCAATCTTGCCAGCCTGTTAGAGTTCTGGCCTATAGAACTGGAACATAATAACTTTGCATTGTTTAAGCTGCAAAATTTATAGAATTGTCTTCCAGCAACAACAGCAACAACCTCCCAAACTGGTGCCATTGTTCATGAAAGATATTTTTCTGTAGTTGTTTGTTTTCTTCCGTCATGTTATTTATTGAGGTAAAATACTGGTCTTCTACAATGAGGTAAGTAGTGAATGCTATCGTTAAACTTTGTAGAAAACACTGTGTAATTTCTTCCAGACTTTCTTGCTTTATTTCTTAACCTGAACTCCTCTTAATGAACAGGTTATATAGTAAAACTGAATTTTCTTCATGATTACAGGGCTATCAAATTTTCCAATTTTTCTTCTGTCATTTTTATAAGTGCAACACATTTGTTTACCTTATTTAATACTTGAATTAGTTGGAATAATGTTGATTGTAGAGTACTTTTGTGATTTTTTTTAAATGACTGTAGGATTTGTAGTTATATCCCCTCTTTCATTCTAAATTATTAATATGAATCTTTTCACTTTCTCCTTGCCTATAATAGCTAAAAGTTTATCAATTTAATAAAAAAATTGAAGTGCCATCTTTTAGATTTTTAATTTATTCTCTAGTTTGTTTGGTGTCTGTTATGAATTTCTGCTTATATGTTCACCATATCCTTCTTTCTATGCACTTTGGAGTTGACTTGTTTGCCTGTTTGTTAAAATGGAAACTTAGAGCATCAATTTTAGATCTTTCCTAATATAGGTATTACAGCTACATATTTTCTTCTCTACTCACTATTTCATTTCCATTTCCAACATGTTAGCTATATATTAAAATTATTTTTCAGTGAAATTACTTTTGTTTTCTTCTTTCACCTGTGGAATATTTAGAAGAGTGTTGATGAATTTTCTAATATTGGCCATTTTTTCCAGACAATATTTTTCAATTCACACATTTTGATGTTGTATTTCTAGTTTACTTTCACTGTAGTCAAAGAACATACTTTGTACAATTTCATTACTTTAAAATATACTGATAATAGTTTCATGACTCAGTTTGTATAATATAATGATATTTTCCTGTGCATTTGAGTGGACTACATTTTACACATAAAGAATGTAGTGATTCCAAAGTATGAATTATGTCAGGAGTCATCAGTGATCAAACGTTCTATACAGTTATTGATTTTATATCTACTTATAATTGCTGGAAGTTGGTTATTGGAATCTCTAAATACAATGTGATGTGTCCACTTCTCTCTTGGGTCTTGTTGACTTAGCTTTAAAAGGTTTGTAGCTCAGTTATTAAATGATTACACATTTAAGATTGTATTGTCTTTTGATGAATTGAGCTGTCTTCATTGTAGATGTCCCTTTTCTTCTGTAGCAGTGTTTCTTCTCATGACCTCTAGCTTCTTGAATGTCACTACAGACATTCCAGTCTTCTTATTGCCGATGATTGCATGATGTAAATTTATCCATCCTCTGATTAAATCATTTAGTAATTTTTATATTAATATCACAGGTAGCATTTTTCTGCTGACAGAATATAGTTGATGGTTGCTTTTGATTAACTCTGAAAATCTCTGACATTTAGTCGAAAAATTTAAGCCTTTTTGCTCTATTGTGATTTTCAAAGTAACAGGGTTTACACTTATCATTTTGGTGCTTGATTCCTATTAGTCTTACCTGTTCTTTATTTTTTTATTCTTCTTTCCTAGTTTTATTTTATTTTGGACTGAGAACTTTTCATATTCTTTTTAATGTCTGTCTGGACTTTCCTTAGTGGTTGCTATACCACAACATGAATGATGTACAAAGCTTTCAGAAGCACCCTCCACTTTTGCCTCCTAGACTTTGTTTTTGTTGCCTTTCTTTTTTACTTCTACTTGTATTATAAGTTCCCCCAAACTTGTTTGCTATTTCTGCTTTCAACAATTGTTTTTGAAAATAAATTTGAAAAGAATCCTCTATGGGTTCCCATTCATTTAACCCTTCTGCCAATCCTCATCACATTTACATATTTGAGTTCCTTCTAGCCTCATTTTCCTATAAAAAGCTTCATTAACACTTCTTATAGTGTCGTTCAGCTGCTGATGAACTCTTACTTTAATTATGTCTGAAAAAGATATTTATCCTATTCTCAGTTTTGAAGGGTTTTCTATGACATAAAACTTGAGCTTAACAGAATTTTCTTTTTCTATCCAGGCTTAACAATTGGCTTGCATTTCTACTGAAAGAAACACTTTCTTTCTTTCTTGTGTGCATTACAGCCCTTCTCAACTGCTGATTGTAAGAATTTTTTCTTCATCAGTGGGATTCAGCAATTTGAGTTGATGAGATATGTAGTGATTTTATTAGAGCTTACCATTCTTGGTGGTAATTAATTTACTGAATATGTGGTTTTATATTTTTCATCCTTAAAAAATTTTGACCACTACTTTTCAAAATTTTTTTAGTTCTTTTTTCTCCATCTTTTTCTTCTAGGACCTCAATTTCAACATTTAGTTATCTCCCAAATCCTCACAGCTATACTAAATTTTATTTTATTCCTCTCTGTCCTTAATTTTGTAGATTCTATTGCTATGTATTCAGTCCATTGATCTTTCTTTTTTCTGTGCAGTGTTCAGTCCAAGTCTGGTAAACCCATTCTTATGTTTCCCATCTTAGACATTATATTTTTCATCTCTGAACTGTTGATTTGTTCTATTATAAAATATAAAACATAAATCTTTCATGTCTCCTCATTATGTTTTCTTTTAAATCCTTCTGTAAGTGATAAAAGATCTTTAAAAGTTCATATCTACATATTTCATCTTCCCTGTCATTTCTGTGTCTGCTTCTATTTACTGACTTTTCTTGTGTTTATAGGTCATATTTTCCAACTTCTTATCATGTACATTACTTTTTATTGGAAACTACATATAGTAATATTATGTTGTTGATAATTAACACTTGATGGTTTTTTCTTTAAGAGTATATGAATTTATTTGTTTATTTAGGTAGACAACTAAGTTATTATGGGTAAGCTTGATCCTTTTGAATCTCGTTTATAAACTTTATTGGAATGGATCTAAGTTAATTTCATGTCTTAAGCAAGCTTTAATTCAGGATTAGTGTGTTCCTTAATCAAAGGGTGGCCTTTCTGCAATCTCTATACAATGTTTAGTATAGTCCATCAAGTGTCTCTATTTTGCTTAGTTGGAATTCAAACGTCTCCCAGCCTGATGTGAGTTGTGGAAATCACTCTGCATAGTAATTCTTTGCCTTATAAATGTTTGCTCCACACATATGTGTCTTAGTACTCAGCATCATTTATAGGAATGCTCCTGTGTATCCCTGGAGCTCTTTTACAACCCCTCCCTTTTCCTCTGTGCTCTTTCTTAAAATGCAGGCATCTCAGCTCCTCCAAACTCTGTCTCTGCTTTATCAAACTGCCAGGACCATTATGTTGTGCTTGGATTTCTTCCCTTTACACCATGGTCTGGAAAAGGTGCCAGGTAGAAATTTGAGATGAGCTTTTTCTCCTAAGACTACACTCTTATACTATTCATTGTTTAATATTTAAGTTCAACTCTTTCATATAGTTCATATAGCTTTGTCCAGTTTTCAAGTATTTCTTTTTATGGTGAGGGGGCAAGTTATTCTTCAAAGTATTAAGACCGACACTGGGTTTTGAAGAAAAGATTGCTTTTGACCTCTTCTTGAAGTTGCATTATAAAAGATACTTTTTCTCTTACTGAAAACCTAAATTATGTCAATTATGTTTTAATATATTCAACTAGAATTTTGCTTCCTACAACATGCTCACAGATTACAGCTATATGTTAAATCTGTAGGACTTAGCTACATGGCTTAGGTCTATCGTTTTTTTTTTTCTTTTCCACATGACAGCTATTTAAAATTTGAGGACAAAAAGTACTTTCTTTCCCAGAGATGATGTTTCAAACCCTTCATAATTTTGGACACTTTGGTTACTATCAGGTTAGTAATATTTTTTTCCTGAAATAGATGGTCCAAGAAGAGAAACAGCATTCAGATGTGTTCCCGTGAAATCATGCATATAGTATTGATCTTATATCATCAAATAATTAATAGTTTTCATTTAATGCACTCTTACTAACATACTACCATGGAAGCTACCTAGCTTCAACAAAATATCTCTTTCAACCTTTTTCTCATTAGGAAATAAAATCCGTGTTATGAAATCACAGAATTCGAGGTAGAAGTGCTGTGCTGTTGAGCACACCTGATGTGCGGGTCCTTCCTGTGTTGGAGGTTGCCTTGCCTGCCTGCCTGCTTGCAGTGAAGCCCAGGTTCCTGATGGTGCAGCTTCCACCATCTCTGGCTCTGTCATTTTCTACTCCAGTAATGTGTCAAACATTTCATAAACAAATTTCTTTCAGGCATTTTTTATTCATGATATTCTCTTTGCCTTGTCTGCCCTTTCTGTCAAGTTTCTTAGCTAAGTGTTACATATTCTTGAGGAATCCTCACAAATACTGAGTCATCAAGGAAGAATTTAGCTTCTTTAATCACTGCGGATGGGTTAGACGTCCATGTCCTTTAGCCATAATCTGAATAGTTGTCATTTCATTTAAGACATTTTATCATAATTTCCAAACTGCTTGCCTATCTGGAACACTGACTGGAATTATTTACCTTTTTATCACTAGTATTTAGTAAAACATTCAGGAAATAGTATTAGTGAAGTAAATGTTTATTGAGGAGAAAATTGCATTTTAAATGAATTCCCAAAAAATTTAATTGACTTTTCTTATAACAGAGATAAGCTTGAAAATCATTACATAGAACTAAAATTCTACATGAAACATCTTTGTTTAATATTTGAATATTTAGCCTTTACCTGTCAAACAAAATTTATATAGACATACATTTTTGCTTGGAAAGGCCACATGTTTTCCTAGGAATCAGTGCTAGGTAAATGTTTAGCTATTATGAATTTACTGGGGAATGTAGCCTCTGGAGGCAGAAGAGAGGAAATAGGGAAGTGAGATAGGAAAGAAAGCAAACATGGAGGAGTGCATGATTGAGTTAGCAATCACTTGACACCACAGGCAATGATTGTTTAGTTTGGCAGGACTATTCTGGAGAGGCTGATGCTCTACCAGTTATAGACAGTCCTGGGGAGAGAGAGGGAGATAATTCATCTGCCTGGCTGTCTTTTGGTCTGAGATTGGTTCCAAGGGGAATAATTCTCTATGCTTCTGGATTAAACATGCATGACTTTCAACTGGGTCTCAGGATATCTTAAATGTCAGGAAGGATTTGTTTCAATCTGCTTCAATTTCACCATGGCTACCTGAAAAAATACCTCGTAACTTCTTGTGTAGCTCATTTGCTTTATTAGGTTTTGACATAGTAGAGTTGAGTCCTTGTTAAATGTGCAATGACATGCTGATTCTTACCAAAGTATTTTGGGTACTAAATTTGAAAAAAAGAAGTAAGGTGTTCCTTCAAAATAGAAAAGTAAAATGCATTAACACTATTTCTCTCTTTATTTCCTAAATATAAGACAATGAACTGAAAAACATTTCTGTGGAAGTACTTTTGTCCTTAGGGCATCCTAAGGAGCTTTGGTAGTCATTTTTCTTTGTAATTTTCAGAAATTCTAAATTGTTTCATGTTCCTGAAATTAAATGATTATCATTTCCCAATTTCTGCTGTTCAAAAATATAGCATACTAAATATATTTTGCAGTGGGTTATTGCATGACCTGAAAACAAAATTGCACATATAAACAAAGTCTAAATTTTAATTCTATTACCAACTTTTCAAAGATATGCATAGTTAAAAGTTTGGTATATGTTCTTCCAGAAATGCTTTCGGGGAAGGTAGGGAGATACTGGATATTAAACCCAGAGGTTCTTTACCACAGAGCTACATTCAAAGTCTTTTAAAAACATTTCTATTTTGAGACAAGTTCTTGCTAAGTTGCTGAAGATCTCCCTATGTTGCTGAGCCTGGCCTTGAGCTTGTAATCCTACTGCCTCAGCCTTCTAAGTCATGAGTTACAGGCAAGTAGCATTTTTTATATAGCACATGTGTTCACATATACCTCAGGAAATTATTCTATATTGACTGCTTGGTACCTAGTCTTAGGAGTAGCAGAAATCATGGGGTCAGCAGCCTGATATCTTGACTTTGCTTATAAACTGGACTGTAATAAAGATACTATAAAATGAAGGTCTATTAAGGGCTAAGAGAACTGGAGAAGGATGAACAAACTTGTTAGAAGAGCAGGTCAAGGAAAGGCCAGAGCTGGGGCCTCTGGAGTTACCTGAGAGGGTCTAAGAGGAAGAAGAGGTAGATGATGTGTAGCAGCTCATTTTATTGGTGTTTTAGCTGGAAGGATTTTCCTGGAAGAATGCCCTTATTAATCAGCTTTCCTTTAGCTCTTGCCTTTGTGCTCCACGCCAGGTTTCCTACAACCATTAATGAAGTCTAGTTTGTTAGAGAAGCCTTTCTGAGATTTTTCAATGGATTTTATCATATGAGCTTTCTCCTACTCCCTCCTCTGAAGAACCTCTGTATTTGCACCGTTCCAAATTTCCTGTTTGTGATTTTGTCGACTTTTCAGAGGTCTCTATGGCGGCTCTTCATTCTGCAGCAGCTGTCAAATCTTTTACATCTGCTGACCAATCTTGATAATTTCTGTAAAATAGTGCGACGGACCTTAAGGTGATGGAGGTGAGGTGATACTGCCTGCATCGCAGTCGGGGCCTGGCAGTAAACCTCATTTCTCGTTGGAATTCGTGTACTTTCTGGCCCTTGTTCTGAAGTGCCTGAGTGAGGTTCACGGATTTCTGGGACTAAAGATACATTGCACCTTCAAACGCACTTGAATTTAGCCGGACACTTCTTCAAGCCATTCACACTTTCTTCTGGGCCTTCTGCCCCTCCAGGGTGATAATGAGGCCTGGCTTCAGAAGTCCATAAAAAAAATACATCCTGCAACTCCCTATGACAAAACCATCAGAGTCTGAGTCCCAGACTGAGGGTGGGGGTGCCGTTCTCACAGCCCACGCCTGGCGCAAGAAGCTGGTAGCCTGAGGCCCTGGAGATAATGGAGAGATGCCCTGGATGTGCCTGCTGCCTCCAGTCTCCAAATCCTTCCTGCTCAGCTTTCCCTGCTATATCATTTTATTTTCTTTGCACTCCACACCCAGTGAGAACCGGTGTACATACCATGAAACAAGAAAGATTTTTGCTTAGATGAAACTTAATGAAGAAGACGGGTCATAACAAGGAAAGAGAAGAGGTAGTTACAAGTGGTGGTAAATTGCATTAAAGAAAGTAAATGAAATGTCACAAGACCATTTGGACAGGAAGTTCTTGAAAGAGGTCACCTACTAGCAGCCTTAATCTATATGCAGCCCCATGCAAATGACCACATTCATAGTCCAGTTGTAAGCTCAGTTTGAGGATGAAGGCATGACTTTCCTGAACGCCCTCATTCTGTCCACCACTGGAAAGCAAGCCTTGCAGCTGGTGTATGGGAGGGCCACTAGGGTGAGCTGTGGATGGGGAGGTAGGGTCTCTTCTACTTTGATAAAGAATTTGGATTTAAATGAAAAGCAGCCATGCGAGTGTTTTAAGAAGGACACATTGTGATGAGATGTAGGTATTTAAATGACCATCTTAAACAGGGTTTTTTATTGGATGTCAATTCTTCAACAGGAAAGAAAAATCATGGGCTGATTGGTAGAGTGCTGGCCTAGCACGTGGGAGTAAACAAGTTCCATCCTCAGCACCACATAAAATCAATAAACAAATAAATAAATAAGCAAATAAATAAATAAATAAATAAAGGTATTGTGTCCATCTACAACTAAAAAAAAAAGTTCCTTTTCAAAATATACAAAAAAAAAAAGTTTCAAATAACCCAGTATGTATTCCTTTGTACATAATCTACCCTATTTGTTCAACTTTCATGTTTTAAAATTTATTATTTTTAAAACATTTTACCTTAGAACTGTATATTTCTCATGAGGTCTAACCTTCGGTAGTCTGCACAATTTTCAACATATTTCATGTGATATAATTTATTATGTTTAGCTAAATTAAATGCTTTGACTTTTAAAAAATCTGACAAACTAGTAAAAGCTTTTCATTTTAAATTTGTTTACTTAATAGCTTTTTGGCTTTCCAGTTAGATAATTTTTGTGTAACACCTATTCTTTCTTATCTACTCCCCACATATAACTTGTTTTTCATTTTTGAATCTTTATTGGTCCTTTTTAGTTATACATAACATTGGGATTCATTTGACATAATTATAAGAATGGGATATAATTTGCTTTAATTTGGTCCCCAGTACTTCTGTTCTCCCTCCCTTTTATTTTTTCCCCTGTTCATTCATATATATATATTGTCCTGTGGATGTGCATAAAGGTGAGATCTGCTCATGGTATACTCATATATGTACACAGAAAAGTCAGGGCAGACTCATTTCACTGTTCTTCCCTTATCCTTTCTCTCCTCCCTCCCCCTCAACCCCCTTTATCTACTCCATTGATTTTTCTTCTATTTTGGTAGCTCTCATCCCCGTTTTCCTTCTCTCTATCTCCCCATTCTTCTCTCTTTCCATGCTTATTTTGAACTAGTTTCTGTTATCAGAAAAAACATTTGATCTTGATTTTCTGGGTCTGCCTTATTTCACTCAGCATGATAATCTCCAATTCCATTCATTAACCAGCAAATGTCATAATTTTATTTCACTTTAGGGCTGACTAATACTCCACTGAGTATATAGACCATATTTTCTTTATCTGTTTTTGTTTTGAAGGTCACCTAGGTTGGTTCCACAGCCTGGTTATTGTGAATTGTGAAAGATGGATATGTCTGCGTCACTGTAATATGCTGATTTTAGATCTTTTGGGTATATTCCAAGGAGTGGGATGCCTGGGTCATATGGTGGTTCCATTCTAGTAAAACTTATTTTATAAGTCAATTACACTGTCAGGAGCTTACAGGACAGAATTAAAAAGTGTAGATATCAATCATTAATGAATTGCTAAATTATATTAAATGCATTATGTTAATGTTTGTAATTTTTCTTCATTGATGTGTAAATGCAATGAATTATATCACAATATCTCTTCAATATTGAACCATGTATACATTCCTGGAACAAATGAACACTGCTTTTTAGGTAGTATAGTCTTTCCCTTCTATTGCAATTTATGTAATAATACTTATCATAAAGATATTAATAAATCATTTATATGTATGAATGGCAGGCATTGTTTTATCATTTTATGCCTTTTTGTTGTATATTAGAGTTACAGAAACTTTATAAAAAGCATCTGAAGAGTCTCAGTTTTTTCTATGCTCTGGAGCAAAATAAACATCTTGATCCTTTGATTAGACTTACCTATATATAAAATCTTATGGATCTGGTACCTTTGTTTTAGCTCATTTAGGTTTTCTAAATCTTTTTGTGAGATAAAATTGGTATCTATATTTTCCAATGAATGGATGGTGTAAATACACATATTTGCATTTACAGATTTAGTGGTGTAATGCAGTATTTTTTTTCTGTACAATGTTTTAGCATTTAATCTTTATCTCTGAACTTGTTTTTTGTACATTTTTTTTTTTTGTAGCAAGGATTGAACTCAGGATATTTTACCACTGAGCTATATCTCAGTACTCTTTATTTTGAGAGAGGGTCTCACTAAGTTGCTTGGGTCTCACTAAATTGCTGAGGCTGGCTTTGAACTGGTGATCCTCCTGCCTCATCCTCTAGAGTTGCTGGGATTACAGGCTTTTTGTACACTTTATTCCTGAGTGTGTTTGCAAGGTTTCTTTTTTCCTTTCTTTTGAAAAGCAGCTTGCTTTCATCAATTATACTTACTTCAAACGTCAATTTCTTCTTTACTTTTATTCTTGCCGTCATCTAACTTCTTTGATAGAAGACTGAGTACAGAGCACATGTGGGCGGATAGCTTTTGAGAGAATGAAGAACCCACATTCTACTGAAGGAGAAAGCAAGCAAGCATGTATTTAAAAATGAATGTATTTCATTCCTTAAGACAGAATGTTTTAAAATTTCAGCACTTATATTTTTATATCCTTTTGATTCTTTTTTGATTCATTTGTCATTGTGTCTTGTCCTTGATTTATGGATGCCATATGTCTTCAATTTCCAAGGAGAATAACAACATTCTTTCTATTTTCTTGTTTTAACCCCATGTCACTAGAAAAATGGCACTTTCTGTATTTGTTTCAGATTATTTTCAGAATACTATGTGTCCCCTAGTGTCTCATCATCTAACAAGAGTACCAGTTTTTAGAATGGATGGTGTAAATACACATATTGCAACTGATGTAAACTTCTTCATTAGAGCACTGAGCCAAGAATCTAGGTAGCCTTGTAAACAGGTAAGTCTATTTGCCTTCTTTCTGTGCTACAAAGTCAATTTGCATTTCCACAAACATCAATTTTGGGCCATACCAACACATTGTTGCTTACTTTGCTTTTTTTAATTTTAATTTTTTTTTTTTTTTTTTTTTTTTTTTTTTGGTAAGGAGACAGTTTGACACTGATACTTTGAGAAAACATTCTTTTCCTTGCTGTGGTAAAGTTGTCAAAGTTCTTTGGCTTCCTTCTCATTGCCTACTTTCTAAACTGACCATTTTTCAGCCCTCTGATGGGGGAATATTAGGAGTTTCTGTTTTTGCCTGAATTTTCATTGCCAGTGGTAAGAGTGCAGGGAAAGATTTACTGCAGAAATTAAAGTTTCTGGAGATTTTTATTGCTATGCTGAGTTATTTCATCCTGTATGTGTTCTGGGGATAAACACTGGCTGGGGAATTATTCATTTTTTCTCTCTCTTCTAAAGCCAATAGTCAAAGTCCACTTTGGAAAAGCTCCCACTTTTCTCAGTGATTAAATCACATTAAGCATCGTGTAGATGTGACAGTTAGTGGCTTTGTGTGTCTGGGAGTGGGACAGTTCATGAAGTCATGCTGCAAACTCCTGCAGGGTCTCCCTGTCCTTCCTCTTTCAACCCTGAATTAGTTTTATTTAGTTGAAAAAAATGATGTCTAAACTTTAGGGAAACTTTCTTTCTGCATGAGTTCAGTAATGAGTTATGTTCTCTAGTAATCATCACCAAGAAGAGGAACAGAAAGGGGAAGGGGGGAGATTAGGAATGTATTATGTTTTATGCATGTGTGAGCATGCCACAATGAAACCCACTATTCTGTATCACTAATACTCATAAATAAAAAATATTGTTTCTATTTAATTGATAGTACAAGTCTCTATATGGCTTCTTTCTCAGTTTTCTTACCTGTCATCTCTTGTTGCTGATCAAAATGGCATTTAGTAAAGAACATAGTTTTATCAATTTTATTCCATCACAAAATAGGAAGTAGAAATTGTGTCCACTAGACAGTTTAAATTTTTTTATATCTGTTCCTTCAAAAAATTCTTTATGGGGCATTCCAAACTCTTTGATGTGACTCAGTGATGCATTTTTACATGCTTTTAATGTATACTACAGATTTTTAGTCAAGAATGTGGGAGCACAGTGATGGTGAGCATTTTTTTCTTTTTTTAGGCATTTCATTGAAATGAGTGGAGTTAGTCGTCCTGTTTATCTTGAAGAATATTTTTCAATCTTTAGAAATCAAATTCTGTGCTATTCTGCAAATGTATCCTATATTTTCCACGGTTACATATGACTTTGCTGGAAAATTCAGGACCTAGAATCTAATTCCTCCAAAAACTACTACATTATTCCAAAAAGCCTGTTCTATCTTTGTTTTTTTTTTTTTTTAATTTTTTTTAAAGAGAGAGTGAGAGAGGAGAGAGAGAGAGAGAGAGAGAGAGAATTTTTAATATTTATTTTTTAGTTCTCGGCAGACACAACATCTTTGTTGGTATGTGGTGCTGAGGATCGAACCCGGGCTGCACGCATGCCAGGCGAGCGCGCTACCGCTTGAGCCACATCCCCAGCCCCCTGTTCTATCTTTGAAGCTATCAGATAAGGCTTTGTTCTAACCTTCCACATTCAGGTAGGCAATATATTATTTAGCTATGTTTTGCAGATGTAGCAAATGAGACTCATAACATTTAAGTACTTCTCCAGATAACTAGTAAGAAATAACAGAACCCAAAGGTATATTTTTAATATAGCTGGGCTTCTTCCCTACAGAGGTGTCTAAATTTAGGGTTTAAAGAAAATGTAGTCAACACATATTTTATCCCATATTTAATTTGAACAGTGCACCGATATAGAGAGGGGACATGCGCAGAAGGAAGTAAGGCACGATTCTGAAGGGTTAGCAGTTATCTGGTTGAAGAAGGAAGCAATGAGGCTTTAAAATTATCTACATCACTGTGCTCATTGACAGAGAAAAAACATCATAAACAGAATGGAAATCAAAACCAGAATAGAAAGGTACACATAAGCCCAGGCTTTTATTGTCAGGACAGCACCTTCATGATATAACAGAGCAGGAGCTGCCTCAGGAATATTAACTTACAAGTTTCCCGAAGCATGCTCGAGAATTTGATCTCTCTAAAACCATTGTCTGTCTCATGTAATGTGGATGCTCCCTGCGATCCTGATGGCTGCTTGGCTGCCGTTCTTGACCGTGGCATTTGGCATTTGCCCCACTTGGCTCTGAATTTCCTCGACCCCTGGCTGCCCTGCCCACTCCTGTGACCCAGGTCTTTACCAGGAACTGAACCTGCTGCTTACTCTGTTGCTTTTTAGTACTGACTCTGCAAATCCCTGATCTGAATTCTGCATAGCCTGGCAGTCCGTGCCAATGGGGACATATGTAGGCAAAGCAAATGGAGGGTTATATAACTTCCCAAACTGCTCTTGCCAAATTCATTTCAGACAGAAATATTTATTTTGTTGTGAGGGAGGTATATAGAAAATTAATCTTTTGATCAGAGCTGTAACAATATTTCCAAGATTCATTGTGCTATACAATATCAGGGTCTTTAATTTGCTGTTTTAGCTTGCAGTTATTACCCTATGTACTAATTAGAAAAACAATAAAATATAATCTGTAACTCAGAGATATGTTGTAGGAAAGATAGCTGAAAAAATAGGATATCTCAAGTGATATTCTGAGCATATGTTAATATACAACAGTGAGGTATATTTAATAATGTAAAATTTTCTTGCTGTTATTTGGATGATTCAGGATTATATTAAAAATCCCAATAAACACAGTCAGCTCCATGTTATGCAAGCATCTGGCTTGGAAGCAAATCTGTATTTTACCCTTCCCCTCCTTCCTTCCTCACTTCTTTTCTTCCTTGTTTCCTTTTCTCTTTCTGTCTTTTTTAAGCAGGATATAATATCACTGTGGACAGTTGTTAGAAGATTGTCCATTTCCAAAATAGGGACTAATTATAATCAATGTCTTCATCGAAGTCTCACAAAAAATGTTTTCTACAAAAGGGAATATTTTTCTTCTTGTCTCTATAAGGCAGCTCTTAAACAATGTGAAGAAGTTCCATCTCTACTCTTCTATTGTAAGTATAACTCATCGAAAATAAAAAGGTCAAGCTTTACAACTGTTCCAGTTATTGTTGATCTTTACCTAGAGTTCCCCAAACTTCAGTTATTTGTATAGGTGTGCAATGGTATTTCATTATACTTTTGATTTATATTTCCCTAATCACTAAGGAAGTTAAATATCTTTTGATGTTCGTCTTTGCCATCAGTGTCTTTCCTCTGGTGAGTTTACTAAAAATTTTTGCCCAACTTTTTTTGGTCGCTTTACTATTCAATTGTAAGACTTCTTTATGAAATCTGGATATACATTCTTGGTCAGATGTGTGTTTACAAAAGCACTTTATTTTAGTCTGTGGCTTGTCTCCTAATTTTCTTAAAAGTGTCTTTCAAAGAGCCAGAGTTACAGATTTTGACTGATTCTAATTTATAATATTTTATGGTTGATGCTCTTCTGTCTAGGAAGTGTTTTCCTAATCGAAGTTGTGAAGTTTCTCTTCTGGATTCTCTTCAAGAGATTTTATCACTTAAGGTTTCAAAATTAGACTTGTGAAATATTTCAGTCACTTTAGAAAACAATTTGATAGTTTCTGATAAGTCAAATTTACCTTTAGTATATGATCCAGCAATATTATTTCTAGCTATTTTCTCAAAAGGAATGAAGACATAGATCTGTTTCAGGGGAAATGATGGCCAGCATCTTTTTTGCAGGATTCTTTCTGCCCAGGGGAATCTAAGCCACCTTAAAACTTACTATCTCAGATAATCAGCAAATAACAAAACACAAATAATCAGAAATATATTTACAGGAAATGAAGCCCCTTGATAGATCTAGTTCACATGAATTCTGAAACTAGACAAAGACAAGACAGCTCCCATGGTTATTTAAGGGCGTACATCAAAGGCAGGGATAAGGTTTCAAGGGCAGAGTCTTGCTTGTGATGTCTGGCAGTCCGAAGGTTGACATCTTAGCAGGTCACACCCATCTCAGTTGCTGGGTGGGCCAGGGCAGAACAGGAAAGAGAATCACATGGTCTCTGAGCAATGGACCAGAGGAAGTGTCCACTGGCCATTCCCAGATACCAGATGTCTCTATCCACGAGGCTTCCATGTGCAGTGACCCACGTGCAACCCATGGACGGCCAGTGACAGATATGCACAAATATCTACACATACATTTTTATATAAATGTTACTTAAAATTGCCTACAATTGGAAACAACTTATGATGAATAGATAACCAATTGTGTATGCATGTAATGAAAGTAAGGGATAAACTATTAATATGTGTAGCAACATGGTTGCAGGTCAAAAGCTTTATGCTAATGAAAAAATACAGACACAACTGACACACAGTATGTTATTACATTTATAAGACATGTTAGAAAAACTCTAGGCACAGTTACCAGGGCCTAAGGGTTAGGGAAAGGGATGAATTTCAATATGACACAAAGGAATTTGGGGGTATGTGTGAAAATGATCTGTGTTTCAATTTTGTTGTTGATTATGAGACTTTAATTTATTGGACTGTGCATCTAAAATGTTGAACTTCTCTGTGTAAACTGTACTTTCAAAAAATGAGTAGACAAAATATTTTTTAAAGTTTCGAGCTTTAACAGAATTGTTTTAAAAATTTTGAATCTGTTTGTAAGTCCCTTCCTCCCATTTTTCACTATGAATAAATTAATTTTTCCCAAGAGGTGAGAGAACCCAGCAACTGATTCCTGGATCTCCTAGAGTTGTGAATAGGTTATTACAGAAGTTTTCTTCCTCCTTATTAAAAGGATGTTAGTGTTTCTGGCTAGAAAATCAAACACATATTATCCTTTTGTTCTTTAATTACAAGTTATTATAAGTTATCTGATCAGTTGTTGCTGCCTTTCTAGCCTCTGAATTAAGTTTAGCTTCCTGTCCCCTGGCCGTTTCCTCTCACTAACCTAGTCTGGGCCTCCATACAGTTCAATTTGGACCAGCATGTAGCTTTTAATTGCTTTTCCAACTCCTAGGCTACAACTTTTCTAATTCATAATGAAGACAATGCTCCAGTACATCTTAAAATGAAAGCATCAAATTACCTAACACATCAATGTTACTTTTTCCATTTATCTGTAAATGCTATTGATAATATAGCTCCAAATTAAGTATTCTACACAAATAAAAATAGAAAAGTAGATTCTAAAGCAATTTTTTTGGTTTAATAATTATAAGGTATACCTGAACATAATGTAAGAATTTATTTTCCACAAAATTATCCTCCCAAATTGAAGATTGACTATGTCTTCTACAAAATCTTTCATACATAAGAGTACTACTTTCTTGATGATTTTATTTTGCACAAAATTATATATTTGGGGAAAGTCTTTTTTAACATTTAACAATAACTGTAAATACTAGTTTGGATATTCAGACAGGTTTCTTGGTAAATAAGATGTGAAGGACTTAACATGGGTTTAGAGAGGTGTGGTCTCACAATTGCAAGATTCTACATGATAAAGAAGCCTTTACAAATGTTTATAGAATTTTTAAAATTAAATTGTTTAAGAATATACCTGACTATTTTATGTTATACCTTACGTTTATATTGGCCAACATATTGCTCCCATCTTTTTGTATTTTCTCATTGGGATCTATGTGTCGGTCTATCTAATAAACCAAATCAGTTGATCCTAGCATTGATGCATGTGTGGTCCACTTGGATTATCTTGACTACCAGTGAAAAACCCACTTTTTCTATCCACATTTAATCATCAACTTCTAAAAGAATTTGGCAATTACATTCTGATAGGATTCAGCAATGACTGGTGAGCTCTGTAGTGTCATCATTTAGGCTTCTGTAGCAGGTAATAGACTGGGTGATTTACAAACAATAGAAATTTGTCTCACAGTTCTGGAAGCTGAAAATCTGACACTAGAGTGCCTGCATAGTCAGCTTCTGATGAGAGCCTAATCTCAGTTGCAGACTGTCTGTTTCTTCTTAAAGATTAAGATCATATAAAGAAGGATAGAGAGCTCTTTGGGCTCTTTTATAAAGGCACTAATCTTATTCAGTAGAGCTTTGCTGTTATGACCTGGTTACCTTCCAAAGGCCCATCTACTAGATCCTAACCCCCAATGGGGTTGCATAATTTGAAGGAATACAACACTGAATCCACAACAGTTGGTTTAGGGGGAACTCAATCCCAGAAATATTAGGGGATATACATAGTTCTACTACCTACTCCTCTTATTTATCTAGGACAGTCCCTTCATAGAAAATTTCTATGAAAAATTAGAACTTTGAGATTTTTTTAGTAGTTTGCATTTCCTCAATAATGTCTGAATAACTGTTAGAATTTGTCCTTCTGCAGTCTTTTATATCATATGATTCATAAAATGTGCATTTTTCTCTGCTCAGGGATGTCAGCTGAGACTCGGGAGTTTTCCGCTTCCTTCTAGGTTTGTTATCATTTTCCTCTGTTCTCGGATTGGTCCTCTTTCAAATGGAGAAGGCAGGCCCAGAAGTTGTATACATTCCTTTCAGGCTTCATCCCTGTTTGATCACATGTAGTTTATATTCACAACAGATAGTTAAATAAGTGAGATGTCCTCAATATGTGTCATCATCTCCTTTCTTTGAGTTACAAAATAAATATTTTTGTTATATACATTGAGCCTAAAAGATGGGTGAGATAATGGTTGTTTATTGTGGTTTGCAGTAGAAAGACTAATACAAAAAATTTGACCATATTTTTTCTTTGCTGTAGAAGAGTTTGCGACTGGCTGAGGCCTATCCACACTGTCAGCAGATGCTAATGCAAACAGAGATGCATCAGCATATTAGTTGCTTTTAATAGCATAAATAATTGGGTCATATCTATCCATTTCTTTTTTCAGAACAAAAACAAGTAGAGCTGGAAATTATTTCATGATTCTGTGATAATAAACACATCAGTTAAGTAGCCTACCAATCAAGAGTAGAAGTTATCAATTAACTCTGTGACCAGAAGAGACTTCCCTGTGGTGTTAGGGATCCTGTACTTACACTCACATTTATGGCTTTCCAATTCCACAGAGGATTCAAGTGGTAGAGGGTGTGGATGGGTGGCCTGTTTTTTCTCCATATCTCAGTTTGTGAAAATTATTATTTCCCCTTCCATGCTTAAATTCTTTACATTTTTTCCACTCCAAGACTAAATATTCTCTATTCCAGCCTAGATATTCCCTCATAAAACAAGCACAGTGCTTCCTCTGCAGCAGTGAAATTCTATTGGCAAACTTCAAACTTTAGAAGGATGGCTCAGTTATTAGACTGTATCATAATTCTCATATAGAAAATCTTAACTCTCAAAGAGAACCTATACATATAAAACAGTAGTGGGATACAGAAAATACAGATTATATCCTTTCTGGATTCATCTATGATTTATTGAGGATACACCATGTGTATCAGGTACTGCCTTAGAGTTCAGAAGACATAACCTGAGTGACACTTATAAAAACACCAATTTTTGTTTGTTTGTTTGTTTTTCTTTATTGTTCATTGAAAGAAAATTTCAGAATGACTCTTTTTAAAAGGTAATAAATTTATTCCTAAAGGCACAAAGAAATAATTAAATAGAAAAGAAAGACAAAATAGAAGGCAGCAAGGTGAAGATGAGGGACAGAGTTAATCACGTAAGATTCCCAGGGGAATGTTTTCCAACTGTCTTTGGGAGAACAGTAAAGAGGGTTTTTTGTTCGTTTGCATTTATTTTATATATTAAAATCTTCTTCAAATTATTTCTTCTGATACTAAATATATTAAGGCATAGATGAGTTATTTCTGAAGTTTCAAAAACACCAATTTAAAAAAAAACCTCAAAAAACCCTGAAGTATCCCAATTTTGTATCCAGAGGTATTATTTCTGCAAGAATTTCTTCCCAGCCAACACATAGCTGGCTCTGGCATATTAATAGTTACAAGATGTGTTGTAGGAGAGGATCCTTTAGAACCTTAAATACTTTCCAAACTTACCTGAACAAGTAATCTCTTCCCACATAGACTCACTAAATTTTTAGTTCAAATAGGTAGAGAATCATTATCATTATTTTTAATAAAAATCTATGAATGTGTGTGTGTATGTGTTCTGTTAAATGAAGGGAAATTTTATGCTTGCACTGGTAGTTGTTGGGAAGGGGAATGAGAGAGGAGACTAAGTGTGTAAATATAGGGAATAAGGCAAGTAAGAGATTTCTTACCTTTTGAACAGTTTTTAAATGAGAGGATACTTAGCTTTTTAATTTTAAGTTCTGTTAGGTTTCCATATAACACACTGCTGTTACTTATGGAATCTTCCACAAAAACCTATTTTTCAAAAATATTTGCTGAAAGTGGTGTTTGGCAGAAACTAAGATTTAAAAAAGGCTGTGGGTGGCTTTGGGTCAACATAATGTTGAAGGTGGAGGAAAGATAAAAATAAATATCAGTACAGGAAAATCTCAGCTCTTGAAGCTATAGTCAATTAAGAAAACTTTAACCCCTCACCAACCACTGTTAATGAGCCTGAGTTGTTTTTCTTTTATATTAAAGCTTGGAAGACTTGGAGATGTAGAGGTAACCACTTGGATTGATACAGAAACATTCTGAAAGAAGTAATCATAATTTAGAGTGCTTCCTCCCTAAATCACTGAAGAAGTATTATGGAGTAATATCATCAACATAGAGGCGTAAGAGATCCCAGACTTTGTCTTCTCCACAAGAAGCAATCAGACAGCTATCTCTGGACTCTTATAGTTCTGAGGGAACTCATAAGTCCAAATAAGGAGCTGTACCAAAATGGGGGAATGTTTAAAAACTGAAGATGAATTTACAGAGAGGAGAGGAAGAATAGTTCTATTTTGCTGCATCATCTCACCCTCCCCCGAGGTGAGCACAACAAGTTAATGTCAAGAAGAATCTCCTTGAATAACAAGGTTTTTCCCTCCAATGGGGTAAAGAAAAGCAGATGCATGACCAGCTCTCCTGACCTTTCAGAGAGCCCTCTAATGACCTACTTCAATTTTACCACTCCCAGATTGTCAGAGAGATAAGGATAACTGAGAAATCTGGAGATGGGTAGAAATAAGGGAGTACAGGAACTATCACCATCATCAGGTGGTGGGTGTCACTGTGACACTGAGAAACCTGCTTTGCAGGGGACCCACCAGCTTCCCAGGCTAAGAGGCCCACCTCACCATCCTCATTTTTGTCACTGAGCACCTTATAACATTTGCTGCAGACACCAGAATCACCACACAGTGGGGACCTAATTGCCTGGGATTCTGGAGTAGAGATCATTCCACATGTACCTGAACTCTGGACCCTGGCTTGGTGGCCATTTGCAAGTACTTATGCCTAACGCACCAGCAGTAGCACCACCACCACCATAATTGTGCCTGAGTGCCAGACCCGGCATCAAGAGAGACCCCCTTAACCACAACATCCTCCTGTGTGTGTGTGGGGGGAAGAACAGGGGGATCAGCCTTCTCCTCTCAGATCCCCAATAGCCTTCATCAGTGTCAGGGACTCTCTCAGCCTTGGTCCTTGAGGACTTCTCCAGTCTTCTGACTCTGACTTCAGCTGTGGTCTCCCCAGATTCAGAGCCACTGTTCTGCACCCAGGTGGCACTGACTACACTCACTGTAGTTCTCTCACCAATGAAACCCATTCATGAAGCCTGGAAGAGGGGAAATATTTCCAACTGAACAGACATCAATGCAAGACTATAAAAATATGAACTATTAAGGAATCTGATACTGCCAGAGGAAAATAATAATTTTCTATTAGTTATATGCAAAAAATGAAGATCTATAAGTTCCATGACAAGAAATTCAAAATAATTATTTTAAGGCAGCTCAGTAAGCTATAAGAGAATACAGAGAGAGAACTCAGTGATATCAAGAAAAAAATACACGAGCTAATTGTGAAGTTTAACAAACAAAGAGAAATTCTGGAACTGAATAACACAATGGATAAAATGAAAAATGCAATGGAGAACTTCAACAATCCACTCAATCAGCCATAAAGAGGATCTGTACACTCAAAGACATTTCATTTGAAATAGCCATTCAGAAAATAAAATGAAAAGGAAAAAAGGAAGGAAAGAAAAAGAGTGAAGAACACCCTCAAATGAGACAATGTGTATATTATGTGACTATCAAAAAAAAAAATATATATATATATATAGAGAGAGAGAGAGAGAGGATTGGACAAAAAGTTTGTTTAATAAATGAAGGCTAAAAACTAGTTAAAGTACATTACTTTGCATATTTACATGTGATTAAAGTAAAATAACATCTTAAAATGCTATACATTCAATACTATTATTTTTTGTCATCCTTGAGGTAACCACAAAAAGGAAATCTACACCAAATGCACAGGATAAACAAAGCAAAGCAAATAATGAAAATTCATCAAAAAACAAAGAAATACAGCTAAAGAGAAAAATGATGAAACAATTGTATAATAAAAACTCCTTGATTTAGTGATATACAATCTACAAGATTTGAAACATATATAGGCTGAGAGTAAAAAGCAGAAAAAATATTTTATATAAATGATAACCACCCTCTGCAGAAAAACATGAGTGGCTGTAGTCCTGCAAAATATACAAAATATTCTTTAAGCTTAAAACTATCTTGGAGACAGAAAGTCACCATGTAATGACAAAAGGTCAACTCAACAAAAGACATAACACTTATAAATATGTAAACACCCTCATCATGGCATTCAAATGTGAGAAACAAATACCAACAAAAACTGGCAGAAATCAACAGAGATACAATAAAAGTATGAGACTTCAATTCCCCACTTACAACATGACTACATTTTCCAGACGCAGCAGAACCAGCGCTAAGAGGGAAGGTTTTAGTGGTGAACTCGTGTATTTAAGGGAAAAAAATATCTCAAGTAAACAATCTGACTTTGTACTTCAAGGAACTACAAAAGAAGAAAAACACTAAGCTCAACATTATCATAAGGTGATAGAATAAAGATTAGAATAGAAATGAATTAGAAAATAAAAACTATAGAAAAATCAATGACAAGAATTTTTTTAAATGTAAGAAGCCCTTAGCTTGAGAATCTGAGAGTGAGAAGCCTCAAATAATAGAATCAGAAATAAAAGAGAAGACATTATAATGGAAGTCTAAGAATTTAAAAGGATCTGAAGGAGCCATTATGAACAACATAATACATGCCAATAATCTGGATAACCTTGAAGACAAGGATAAATTCCTGGAATCATACAATCTACTACACTTGAATCAAGAAGGAATAGAAAGCCTTAAGTAACAAATTAGGAATTGAATCAGTAACTTTAAAAAAAAACCTCCCAACAAAGAGAAGCCCAGGACCAGATGGTGTCACAGGTGGATTAAACCAGACATTCAAAAGAGAATTCATACAAATCCTTCTTAAGTTCTTCCAAAAAATAGAAGAGGGACCACTTTCATATTCATTCCATGAGGCCAGCATTATTCCACTACCAAAAACAGACAAAGAACTTGAAAATAAAGAAAACTACAGGCCAACATCACTGATAAACATGTATTAAAAGATCCTTAATAAATTACAAGCAAACTGAATTCTACAGTATATTGAGAGGCCATGTAATTTGACCAAATGGGATTCATCCACAGATAGCTCAGTAAATATAGATCAATAAATGTGATAGTCTATCTTAGCAAAATGAAAAAGACCAAAAAAACACCACATAATTATCTTAGTGGAAATAGAGAAAGCATTTGACAAATCTCAACGCTTATTCATGAGTAAAGTATTGTCAGAATCTAACAGGAGGAAAGACATTCCTTGGAGAAACTGGCAAAGAGAAAAGAATGTACCTCAACACTAACTGCTTTGAAACAGGTATCTCAAGAAGATCTGATGGGATCACTAAAGGAGGAGGAAGGAAGGAGGAATACATACACTGATTGTTGAACCAGGGTTTCAAAGGGATTACAAGAATCAAGCTGTGTAGTAGTTCAGTATGTGGGCTGTGTATTCAGACACTCTGGGAATCTCTTTTTACCTTAACTTCTGTGTTTCTTGGTATTCTAGTTTATAAAATGGAACTAATTATTTTATCTGCTTCATGGAAATTTTGTAGAGTAAATGCAACTAATATATGCAAAGCGATGAGAATAAGGTCACACAAATTTTAAGAACTCAGCAAATGTTATTGATTAGTTATTAACAAAAGTTTTGAAAATTCATCTTCAAAAGCTATGAGAAAGAGGGCAACAGACAGATAGATAGACAGACAGAAAAAGGGATATCAAGAAAATTAGCATAGGTCAGTTCAGGCATTTACTGTTGAGTCCAGAATGGCATAAATGTTACCATAGAAAAAGAATGATTCATGCTGTTGGAGGACAAAATTGGAGAATCTTAAAAAGTTATGGCTTTGAGAATGGGTGTGATAAAGTAAGAAGCCCAATCAGGCTGACTTCTGTTAGATAGTAGATGGTTCAAAGAAGGATGCTTCTGGAGGAAATACAATTTTTAAAGAAAATATAAATAAGCATAATGAATTTCTAAGATAATTTCCATAGACCCAAATGAATAATATTCAATTTTTTTTACTATAAAAACAGAATGAATTAGGAAAAGTCTGTCAGAAGACTACAGACAAATTAAGTGTGATTACACCTTTAAATATTTAAATTGTGACTAAATCTATTATCACAGATAGGAGAAAGGATGAGTTAAACTCTCAGAATGGACAATGATAAAGGAGATTGACTAGGAAATTATGTTGATGTGCACTATTCAGTTGGATCAAGAGCAGGAACTTCAGGTATTAACAGACATAAAATAAACCTTGCTTTTGTTTCCCATTTATGTCAGCACTTCCTATGGCTGAGGACCAGGGAGTGCTTGGGATTTATTAGGAATAGAGAAAAATAAAGAGAAGCTTGTTTTCCATTCCTCCCCCGCCGGACTCCTCAACTCCTGGAATTGCATGCATTTATTAAACAACACACTACATGTTATTGTGTTATGATGGGTCCCCCCAAAGCTTCTGTGTTATTGCAGCATTATTTAGAGGTAAAATGATTGCATTATAAGAGCTGTAATCTAATCAGTCAATCCTAGTTTAAAAGGTCTGGATGTAACTATAGGCAGGCGGTGCATGGCTGGGAAGATGGGTCACTGTAGGTGTGCCCTAAAGGATTCATCTTCCTGTGGCACCTTCCTACCTTCCTCTCTCTGCTTCCCTATGGCCAAGTTCCTGAGTAGCTACCTGTGCCATGCCCTTTTGCCATGATGTACTGCTTTACTTGGGCCCAGAGCAAGGGAGTCAGCCCAGCATGGATTGAATCTTAAGTCAAAAAAGTTATTATTATTATTATTTGTACCAGGGATTGAATCCAGGGTATCCAGGATGCTTAGACACTGAGCCACATCCCCAGACCTTTTTAAATTTTTTATTTAGAGACAAAAGGATCTCACTAAGTTGCTTAGGGACTCACTAAATTGCTGAGGCTGGCTTCAAATTTGTGATTCTCCTGACTCAGCCTCATGAATTGCTGGGGTTATAGGCATGTGCCACTGTGCCCAGCACCCTAAATTATTCTTGTCAGGTAAATTGGTCACAGGAATGTAAAGCTAACTTACTACACTATTCCTTACCCCAGTGTGACAAAGCCATCTTCCCAAATCTGGGTCATATCCTTCATTCAGTGAAGATTTCAGCAGATCATGTTGTTATCTCTACCTGCCCCCGCCTTTATTGTACCAGGCTTTGAACCCAAGGGTGCTTAACCACAGGGTCATCTCCCCAGTTCTTTTATTTTTTTATTTTGATTCAGGATCCAGGCTCTTGCTAATTTTCTGAGGCTAGCTTTGAACCTGTGATCCTCCTGTCTCAGCCTTCTGAGCTGGACCACCAGGCCTGGAATCATTCTCTCCTGTTCTTAAAAACGTCAATGAACTGGATGACCATTCAGTAATTATTTCTTGTGGGAGACAGCTGTTGCCATACAAGTGTCTTATCTGAACTTCTGAAGTCTTGAATTTCTTATGATGAACCTTGTTACAGAAACGTGTGTACATGCAGAATGAGCAAGGCACGAATGGCAATATAGCATGACAAGCATGTGGGCTCTGTGCTTATTTCAACATGGATTGTACAAAGTCCTTCTGATAGTTCTTATCTCAGATACTCAAGTATAAGCCACCCTCCATTGTAATCTACTTTGGGTGACTATGAGATTTTCCATGGTGGTTATTGGGAACAGGAGTTATTCTCCACCTTTCTGTGAACTCTAAGGACTATTTATTCTTATGATTTTGAGAGCTGGGTAGTTTTCTTACCCACCGTGTTCTGATCAGTACTCAGGGAAAACAGCAAAAGTGATGCTCTGAAGAAGTCTCCAGTTCTTTTTGCTAGCTCATCTCTTTATGGTACCCACCCTTGCAAATTCCAATTGCAATACCCCTCTGAACTTTCAGCTTCACCTTCTCCAATCAGAGAATCTCCAAGCTCCCCATGACTGATTCTTTCCTATGCTGTGGCCTGAAATCTCTCCTCAAGGAGTGAACTAGGGAATTGTACGGCTCTTTTTGTTTATTTCTCCACTCTCGGTGATCAGTGTCTTTCATTGTCTGATATTCAATACCTTGTAAACTTGTGTTTATTTAGGTTTGTTTCACCATCCCCAAGTGTGTAACACCAGTCACTATTCCTCCAGTGGGTTGAGGTGGATATTTACTTTTCCTGCCAATAAAAGCCCATCTTGGTCTTAGTAGTTAATTTGGCAGGTGATCCCAGGAGACAGGAGGAAGTGAGACAAAACAGAAAAAGGTGCTGATAAACAATGTTTAATTTGAGTTATTCCTCTTACTGTTCTAAAATGACCTTTCTCTACTTTTTAAAAACTTGTAAAAATCATTTATGTTAACGTGGGCTTTTTATTTCTAAATAAAATGTCCTTGTGAGTGTTTTTGTACACAGAAAAGAGTAGTTCAAAGCCACTTTACTTTTTATATTAATATTCCATTTATTAAATTTTAAATGCAAAACTCTAAAACTCTGATTAATCATTGAGCTTTTATGTTCCACTACATATTTCATTATTCTCCTGGTAAATCTAATACATTTTAATGATTATATTAAAGGAAGTTTTACAAAATAATTTAATATATCTTAATACTTAAAATGATTTACCATTTTAACACACTTATTTTAAAAAGCATCAATTTTTTTGTTCCAAAATAAAAATAAAATCCCCACATTCCAAAATAATTATTGGAAATCCAATAAATTAAATGTAAGCCTTAGGTAAGCCTCAATTTTTAAGGATCTTCATGTAAGCCTAGTGAAATTTAAAGTTAAAATTGAGTCTAAAACAATATTCATTTAGATATTTCAAATTTAAATCACACACTTGTCTGTTACTGCACTAAGTTGCATAAATTTAAAACAAAATATATAAGAATTATCCTCTAACAGAATTATTACATGAAAGATATGGTTAATTTTGTCATTAGTATTTAATTTTAAATATTTAAAATATTTAATTTATTAAATACTTAATTTATTTTAATATTTAAATTTAAATATTTAAATATTTAAGAGTAAAAAATGATTAACCACTAAGGAGTCTGTTATTTACGCTGTTGTAAGAGAATTTTAGAGTCAGTTGAGATCTGTTTTTCCCCTAAAATGATTAATCTGATGTTGTTGCCTGGCAACAATATATTTGGACAGGACATAAAAGTTGGAAATTTAGATTATATCCATGACTCTGCTTGTCAGTGTGAGCCCATTTTATTTCATAGTTGCTCTGTAAGTGAGGGGCTTGCTTATCCCATCTTTTCTCTACTAAATTTACATATTTCCAAACATATAACTAACTGAAAATTTCAACAAAATCTCTTTAACTATGCACATGAATGTTGCATATTTTATTCTATTAATCACTATTATAATGTTAACTAAGGCTTTCAGAAATTACATTATGACTGTCTACTGTAAGGATCTGATCTAGGCAGTTGGGGATATTATTGAACAAGTCCAAAATTCCCACCTTGTAGACCTTATACAGAGGAAAAATAAAGAAACACTACATGACAGGGACGTCAAGTAAGTAAAACATTTAGTAGGGACACACAAATACACTATTTGGCATGGTAAAAGGAGATGCCTGTTAATGAATAAAGAAAAATAGATAGATGGATTCATGAACAGGATATGGGGTTGTGAGTCCTGTGGAGAAAGTGTTGCTAGGATACAAAAGTTAAGTAAGATGATCAGGAAAGATTTGCTTAGTAGGTGGGATAAGGGGAAGGGTTTGCAATAGTCAAAGGAACTAGCCAAGTAGACATTGTGGGAAGAGTGGTCTAGGCAGAGGCTACAGATAGCATGTCTCTTGTCTTTGTTGAACAACAACAATTAGGAGTGGCCAGAAAGATGTCAAGAAGAAAAGAATTCAGAGGGATAATGGGGCCTTGAAGTCTGATCATAAAGACTCTGTTTCTATAACTTAGGTTATGGAGGATCATTACTGGGCTTCGGGAAATGATATGGTCTGGCTTAGGAATCCCTATGACTACTGTGTTGAGAATACACTATGGAATGTTTGGCAACACAAAAGCAGGGAGGGGCTGGAGATATGGCTCAGGGGTAGAGCACTTGCCTAGCATTCATGAGGCACTGGGTTTGATCCTCAGCACCATATAAGAATAAAATAAAGGTATTGTGTCCTTCTACAACTAAAAAGAATATTTAAAAGAAAAGGCAGGGAGACTGTTCAGTAATCTGTCCAGTAATCCAGTTAAGAAAGAATGGTTGCAGCCTCCAGATAGGAAGCAGTGGATGTGAGAATTATGTGTATGTCTTTCAAGTTATCTCCACAAGATCTCTTTGCAGTTTGAATGTGGAATATGATAAGGGAAGACTCAAAATGGCACCATGTAAAATATTAAAAAAATGTAAGGATTGGAATTTCCATTATGTAAGATGATCAATATCTGCAATGCAATTCACTGTATGTCGAGTATGAGCTACCTCTAAGACATTTAAGTGAAGATTTCAAATCAACAGCTAGGTATGTTCCTGGAGTGCAGAAGAGAGATCTGGGCTAGAGTTATAGTTTTGGCAAATTAGTGTATGAATGACATTTAAATCTAAGGGATTAGTTAGTTTCTAATAAAAGTCAATAATGTTAAGGAAGAATAAAAAGAACAAATGTGAGAAAATCCAATGTGGAATGGTTAGAATGAGGAAGATAAATGAGCAAAAGAGTCTGTATAAGCCACCAATGAGGTAGGAAGAAAACTGAAAGATTTGGAAACCAAATGAAACAAAGTAATTATCTCAAATAATAGTAATAGTCTAAGTAAGAGGAAGACCAAGAAAAGTAAGAACCAACTGACCATTGGATTCAGATATGCCCAGGATACTGGCAACCTTTATGAGAGCAGTTTTAGAGAAGTAAAGAAAACTTGGCCAGAAATACTGATAGGAAGAAACAGAAATTAGAGACAGTGAATATACTTACTCATCAGTAAAATGTTTTTCTGCAAAGGAGAGAAGAAATGGTGCAGGCAATTCTAAAGAAGTGTTGTCTTAATGTGAGAAAAAATTCAGCATCTTTGCATGCTTGTAGGAATGAACCATGTATGGAAAAATAATTGATCACCTAGTACTAAGACCACAGAATTTCTGATACTACATGCTCAAATGTTTAAGAGAATATGGGGTCAGTGCAGAAATGGAGAGCTCAACTTTTGATAACAGAAAGTAACTGGTATAGATGCTGGTCAGTGAATGTTTCTGTTTTCTGAGAATGTGACTAAAAGAGATGACTTGGGACTGAAATAGGATAAAACTGAATATTATTCCAGAAAAAAACAAGAGGATAGACTGATGTATGGTGAGAGATGTATGGGGTGATTATCTGCAATATTAAAGACTCATGGGTATTTGTGTTTATAGGTTTAAAGCAAAATTAGTTGGTATGATTCTGGTGTTTTTTTTTTTTTTTTTTTTTTTTTTTTGGCACACAGCTGCTTGAATTCTAATGCAAAGTCATTGGATTTTGTGTCTAGCCAGAACTATAGTTCTGCCAAGTGAGAATTCAAAACAATAAGGAACAAAAATAACAGTGAGTAGCTACAGTGATATGATTATAATAATTAGTCTTAAGGTTTAACTTGGCTAGGTTCAAGAATGAGGATATGGCAGAATAGATGGATGGCAGATTGGTGATGGAATTTGGAGGTACCACCAGAGCCACAGTATGGATGGGAGTGGGAAAATAGAGGGCAGCAGTGAAAGATAGAATTAGAAATTGTGTGATAAGGATTCAGAACCCAAAATTATTTAGATTATTATTTAGAAATGAAGTTAAAATTATTGAGAAATGAAGGGGAATAAAATTATTCAGAAATCATCAAAGAGTATATGATACAACCAGAGGGTAAAAGAAAGATGAGCAATTTTAGGGAGAGGGGACAGAGAATTATCTGAGATGACCAATCAGCCTTGGAAGAAAAATACATCACCCCTTGCAAGAGGGTATCTGGGAAGTATTGCCATTAGGTCAAAATAAATTTCTGATACTTCAAATTTCTTAGCCTTTTTGGAACTTCCCAGGATAAATCAGAGTGTTTTTAATTGGCTTCTCAATGATGCCAGCTTTGACACAGTTTCTCTTTGGTCTGCTAACATGTACTTCTAGCCTTTGTACTTTCAATTTCCAACATTTTATTGCTGTTGTCTCCTCTCTGATTATCTTTGTAGCTTAAGGATTTTCAAATTGTATATTTGCTATAATTTATTGGGATTTGGGGAGACAACCAGAGTAGATGTGTATTTTAATTATGTAAGCTTTCCCTGGAAGTATTCAATATGGGTTAACCTTAATATTTATGTCATATAATCATTTAACTTATACTCAAAAGCACGTATACTTTACCAATAGTTTGCATAAGATAACTGTTGGGGATCAACACTCACAGTAGCCTGACTGTTAATAGTCTCAAACATTCAGCAGAGTTTGCAGGCTTCCAAAACACAGCATATTCATGTGAAGCATTAACTCCTATATGTTTGAGAGAAGACAAAAATCTTTTTACAGAGAGGAGCAATCCAAGTTCACTGGATGAGCAACATGAGTGGTGGGACATTTGTCCACTTAAAGCATTGCAGAATTGAGGAATTCAAGATATCAAATTATCAGATGGTTCTGTGCAGTAAAAAATGTGTAATCTAATGATGTGGCTTTACAAACGAGAAAAGATTCAGTAAATTACTGATACTGTGCCCATTCCCAGGCAAGGAAGCTTGTGAGGCCATAAGGATTTCACAGATTTGCAGTCTGGCTTCAGCTAATTGACACTTGCAACACAGTCTAATGGGAACTGTGGAAATAATTAAAAAAACAAAAACAAACAACAACAAAAGAAAACCATTTAAACCTGTATGTAGGAATTAGAAAAATTTTTATTTTTCAGAAATCTCTTGTTAATCTTATATTGGATATCTGGAACCACAATTTGCTTTCAATCTCACATCGGGCTTTCTAATATGTTATTATGTCTCACTTATTATTATGTATTATATGGGATTCTTCATATCTTATTAATAAAACACTTTAACTCTGTTCTGAGAAATTTAGATTTTTCCTCCATTCAGGAAAGAGATAGAATATGTTATTTGGGGCTAAATCTTTGTGCTCTTTCAAAATGAAGAGTTTTTCATTTAAAATATTCCTTTGAATTTGACTTTTATAATAAAGTAAAGCAAGATCAAATCAATCTTGATTTTGCTCATTTCCTGGGCCTCTTCATTGTAGATTACATTAAGATGTAACATCATCTGAAACATCTTCTTTCCGAAGCCACCAATCATTGTTTAATTACATTTCTTCAGAGTACTAGCCTTAAGCTCTCAAAGGCATGAAATGAATGAGCTGATTCGGGCTGGAGATGTTTTACTGCAGAGCTCATGAAGGGTCCTAGCAGTGTGTTAAAATGTAAAATATTTTAAGTGCATTTTAATTAAATCTAATTTTATTTCCTCCCTGTAACACTGCCCTCAAGTAGGGTGGTTCATGCACCTTTGGAACTCAGCTAAGGGGAAGCAGAGGAGACATCGCTGACTTGTGTGCAGGGGGATATATCTGAGGGGCTCAGTCATGTTCTGTGCAGTTCAGCTGTCACATGTTTCAGTGTATCGTTTCCTATAACACACAGCACTGGATACATTGGGCTGTAATGGAGAAATGCATTTCATAATGTATAGAACAAGAAAGGAGTCCTTGAAAAATATGTCCAATCATCAGATGTGTAAAATTTTACGTGAAAGTTTTAAATCACACTGAATTAAACAATGCAGAAAATATAATTATAAACACCAACTTTTCTTTGGGGTGGAAACTATGTAAAATACCCTTTATGGAAATTATCATTTGAGGACAGAGATTTATGCCAGCATTACAAATACTGAAAGACCATGCATGGAGACATGCTTTACACATTTTGACCCATCAAATTCTAGTGGATCTAATGCAGCAGGTTTTCTGGCTTAAGTCTGACAGTTCAATATGAAACTGTATGTGAAATTGCCAGCCATATAGAAAAATGGTCTAAGAAAACCCACTAGTGCTGCATAATTAGCTGTTAAGGCAATATGCAGTCTAAGAGTGACTTTATTACAGTTATGTAGCTTGAACTCAAATAGTGACAGCTTAATCTGAATGCACTGTTCAAAGATAATTTTCAAAAGAAATTTAAAATCACGACTTTCATGCAGATATAAAAATGATGTATGTTGAGGATTTTACTTAACTCATTAATTAGGTAACTGAGAAGATGTTAAATACACTCAAAGGGAAATCCCCAAAACACATGTATAGGCTGGGAATATGTATCCTATCATTGAAATGAATGTGCAAATCCAGATAAAACTAGCTTCATCCACAGTGTGGGTGAAAAATTGATGGAAAATCTACTTTTCATTTTGACAGACAAGAATTACTGTGTATTGCTTTCAGTTATCTACAATTTACAGAGTTATAAAACTTCTCCCAAGAAATCTGAATAAAATTAACCCAGAAGGGTGTGATTTAGACCAGGGGAAGGAAAACTTTCTGTAAGGAATTAGATAGCAGATATTTTAGCCTTCGACGGCAATACTGTTGCTGCCATAAATATTCAACTCAGCCAATGTACAGCTGAAGTAGTCACATATATTATGTTAAAAAAAAAAAAAAAGCTGTGGCTGTGTTCACATTGAATTTTATTTACAAAACAGGCATTGGGCTGGACTCTGCCAGAGGCTGTGAGCTGTGGTTTGCAGCTTTCTACTCTGGACAGTGCATCTATTGAAGCCCATCAACTACTTTAATCCAAGCTCCTCAAGGCTTATAAATTTCTGATCAGATAGTTCAAAGATAGATGGCAAAAGATGGAAAAAGGATAGTTTCATTTCAATTAATTTAATTTAAGTACAATATTCATGCTGAAATACCACTTTAAATTTGTGTTTTGAGTTCCCACCCAGATATTAGGATCTGGATTTTATGCTTTTCCTTTGGTCCTGCATCATAACCAAAGTTTAAGTGTGTATCAGGTTTTTTTCTTATAATGCAAATGAAGGGAGGCTAATTAATGGCATGAAGGCAAAGCCTGTCCTTGTCTCTTTTTATTTATTCACTGCTTATTTTTTCCTTTTTAAGCAATACATATTTATTATCTCGTAGTTTTCATGAACCAGGAATATGGGTGTGGGTTACTGCATCTTTAGCATGGTCTCACAGAACAAAAATCAAAGAACTGACCAGACTACATTCCTATTCAGAGCATGGAGTCTTCTTTCAAGCCCAGGGGTTCACAGGAAGAATTCATTCCTTGCGGTTGAAGGGCTAAGTTCCCCCTATTGTTTGCCTTAGGTAGAGGACACGCTCAGATCTTAAAGGTCACCTATAGTTCCTGTCACATGCTCCACTCCAATGACCCTTCAAATCTCTGTAACTTCAGCTAGCATCCAATACTCTGTAGAAGCTTGCCAGATGATTTATTTTTAAAGAAATTATTTCCTTATTTTTAGTCTTGGTGTGGTAAATATGTATTTAATGATTGCTACTTTTAGGAATATTTTTTTAAAAAAAATATTTAATTCTTATTTTAAAGTATCTCTGAAGAGTTGTTCTTGAGTTAGTTCATTTGGCATTAATGTTCACAGAAGTCCTTTTCTGTTGATTTTTTACTATGAGACATGCATTTAGCATTGCACAAAATGATGTAATAATAACCTTCGTTAAATGTTATTTTGGTTTTATGGTTGGGTTAGTCAGCTCTGACAAGATCAACTAAGAGGAGCAAAAGTTATTTTTGGCTCACAGTTTGAGAGGTCTCAGTCCATGGTTGGCTGATTCCACTAACTCTGGGCTTGAGGTGAAGGAGAACATCATGGTGGAAGCATGTGGTGGAGGGAAGCTGCTTCATTCATCACAGTTAGGATGCACACAGAGAACTTTGCTCTCCAAGGACAAAATATAAACCCCAAAGTCACATTTCCAGTGACCTACAAAATCCAGCTACTCCCTACCTGCCTAAAGTCACCAACAATACAGTAGTCACTTCAAATTGATCCATCAGTGGATTAATCCATGAATCAGGTTACAGCTCTCAAAAATCTAATTATAATACCTCTGAACATTCTCGAATTGTCTCACAGAAGCCTTCTCATATCCAAACTATAACAACAGACAGACTAATAATAGACAAATAAATTGATTATTTTCTATTCAGAACCACTTCTTTTAACTTTATAAAAACAGAAATTAAATTATTTGATAACCAGTTGAAAGATGTTAACATACTACTTAAAATATCTTAACACTGGTTTCATACATAAGGAAATATTTTGAAATATTGAAAATATTCTTTGATTTGTCAATGTTGGATAATATTAAGAAAAAATATCTGTTTAAAACAACATTCATTTTTGTCTCTGATTATATCATTATTACTACTATTTCTGATTACTTTTGGACTATGGCTAGTGTTCTATATGTCAAATTAAGATCTTTACCTTTATTGATATATTCACAGTAAGAAAAAAAGCAAACCTACCTACATTTTGAGAGAGGTAAAAAATATTTTTTTATAAGCAAAATGTATGTCATAGGGGATAAATTTAAACATTTAAGTAGATTCAATTAAAGGCATAGCATCTATGACAAAGACAAAATGAAAAATAGAACACTGACTAGGAGATGGCACTGGTGGTTTATTGGCATGAATGGCTAGTTGATGTGTGCCCACGACCTAGATTGAATGATCATTAGGAAAATGTGCTCAGTTCAGTAGTAAATGATGTGATGCAATGATATGAACTCACTGAAGCTGGAACTCTCACAGCTGATGAACAGAGGGAGAAGGGCAGAACTCTGTTATATGCTTACATGGGAATTAAAATGAAAAAAAGAAAAAGAAAATACTCTATATCCTTAAAGAGGGCATAATCCCTCATCCTTCTGATTGTTGCTCATTGACCAGGACAGGTCACAAGGTTCAACCTAAACCTAAGTGGGGCAGAAATATCTTGAAAGGCAGAGAGACAAATCCAGGGAATGGCAAAAGTGACTACCTTTGTCCCTATCAATACCTTCTAGGGCATGTTGGTAAGATATATTGAAACTGAATCTAGCTGTGTGTAAATCTTGACTTGTCAATTTTACTTGTAAAAAAAAAAAAAAACATTGAAGAAACTTTTACAACTTGTTTTTTATTTTATTTTTTATTCTTATACCAAGATTTAACCCAGGGTTGCTTAATCCCTAACACACACACCCCATCCTTTTTAATTTTTTTTTAAATTTTGAGACAGAGTCTTTCTAAGTTGCTATAGGCCTTGCTACATTGCTGAGGTTAGCCTTGGACTCCTCCTGTCTTAGCCTTCCACACCACTGAGATTACAGGTTTGTACTACCTAGCCTGGCAAATAATTTGCAACTTGTAAAATACAAACAAAAAGAGGGATTTTTAAACAACATTGACTGCAATATAGTAAAATGTCTATCAGAGGCAAAAGGGACAGAATTATTTTGGTATATTTCCACAATAGGATATGTTATAACTATTAAAATGCCTGATCTAGAGATTCATATATCAATTTGGATGGTCTTAAAATATATAGTGAATAGGGAGAAAATTAGTTGTACAATGGCTTAGAAAATAGCCGCTTATATCAGGAATTGTAAAATTCTGAAAGTAATAATATACACATATATGTGGATATACGTCCACATACATATATCTATATTTTCATAAAACAGCATGAATCATAGACAGAAATTACATATGCTATCTTTAGGAAGATGCATCCTTTCTGTGGAGGAGGGTGGGCTTCATGTCATAGTAGATACAAAGGATTTATTATCTCTTAATATTAACTACCTTCTAAAGTGATCAAAAGCAAATTATGTGAAATATTGAATATGAATGGTACGTATATGGACTCTTGATTTGATACTCTGTTAATTTTATGTTTATAATTTTTCTAATTAAAATTAGAATAAAATACTTGCTATGTATTGAAAGGTGGAGATTAAAAAAAAAAACAAAAACCAAAAACCAACCAACTAAACAAACAAACAACCAAAAACCCGAGTGGTCAGGCTGAGATAAGAGTTTCCTGCTCATAAAGCTCTTCTAAATCATCCATACGTATTTGAAGCCTGAATTGGGTACATAACCATATTTCACAAAGATAAAATTATTGTTTTAAATGACCAACAACAGATATTGATGCTCAATAAGAAAGGATGAATTTCTGCTCCTCCCAGCTTCTTTAATACTCTAGACTCTATTTAATTTGATTTGAACATGCACCTGGGCTCACAATGCTCGCCTTTCCCCTGATATTTTCTATGTGAGGCAACCGTTTGGACAAAGATTCCTCTTCCCTATGCAATTGCTTTGAAGAGTTTGTGCATATTGTTTGTGTTTTACCTCAGAATCCAAGATCCCAGAGGCCTGTGTGTGTACCCTACCATGCTTATGGAAGTATTTATTATGGCTCTAAATTTATGAAGAAATCCTCTTAATACATCTTGCAACATTCAAAGGTTCTATGTAATCATTATATTTTTTGGCATAATGAACATAACTCATCGTGTATGTGTGTGTTTGTATGTGACTATTTGGCAGGAGTGGGTCAGGGACAGAAATATTTAAGTAAAGGTTATTATACTTTTTAAAGTTAGGTGTAGAGGAAGCACCTGACAAATCCCTATGTATGTGTGCTTTGTAGGTACACCTTTATATAAACAGTATATATGTTTCTGATAAAACCTCATGCTCTGCAGAACCGTTAGATTAAAATTAAATTATACGAAAGCAGGGCCAACGGTAAACATATGCAGCTTTGTTAACTAGTATATGATCTATTGATCTACTAAATGTACTAGTCTACAGATAGTTATGGCAGCTCATGCCTACAATCTCAGCTACTCAGGAAGCTGAGGCAGAAAAATCATAAGTGCAAGGGCAGCCTGTGCAACATAGCAAAACCCTAGCTCATAATTTAAAAAATAAAACCATCTGAGGATGTGGCTCAGTGACTAAATGACCCTGGATTAAGCACCCCTATGTTCAATCCCTGCTACCAAAATTAAATAAATAAATACAAAGAACGAGTGTGTTGATCAGATTATTATTGCTATGACCAAAATACTTGATAAAAACAACTTAGAGGAGGAAAAATTTGTATTTTGGGTATTGGTTTTATCCATGGTCTGCAAACTCCATTGCTTCAAGTGAGGCAGAACATCATGGCAGAAGGACCATCATGGCAGAAGGGTGTGGAGGAGTAATGCTGCTCTGTTCATGGCAGCCAGAAAGTAGAGAGAGGGTGAGGTGCCAGGGCCAAAATATAAAGTCCAAAGGCATGCCCCAGTGACCTACTTCCTCCAGCCACACCCTACCAGCTTACAGATACCACCTAGTCAGTCCATTGAAATTATTAACCCATCAAATGGATTAATGCACTGATTCGGTTATAGTTCCCATAATAATTTCACCCCTGAAAATTCTCACATTGACACAGGTACTTTTGGGGGACACGTCATATCTAAACCATAATAGTTGGGAATGTAAGTCAGTGGTAGAGTGCCCTGAGTTCAATTCCTAGTACTACAAAAACAACAATAAAAAACTATTAGGACTACTAATCACCTAATAAATAATAGTAAAGCTGATAAGAGATGAAATTTCTAATGAATCAGTAAATGTTTCAGCAAATTTAGGGCATTATCTTTTAAACAAAACAAAGAAATAAGTCTGGCAGTAGCTTGATGGAATGATTGAGATTGCTGAGTTGTGAAGAAACCCGAAAAATACACAAAGATCAAGGAAGCTCCTGCCACAACCCTTCCAAGACAAAGCTCATAGCCCAGCTGAGCTCAAGAGAAGGATGTAGAGTGAGTGAGGATCTCAAGAAGTGCTAGATTTTCCCTGAGTGACTGCCTTCTGCTGCAGTCGCATATTAGTTTAGCCACATTTCATAGGGATTCAAAGCAAGTTTAGTTTGCTTTAGTAATTTTTTGTCTTGTGTTATTAATGTAATTTAAGACCTTCTTATGAAGATTTTCTCTTCTGTCTGATGCTTGGATACCATTAAAGTTTCTTACTCTATCTGAACTTTCTGGAATTTAGTTTTGTTGTTGTTTGTCTGTTTTTGTAGTTGTAGATGGACAGAATGCCTTTATTTTATTTTTTTATTTTTAAGTGGTGCTGAGGATCGTACCCAGTGCTTCTCGCATGCTAGGCAAGTGCTCTGCCGCTGATCTACAGCTCCAGGCCCTGGAATTTAGTTTATATGTAATACCTAGGGCAAGCACGCTGACCTGGTCAGACCATCCACAAGTTCCTGCAGTCACACTTTTGTCTGGATAAAACTAAAATAATAATGATTATATCATTTATGTTTTTATTTATTTATTTTTTCAGTAAGGGATTTGGAATTACTACCATTTTAGATTATAAAATTAGGGTATATCTATATTAATTGTTACATATAAATTTGAAAGTATAAATTGGCTTTAATAAGTAAATGTTAAATTTATCTTCTAATTTATACAAAATGGGTTTTTTAATTGCTTTCTTAGCAAAGAGGTTCTTATTCATTAAGATTCATCAAATGAATTTTATCCAAAGCTCCTAAACTGACAAATAATGAATCTCAGCTAATACAGTATTGATGATTGATGGTAGACAGTGAATATCTTTCCCCAAAGTCATGCTATGGAGACTTATCCTTAGATAATAATCAGCAACAGCTCTAATAGTTTCGCCTTGAATAATTTGGGTTGCTCCACTGAGCACACTGAGGCACTGAACTGATTACAGGTAAATCACCTTTGTGTTATTTGCTTCCTTGACTACATGGGTAGCTAATATAACCACTGAATTCTACATTGATGTTGGATAGTTCATTCTTAGTCTAATGCTTCATGAAAGCTTTTTTTTCATATTGTTTTCACTGAAGTTATTCCTTAAAACTATAGTCAGATATTTAAAAATTAAAAATAAGAATGAAACTGCTGCTCAATTATCTTTATCTACTATAGAGTGGTTTCTTTGCTTTGTAGTGCTGTGGATGGAACCCAGGGCTGTGCATGGGCTAGGAGAGTGTTATACCATTGGGCCACATCCCAGCTCCGTTAACTCATTTTTAAGTAAGAAGATTTTGATGATCTTTTGTGATCTCATCATTATTTATCCAAATTAATACCATGTGTTTGACCTCAGGCTTTCTAATTCCCTATTTTCTCTGAATAAATTTTATGATTCATATTCTATTAAAGTGAACTAATGAAACAAAGAAGAACATGATTTTTTCTGACTTGGTAGCAAAATTCTTGAATGCTATTATTTTAAAGTTATTACCATATTTTCCATCTTGGCCATGAAGAAAAGTTCTCAATCTCCTTCTGAATTGTTGCGTATTGAGCTAATAAGAACCATAAATTATAACCATTATAAAAACCAGAAGAAGCAATACTTTTTAATTAAAGAAAATGACAGTAAAATATATGTGTGTATTCAACTAATGCCTCCTTTCCTTTTTCAAAATGTTGATAAATATTGCTTTTGAAATGTGTTCTAGGCTGTAGATGCAACTTCATGTTAGGGCACCTGCTTAGAATGTGCAAAGCTCTGGGTTTGATCCCCAGTCCCCCCAGCAGTCCCCTCAACCTAAAGCATTAAAATAAAACAGAAAACTTAAAAATAATTATCCTGATTTTGTGGTTTGTTGGCTTAACAAAAATATCTCTTTTTTCAGTGATCATTAGTAGATTGTATTTTAGGTGATGACTAATTTTCAAAAGATGGTTGTCACTAGTTTTCCCTTCAGTATAATGCAGAACAATTGGGACTCACACATTGTCAGGAGTGTAGAATGTTATAACCAGTTGGAAGATTTTGGCAGTATTTCAATAGATTTATGCATATTGCCAATACTAAGGCATAATTTTATTCCTGGATTCATTTTAATAAGTGCATTATACTCATTATAATAGTGGGTATATATTCATAAATACATATTCAATCACCATTAGCTCCCTTCCTCCCTAACCTAAATTCTCCACCTCAATTTATCTTCCTTCTATTTATTTTTTAATTGGTACATTACTATTATACATAAAATTGAAATTAGTAGTTTACATTCCATTTATATTATACCTATATTCTATATATCTATGTATTCTACATATTCATGTTGTATAAAGCATGATTTCATTTATTCTATAATTCCTCCTTTTTTCATTCCATATGCCTCCTCTTAGATCCCCTTCCTTTACTCCACAGATCTCTCCATTGTATTTCCATGAGCTTTCCCCCTTTAATTCTTCATTTCTCTCTAGATTTCACACGTGACAGAAAATATTTGACCCTTGATTTTCTGAGTCTGGTTTATTTCACTTAGCATGATGTTCTCCAGCCCTACCCATTTACCAACAAATGACATTCTTCTTTATGGCTGAGTAAAACTCTTCTGTGAGCTGTGCATAGTGGTGCATGTCTATAATCCCAGCTACTTGTGAGACTGAGGCATGAGGATTGCAAGTAGGAGTCCAGCCTCAGAAATTTAGGGAGACTCTTAGTGACTTAGTGAGAATTTGCCTCAAAGTAAACAGACAAAAAATAAACAAGATCTGGAGAGTTAACTCTGTGGTAAAGCACCCTTGGATTCAATCCCAAATACTAACAAAACGAAATAAAATGAAAATTCTCAGTTGGGTAAATACATACATTTTCTTTATCCATTCATCTATTGGTGGACAGTTAGGCTAGGCACCTTCCATACTTTGATATGTGAACTATGATGCTACAATTGGTACGCGTATGTCACTATCACATGCTGATTTTAGTTCTTCTTGATAAATACGAAAGAGTGGAATAGTTTGGTCCTTTGGTGATTCTTTTCCTAGTGTTTTGAGGAGACTATACTGTCCAAAATGGTTGTAGATTTTCAATCCCCCAAAAAAATGCATTGGTGTACCTTTTCAAAAACCCAAATTCTTACCTGAAATTACTTTTATTTGTAATCTTGATGATTGCCATTCTAACTAGAGTGATATGGAATCTCAGTGTAGTTTTGATTTGCATTTCCCTGATTGCTAAGGAAGCTGGACATTTTTAATATGTTTTTGGCCATTTGCATTTCTTTTGAGAAGTATTTAGTCATTAGTTCATTTTTTGAGTTTTTAAAATTCTTTTATACTCTATATTATATCTATGTTCCAGATACTATATTCTATCTATATTCTTTATTCTATATTAATCTCCTGTTGGAAGAGTAGCTGGCAAAGGTTTCCTCGCATTCTTAGACACTTTCTTCATGCTCTTGCTTCCTTTGCTGTGCAGAAACTTTTAAATTTGAGGCCATCTCATTTATTGCATTTTGAACTTCAGGCCATCTCACTTATTGAATCTTGAGCTTTTACTTCTTGAACTTTAGAAGTCTTATTAAAGAAGTGTGAGCCTGCAATAATATGTTGGGGTGTTAATCCTACATTTTCTTCTAGCAGTTGCAGTGTTTCTAGTCTAATTCCAATGTCTCAACTCTGGTTTCTTAACAAAGAAAAATCCAAACTTTTAGCCCACAAAAATACATTTATTGCCAGGCACGGTGGTGCATGCCTATAATCCCAGCAGCTCAGGAGGCTGAGGCAGGAGGATGGCAACTTCAAAACCAGCCTCAGCAAAAGCAAGGTGCTAAGCAACTCAGTGAGACCCTGTATCTAAATAAAATACAAAATAGGGCTGGGAATGTGGCTCCATGATAGAGTGCCCCTGAGTTCCCTGGTACTCAAAAATAAATAAACAAACAAACAAACAAACAAAAAACCTTATTAAGATATTTATATCAGATTTATCCTATAATAGAACAAACTGTATACAACCCAAATTCCCATTTTTGGATGAATAAATAAATAAATGATGCTGTTTGCATACTTTGAGTACTACTCAGTGACGAAAAGGAATGAACTATTAATGTACACAACTGTGTATGTAAATGCAGAAAATATTACATTGAGCAAAATAACCAAAAGTGAGTGTATGTATCATAGACTTCTCCTTATACGAATTTGTAGCACAAACTAAATAACAAGGATAGATATCAGAGTCATACTTACTCAGAGGAGGCAGGTAATAGACTGGAAACTTTTAAGGATGATGTAATTATTTCTTAGAGTGGGGTATACATGTGTGAATAACATCAAAATTAAACATTGTTTTTTTTTAAATCAGTACCTACTATTGCAGATAAATTGAATTCAATAAAAATAGTAATGAAAAAGTGGAAAACAAAATTTAAAAAAAGATTGCCTATTATTATTTGAAGTGTTGGCTGGCTGATATTAAATTTCAAAGAACTGCAAGTGCTGTACTGAAAGATCCATTTCTCACCAAAAGTATGCCTGTAGTGACAATACAATTTAATGTCTGAACTGGGACATCTTTGAGAGAGAAAGAGGACACTATTAATAAGTTTTCTGGGTCAAAAGGACTCAATCTGAGCTTTTCTGGGCAAATCAAAAGTATTATTATCCTAGTTATGACTGTTTTCTAAAAATGGGGACCTAAAGAATTATAGAACAAGGGACGGTGAGTACTGCAGGGACAGGCTGCTTCTCGGAATGCTCACTCATTTCTTGCAGACCTTTTGCAGTGGTCCGTTCACTGAATCAAGTGAAGCTGCTGATTATTTGTACCTATGGGAACTCCAAAATCAGGTGTTAATTTTCAACAGCTGTCTTCTACAGTGACGGCACATAGAGCCTCAGTATCCACAGCAGACAAGATGGAGTGAGACAGAAACAGAGATGCCTGCGAGCTGTGGTTCTGTTCTTGCAGTAGCTAAATGAGCTTCCCTTCACTTCTCATCTGCACCTTCATGTTCCATCTCACAGACTCCTTAGATTGCTGTGATCCCAAAGCCCACACAATGTTACTACACAAGTTGGAATACTAACCTACAGGATGTGAAGTATCTTTTATTTAGTGGAGTGAATGCAGGACATGCTACATTCTCCCAAAGTAAGTCTAAGATAGGAATATTGACAGGATGAGGTATACATAGCCACAAATCAGAAATTTGAGCCAATTTGGGCCTAGAAAGGCTTTCTGGAGAAGGTGACACTTGAACTGAAGTTTTCAGGATAGAAAGGCATCATACCAGAAGAGAAAACATAGAAACAAGACTCAGGCAGTAGGAACAGCATGAAAGGTGCTGAAGTTTCAAAAGCAGGAATCATTCAAGGATGTGCAAGTAGATGGGCATTATGGCAAGAGAGGAGTGTGTGGGGACAGAAGGAATGAAAAAAGAGGTGCTAAAGAAGTGTTCTACTTGCAGTTTCTTTGTTAAGTGTTGTGAAAGTGTATCAGGGCTCCTAGTCTAAAATGCCTCAGTATATGAATAATTAAATTTATAGACAGGGAAAACAGGGAAAGGACCATTTTTTCTATTGTTTTTAAAAGAATGTCAGGGCACATTTTTGTTTAGCACCATTTTATTATAATACATATATGAATGTTTTATATCTTTGTATAAATGTTTTTGCACGTGAATGAGATAAAACATAGTTGATAGAAATCAATATCAGTTGATGTTTCAGTATTTGAGTAGTATTTATTAATACCCATGCATCAGTCAGATTTTGATGACTAACAAGCCACCCTGAAAACACAGTGGCTTAAACCAACAATCATTCATTATTGTTCACAAGTCTATGGAAGGCTGGACTATTCATGCATCTGTAATCAGCTGTGCATGGGTGGATATTACTGCTGATCTCAATTGTGTTCTGTCACATGTTTGAGCTCAGCTGGCTTTCAGTTGGCCTGGAATGTTCTCAGTTTTCTTCATATGGTCTCTCATCAATTTGTAAGCTAGTTCAAATTCTTAGAGAGAGACAAAAAATAAAATAAAAATAAAAAAATATGGTGGGCCTTGAAAATTGAAAGCAGATGAGTGTGGGGACTAGCATTCCAAGACTCAGTGACACTGTGAACAAAGGACAGACTGACATAGAAGATAAAATGAAGAAACTATCCCAATTGAAGCAAAGGGATGTATGTTAGCCAGCTACTGCCAAAATATTACCACATGGAAAACTGCCCAAAACTCTGTGGTTTAAAAGCACCAACAATCATTGACTGTGGTCTGACTGATGGAGGTTTGGTTTGCCTGGGTAAGTTCACTTCAAATTGCTATCAACTGAGATTGGCTCCTGGTTGTCTGTGGCTTTGGATTTGTTTGTTCTGGGGCTCAGGTTAAAGGAGCATCATTTCGGGACAAGTTCTTTTCCTGGCAGAGAACTAAAATTTAAGATGAAAGGCAAACCACACAATCACACCTAAAGTTTCTGCCAGCTCATGTATCATTCCCTATGGCCAGCCAAGTCACATAGTCAAACACATATTAACAGAGTAAGGACGTGGAGTGGACTCCACTCACTGTGAGACCATGGCTATTTCATGAAAAATAATCCAATATGAAGAAGTATATTTGAAAAGCATGGCGGAGATTAAGGCATAAGAGGGAAATCAAATGAAAATATCATTTAGGCTGAATAAATTGAAATTAGAGTATGGGTACATGACATTTTCTAAGATAGCCTTGTCAACAGAACCCATTCCCCATGTGCTTGTAGAGATGTAATGTGACATTGGTCCTCCTTCCCAACAAGAAGTGAGGTCTGTATCCCCTCTCTTTGACTTTGGACCATCCTTACAGACTCCTTGGGTAAAAATGTGCACTGAAATTGACACAAAGTTTTTTTCAAGGGTGGGTTATAAAAGGTTATAGAGCCTCTGCTTGCTTCTCTTGTAAATCCTACTGGAACTCTAGTGGTTATGGAAGAAATTCGACTTCAACAAGGCTATAATTGCTGGAAGAAAGCCCAAAGTGGTATGTGTAGAAGGACCAAGCTCTGATCTGTGTAAAGGTGAAGTATGCCTCACTAGCTGCTTCAGCCTCACTGTTCCTACTTCTGATTCCTTCTGACTGCAACCTTGCTGAAGACCCAGCTGAACATGCCCAGATTCCTGACCTTAAGAAACTGGAGAGAGAAGAAAATGAGGACTGTTTGGATTTACTTAGTTGGGGATGATTTGCTATATAGCAGTAGGTAACTAGGAATATGTGGTAAAGCTTAAACACGGGAAGAGAAAATTGACTCATGTTTAATTAGCAGCAATAAACTACAAAACTGTATTAGAGAAAGAGTAGAATATACTTATTGTTTTAAGAAGCTCAGGCATACAGCAGAGTTTGGGATCACCAAAGGGGCAAGAGAATCTGGAGGTGGGGAAATGATCTCAGAGTGTTCCGGGCACCAAATGAATATTCTTTGGCAAAGATGGAATTTTGCTATTTACAGGAACATTTTTTTTTCCTTTTGAAATAGTAGTGTTTTAGAAAAGTAATGTGACAATTTTTGGAAATGTATTCATATTTTTAATGAAGACCCTATTGAGTCATTTCATGAAAAATGTATTTACCTCCTAGTAAATCTGTTTTGTAAATGTGGGGTTTTATTAATTGGTTCAATGACCTTATCTATTAATCACTTACTTCATTATTTTCAAATTTCCATTTATCAGTGCTATTGTGTAGAAACATTAACATCTTAGATTTTATTACCATCACATTTTATTAAAGTAATGAATGAACCATAAGCCTTTTCTTAAAAAATGTTTTTTAAAAGCCAGTTTTAGTACACAATTCAGTGATTAGTATAGGTCATGAGAAAACACTGTTAAGTTCAACATCATTAGCACATATCAAAGTAGGGATACTTTGATACATATTTATATTATCATTGATGCTTAATAGAAATCTGAGTGTGAGGCATGTGCTTTGGGGGTATATTTAGTCCATGTGTCAATTGTTTCTCTTTTCAAGGATAGTTTCCTACTATTATGTCAGAGAAAGAAGAGGGTTTGTCTCCTGTCCACTCTTGTTATGTCAGGCATGTGACTTCTCCCAACACTATGCACCCTTTCCTCTTATCCATGCTTTACCAAAAACTATCACCCACTTCGTTGCTGCCCACAAAGTGGAGCTGCTTAATCAAGACCCTTCAGTTGATGCCCTTTCCTTCATTTGGGTCCATCTGAGAGGTTTATATGGTGTGTACTGTGCATCCCTTTAGCAAATGGGGCGTAAAGAAAGTTTTAAAGTAGGAGGGAAAATTTTAATCTTCACATCAAATATCTGACTTCCAGTGCCCCCCAAAGCACTCTAAAACTTAAACTTTTTTGTGTGTTTTGAGTGTTCCGGGATGTCTTTTCCATATGCTCCTCTTTGAGAAAGAGGCTGTTTTCTAATTTCCATTATTGAAGATTTACTGTTCTTTGGAGAAATCCCATTCACTACTCATCATAGATCCAGCCACTTGTTTCCCTTTTCAAAAGTCAAGGGAATCTATTTATTCAGGAGTAATAAAGGGCAGGATGGTCACTGTGGAATTCTGCATGTCAAGTACTGCTGGAGGCTTGGAGGGAGGGAAGCCTCTCACCACTTAGTCACCAGTATAAATTGCAGGCTCTTTATTCTTCAGATTGTACAATCTCTTCTTCTTTGTTCATCCTTATTTCTCAGGGTCAAATGTTAATCCTCAGGGATCATATAACCTCACTCCCCAGTATGAAAGAGCAGCATTCCTGACTGCTTTTAAGTCAGAAGTGCAACTTCACATTCTGGCAGTTTGCCGCAGTCTGGCTGGGCACAGAATCACGAGCCACTCAAGCAGGAACAAAACTTTATTTTTGAAAATGCCGCCAATACCCAGTACACCCACGCGGTGGTGTTCTACCTGAACCGGGGACCAGGACCTCCCCCGGAATTCCCTCCTACTGTACTTTCCCAACCAATGGGAACTCTCCAGGAGTCCCATAGCAGGCCAAGGTGAACAGCAGGAGTCCAATATCCATATGAATGTAAATCTTAACATAATCATATCATCTCAATGGCTAGCTGGCGTCACCTTACAACCCAAAATGTCATGCATCATATTACTTGGCTGTGGCTCCTAGCAGCAGTTCTTGGATTAGTTTGAACTGTTTCCTCTATCCCTTCCATATTTTGTCCTGTCAAGTTGTAGTGACACCCCCTCTTCCATAGAAAATTTTAATTAAGCTTCTCCAGAGACCCTCACCTTAATTGTTCTTAAACTCTGCAAAATCTCTGCAAAAGAATTTTCAGGTGGGGGATATGCCTGCAGAAGCAGAGTGTGATAAGAAAGAATAACCCAAGGACTTCACAGAGGCATTTGCATTTCAAAGTTAGCTCCTTGAAACCTAGCTGGTGGGAGAAGGGGGAGGAAAACTTTCTCTTTCCCAAGCACTGATTTTCACAGAAAGCCTTCTTGGGGGTTATTTTTGGTAAAACCTGGCCTAAGTTATGTGGACTGTTATGTGGACTTCTGCAGATTGTGAACCTCTGAGCCCCTCCCCCTATACACCCAGTATAAAGTTATAAAAAACTTCCTGAACTCCATGTTCAAGGGGATTGATTGATTGTAGTGAAAGTTCCTCCCCCCCCCCAATAAACCTGTTTCCTGCTACTTACTCTGTGACCAGCCTTGTCTGTCCTATAATATTGTCAATTCAGAGTTAGAGACAGAATTGCTGATGGGCCACCAGAATTTTAGTAAGGCCACTTCCTTTAACTGGAGAAGAGATATGAGAATTAGGGAGATGTAGAAATTAGTTCAATTAAATTCTAAAGACACATAACTCTTCCCTGTCTGGGCAGAAGGGAAATGGCTTTTTCCCATGAAATAAAAATTCCATGAATGACTTCTAATTCCTTTGCTTACTGCAGATTGTGTGATTTACTCATCAGTTTAGAATAGCTTAAATGCGTGTGATTTTTTGCCTGCGAAAATTTAGAGGAACAGCATTCCTCACAGAAAACTGAAGTTGTTCCAAATACAGGAATATAATGGCTGAGGAAGAAAAATGGTGGGAATCAACTGCAGATCTTCAATACCTTCCCAAATCATGTTGTTTTAGGAAATGGAACCTGGAAGGGACAATTATGTTACATAAAAAATTTCATACTCTTATTTGGAAAAATAATTTGGGTTAAAAATAATCTTAGATCTTTCTGTCTTGACCCCCCAACCATGTAAAAGAACCAGCCAACATGGAAAAACTGGGGAAAAAAGATTTGTGGGAAAACAGATATTAGAATATTATTAGAAGAAAGATTCAACTTCTTTTTAATTTGAGAATTTGATCCAGCTTTTGAACATGTCACTGTAGTTCAGTTTTTGAATTGCTGATATTGAATCCTGTACTTAGTTAATATATTATTTTCTCTTTTGTGCGAGTACAAGCCTGTAATATATTTGATGGTTCAAGTAGAATAGCAAAACAAGCTCACTAATAAAAGACTTTGGAAAAGAAGGAGTAAGGGAAGCTGGACTGAATTTTAGTGTCAGTAGGCAAACAGTATCCCTGGAGGCTCCTGCAGTCTCCTACTAATCATGAGGATTCTCCCCACTACCAATCACTGGGATGCCTAGACCCTGCCAAAACTCAGGAAATCTGCCAAGTACAATGCTGCCTATGTAATGCTGGAAGGAATTTTTTCCTCTAGAATAATAAAGCTCTACAATAGTATTATTGAACTAAGATATCATATACAATAATATAATATAATAACATGTTTCCTTGAAGACTGGAACCAAATGAATGTTTTCTATTGGCCAAATCAATTCATTCCAGTGGATTATCTGGTATTCATGCACTTGTTACTTAAGAATGGATACGTGTATGTAGAAGAAAAGGGAAACTTTTTCCTTTTGAAGAATAATGAGGAATATAATTGTTAGATTTCATTGTAGTTCATTAGTTTCAATGACTAAATCATTACTTTTCCACATGTGAATTTCATTCATTGGAAAATTTTTACTATCTTTTATATAGTTTTAAATGTAACTTATATCAACTATGTAATATATCTGACCTTAAACATTCAAATTTAAATTTTTTATTTAACTTTATGTTATTCTATTAGAAAAATGAATTTAGAAGATCATTCTGCCTTTGCAGGTTAGAAGACATGGTGCAATTGCTGCCCCAGTTTACACACAGACTTGAAGAGAGCAATCAGTGGAAGGTCAAATAAGAGAAATACAAGCGATGGCTGAATTTTGAGTTATAATCCTGATTAAAGAGAGAATTTAGATGTCAACTAGAGAAACTAAAAATTGAGTAGAATTGACAACTAAGAGAATATCATCAAAGATGCAATGGAGGTAGATGCTCATTGATTTGAAGCCGGCTGTTCACTTTGCTCAGATCACAGCAACACAGGACAAACAACCTCCCACTGAGGGTAAAGAAGGATCACCGGCTTTCCTTCTTTCTTATTGAGCTATATACACACAAAGGAGGTTGATTCTTGTACTTTACTTTATCCCCATTAATTCTGACATCAATGTGCTACCTTAAAGGTAGAAGAAGATTACCCCCTGGAGACCTAGAGCCTGGATTCTGGAAATCCAGGACTGTTGCTCCTTAATCTGTTGCTATGTCCATACTGGCTCTGTATTTCCATCTATATTATGGACTTTCAACCATTACTTATAGAGAAATTAGATAATATTTTTTTAAAAAAGCCATAGATCTAGTATGAAAACATAATGGCCAGTATAAAAAGCACAGGCAAGACTGAACTCCTATAATACACAAATACCTTACTGAAAAGTCAGCTTGCTTACTTTTTCACAATTTCAAACGCACTCCCAGCCTATCTTTTATTTAATTCAGTTTTATCCTTCTCTTGTGTGTGAGTTCAATAATTCCAGTTTTGTCTGAACGTAGCCTAAGGAGTAAACATGATCTTGACTGTTGTTATAGAGAAGGTGAATCCTAGCTCACAGCATTTAGATTTCCTAACTCCAAACACCTCCTTACCCTACTCCCAAGATCATAGCCCAATAATATGCAATAAGTAAATCTTCAATAAATGCTTTATATTATATGGGTGATCTGAAAAAAAAACTCATTTTACCTATTATTTAGCTTCCTACCTACCACGTATTTATCTTTATTTATTTATCAGTTCCCAATTTAAATTTGCCTCATGCCCTTGCTTTTGAAGTAGAATTCTATGTGCATAGCATGTGAATGAACACGTCTTGCTATGGTCTGATAGCTGAAATTCTAACACCCAAGGTACTGGTATTAAGAGGTGATTGGGTCGTGGAGGTAGAGCCTTCAGAAATGGCATGAGTGTCCTTACAGAATAAGTCCAGTGAAACTCATTCACCCCTTCCACTGTGTGAACACCTAGAACCAGAAACTGAGCCCCTATAAGATCTTAGGTCTGCTAGAAAGAACATCACTTCCTTTTATTATCGTAAGTTACTTTTTGAGGTTAAGATTAGGCAAATACTTGCTCCTCATTATTATGAAGATTTAGAACAAAGACTAACAAAACCTTTATTGGGAGATAAGCTTTCATGGCTTTTTCATTATTCTACATATCTTGTGTGTAGAGGCAGTGGCAATCTTCATTTTGGGATGTCTTTTCAAGGTTATTTATACAGGAAATGACCTGGGAAGATATGATAATATAATCTACAAAGCAAAGTTTAGGCTTACTCATAACCCATTACATAACACACAGAGGTTTCCCAAGCTTGGGGCCCCTCAGCTGTGAGCTGTGATGCAAACTCACTGCACACTCAGCACCCACCTGGACTCCCCTGCATCACTTATGGGACTCTCAGAGAAAGGGAGAGGGCATGTCACTGTGGGACTCCTGCTTCTCCTGTCCTATGAGTAATCAAATCTTTTCTTTTCATCTCAAGAGTCTTATGTCTTTGGTCAGCTTCCAGGATATGGTGATAGGCTAACTTGTTATAGAGTACATAAGGTCAAATTGTGGGCCCTTCCCCTTTCTTGAAAAAGGAGATTAAAACACATAATTTGACATTTTGAAAGGACTACAAGAAGTTTCAGGGAATTCTGACAAATTCTTCTTACTCTCCTTGTTGATGATTAAACCATCAATTTGCTTGTCTTTCTTTTACTTGTTTTTTAAATGGACAAGAAAAAAAATGAGAGTGTTTGAGTAAGGTCTAGAAGGCTTTCCGAGGGCAGAATCTGTCTCAGGTGTGCAGCTCTAGTCATTAAGCAGACAGAATGGCAAACATACACAGATGATTCCTAGTAGAAAGAGACTTGGGCTTTTGTTCAGCACATTGCTTGTCTATAATTTATTCTTATCAAGTCTCTTTTTAAGTTGAAAGTAAATATGAGCTATATCCTTGCATTCTCACCAGCATGTTTTTGATATATTTTCCCCTAAATTCAAAAAATGGATATTTTGTTTGTTTCTCTGATCAAGTATGACTTAAGTGGTTCTCCATCCTTCATTTCCTCCATACTGATCTTTACTCAGTTTACCTATTTTGATACATGAGGCAGAAAATGGTTTTAAAGATAAATTTTTTTTGACATATCAAACAAACCCAATAGTTGAACTGTATTTTTTTTTATGTTCTAATGTGACTAAAAAGTCAAATTGATCCTTATTGTACTATCCTAGACTCCACTGGCTGAATTAATATGCTTGAAGTTAATCTTTTTTACACTTATTGAGTGAGATATATGTATCAGGTTGAGAAAGTGATGCACATCTGACAATTTGAAAATTTAGAAACTGTGAAAATGTATTGACTGATTTGAGCTCTACTGGAAATGGGTCACACACCTCAGAGGAATCTTCTGTCACTTTGAGAAAAAGGTAAAATGTTGACAAATGGGGCACACAGTTTGCCTAGTTTCTCTAATACCTATAAGGGAAGACCTGATATATTACTTGACAGTCTGCATTTAGAACACAATGAACTGTACTCTACAAAATTGAAATTGCATTATAAATTAAGGAATAACAATGTATACATTAAATTTATCTCCTTATTATCTTGAATTAGGGAAAAATCATATAAGTTATCAAACCCTTAAAAAAACAGAATAACAACTGAATACCAGTGTTAACATTCTTCCTTTTGAATATACTTGAAGATGTTTAATCCTTGGGTGGTTTAGTTGTTTAAAATGTAGTTATTTAATATCTTTAGACTAATGTATCATTACTGGTGGTCCTGCTATCATTATGGCCAAGTTCTGGCTCCACTTAGGATTATCAAGGGGGTGGGGGGTGCACATGCTTAAACTATTTCTATTCTTTTTGTTTGCAAATTCCAAGAACTTCTATGGATTATTCAGTTTTGATAAGAAGTATCGTATTTATTGGGTACAAATACAAAAAGAGATTTGTTATTAGGATTTGACTTTACACTAGTGTGGGTCTATGGTCATGGTCTATGTTTTGCTGTTATTTCTCTACCTGACTGGTGGCTGAGAGCCACAGGGCAGGAACCCCAAAAGGAAAATAAATGCACCCTGTGGGCTGGTGGGAGCTCAATGGGCTGAACTACAACAGTGAGTATGAACAGGTACCCCTGTGTTTCCTCATTGCCTCAAAGCCTCCAACTTTAGTCATGCAGAAGAAGCTGTTCCTACCTCAGGGTGCTCAGTGAATACCTGTCCCAATGACTGGAGAAGCTGACTCAGCCAGTCTGGAGGTTGCTGAAGAAGCTGTTTGTTTGAAAGAAAAAAATCCTCACAAGCGTTTGATATCAAGAAGGACAAAGCATGGACCTGGCTTTAGCATTGAGATGGGATGATGTACCTTGATTCATTCATGACAAAGAATTTTCTTGGTCTCTTATGACTCGTTAGACTTTTTAAAAAAATATCCTTTTTATAACTTTATTTATTTATGTGGTGCTGAGGATTAAACCCAGTGCCTCGCCGTGCTAGGCATGTGTTTTACCACTGAGCTACAACCCCAGCCCCAATTTATTAGATTTTTCCTGCTTTAAACCTCTGCTTTATCTTGAATGATATTTCACAAAATAAAAATTTTGAAAATCACCACTTTTCCCATAAGCTGCCCAAAGCTGTCTTTATAAATTGAATGTCTGATTTGTTTGGGTTGGTTGGTGGATCTGCAAAGGCTCTGGAAAAATTCCAGTTTTTACATTATAGTGGAAGTGTCCTGAACAGGATTGGCACTATGAACATTCCTAAATTATTTACTCCCAACTTGGTGTCCATACTCAGTCCTTCTGACTCCATGACATTACACCAACTTTCTTCTTCTACACTCTGAGTCCAGGAATTTTTAGTACATTTTCCAATTATGTGATAACTTACAAGATACATCAAACACTCAAGAAGATGCCCTTGCTTCGACCAATAATCTGTTGTTCTGAACTGTTTAAGGAAGTGTGTTTCCTTTTACTTACCTGCTATAAAATATTTTCTTTAATTTTAAACTGAATACACTACTTTTCATTGTTACAATTTTAATATTTTTAGTATTATTTAAACTATGTGCTCTTATCAGAGTCTACACACTTCGGTCTCTCTTGCTTCATTTTTACTACCAATCTGGTTATTCCAAAAGGTGTGTTCCATAGATGAGTAACATTTTGTACTAAAATAACAGGTCTAATTGAGATGTATTTTTTAAAACTTGTCAGGGTTCTAAAAATAGAAACCATTATATTTTTGGTGACATTGGAAATTCCCTGAATGGTTGCATGTATAATGTTTGTAAAGATTTTATAAAATCTTTAGTCAACAAAGGGGTTTCTGGAGATTTCATTTTGAAAGGACGTTTTTGAATCTCTGCAGAAATCTCTTTGTGACTAGTGTTAACGACTAACACTCACTGAGAAGTGATAGGAGTCATATACTTTGCTATGCATATGCCATCTCTAGCTATCAGAACTTATAATCAGATTTTATTGATGCCCTATGTGGCAATGAAATGTGGTTATTTAATGACCCAATTACTTTTAAGTGGACATTCTGTAGGCTGGTTTTTGCTGGTTAAGGTTTATACCTTTCCTCTCAACACTCTGATTTCATTACCAAGTGTAAAGATAAAGGGATAAATGTTTTATGTAATCTTACCCTTTGGTTCTGCTATTGCAATGTTTGATATTATTTAGTTTATTATGGTTTTTTAAATTAATGTAATTGCATATTGGCTCCAGGGGTATCATCATATGAAGGAAAAAAAATAAGCTAAGAATTTGAGAACTCTCATTTCAGAGTTGCCTAATTAAGATCAGTTTTGGAGACAGAAAATAAAATTAATGATTATATCAGGATTTAATATTTATGATTTTGGAGTAATGTTTAAGATACCCTGGGAACTGATAAGAACCATTTAATTCAGGGAAGAATTCCAGGAAGTAACATTGGAACCTTTATTAAAACTGCTGTAGTTGAGTATGCACATTGAAAAAATATAAATAAGGAAGTCCACACAGTTAAAAATGACAGAAGTAACTTGTAATGGGATAGCCTGGACTAGATCTTGAAGCATCTAAGGATAGTAGAAGGAAAAAAGAACAAAAATTGTTTAAAAATTTGAGTTTAGTTAACAAAAATGTTTTCATGTTGTTGTTTTGAGAAATTATTGTGAAAATGTAGATGTTAGAGATGGGAGAAACTGGAGGAGGAGTATCTATAAATACTCTGTATTATTTTTGTAACTTTTCTATAAATATAAAAATTTTCCAAAATCACCAAATGTTTACTTAAAAAAGTGAAAAAATATTCTATTTTTTTTTCTTTTGCTTATAGTGGAAACATACTAACATTAGGCTATACCTCCAATCCTCAACAATATAGAGTAAACTTTCAGCTCAATAGACACAAGTTAGCCAATGTTAAAAATGCCTAAAAGACAGTAGAATGAATCAGACATAACTTTTCTATGTTCAAATATGAATACACAACCATTGCAAATCTACATCATGTACAACCACAAAAATGGGAAATTATACTCCTATATGTATGATATGTCAAAATATACTCTACTGTCAGGTATAACTAAAAAGAACAAATAAAAAATTTAAAAACAAAAATATGCCAACAAGATATTCTGTGAAGCTAATTTAGACATTTTAAAGTTATCCTGTTAAACTTCATTTTATGTCTTAATAAAAAATGCTGTAAAGACCATCTTTGAAAATATGTTAATATGAACCTTCATTATAAATGTTTAAAATTTTCTAAATTTGGATATTAACACTTTATGTGGCAAATTGTTCTTCAAATGATTGCTGAAATTCATAATGCAACAATATTATATGATGTGTTAGTTAGCTTTTCATAACTGTGACCAAAATACCTCATAAGAACAACTTAGGGCAGGAAAGATTTACCTTAGCTATGGTTTCAGAGTATTCAGTCCATAGTTGACTAGTTCCAAGGCACAGACATCATGGTAGGTGCTCAGCTCATGGCAGCCAGGAAGCAGAAAGAGAAAGAAAGATGGGAAGAGTCCTGAAACAGATACGGTCCACAAGGCCTCACCTCCAGTGACCAACTTCCTCCAGCCATGCCCCACCTACCTGTAGTTTTCACCTCCTCCTCTTAAGTTCATTCAAATTATGAATTCATCAAAAATCCATTGGTGAGGTTAGCGTCCTCATGGTCCAATTATTTCACCTTTGAATTATGCCGTATTGACTAACACATGAGCTTTTAGGGATATTACAGATCCAAACCATAACATAAAAGATGCATTTCACTCACACTCTTACCAAGCTGGATATTATTATTTAAAAATAAATATTGCATTCTGTTAGAAAACAGGTGGTATTTCTGTTGATTGGCAAGGGAGGAATGAATATCAACCATGCTGATATTCAACCCATAGGGGTTGGGTGAAGAATGAGTAAGAGTTTCATGCACAAAATTATACACAAAGGGAACATGCACAAATGCATGCAGGTCCTCCCCCCACCTCGCTCCCACACACACACAATCTCGATTTTAGCATGGAATTGCAAGTTGACATCACAGAGTGGTAGGATCTCAATATAAAATATTTGAATTCTTCTTAGGGGGGCTGAATCTTGAAAGGTCAGGAAAACATCAAAATTTTTATAAAGAAAATATACTCAAATTTTTATTTTAAAAAGATCCCTATGAATACATTGTAGAACCTTAATGTGGAAAAAGGACAATAAGATCAGAGGCTATTAATATGATGTGATAAATATGAAGTTCCTGTGAGATATTTAAGACAGAAGCTACAAGACTTGAAGACTGATTAGATATGAAAGATAAAAGTAATGGAGTAGACAAGGGTGAATCTCTGCTTCAATTTTGGTGTCAATGACAAAATTAGAAAGTGAAGGAGAGAAGAGTTGATGAATTTGCCTTATGTACCTTCCATGAGGAAGGCCTGTAGAATTCAAGTTTAAAAAGTGCAATGGAAATGGAGAGATGAATTTGTGTGTGTGTGTGCAGTTACATTCCACAGATACAGATTTAAGAATTATCAATGGACAAGGGGAAGGGGAGACTATGCCATTTTTGACATTATTGGCTAGATGTTTATTGTGGGTTTGGCTGTCCTATTCATTGTAGGATGGTTATGAGAACCCTAGTTTCTAACTCCCAGGGGAAGTTAATTGCACTACCCATTTGCAACAACAAAATTAGCTCTAGATATTGACAAATGTTACTTCAGGGTTAAACCTACCCAGCTAAGGATCACTGGACTATGTGATATGAAAATGAAAGAAAGCTGATGATCCCTGGAGAACCTTGGCATTACCATGCATCAATAAAGGGAAAATGGGCTGGGGATGTGGCTCAAGTGGTAGCGCACTCGCCTGGCATGCATGCGGCCCAGGTTCGATCCTCAGCACCACATACACACAAAGATGTTGTGTCCACTGAAAACTAAAAAAATAGATATTAAAGTTTCTCTCTCTCTCTCTCTCTCTCTCTCTCTCTCTCTCTCTCAAAAAAAAAAAATAAAATAAAAAAATAAAAAATAAAGGGAAATGCTAAGCAAGTAGAGGTAAAGCAAACAAGCAAACAAAGGCTGTCCCTTAGAAGACACAGCATGGGATGTTTCAAGAAGAAGGAAACAATCGTTGATGTCAAATACTGATGAACCATCAAGTCAGTTGAAGACTAAAACTGTCAAGTGTATTTGCCAATCTCAAGGTCATTGGTGACATTAATAAGTGTAGTTTCTTAGATGTGAGCTTCAGTTGCCACCTGGAACCATTTGTTCTAAAAATCCAATACATTATTAGATTTTGAGTGATGGCTGTCTCACTGTTTTTCATAGGGTTTCACTGACAGTTCTGTTAATTCATTTCACCCTTACTCAGCTTAGGTATTATCTACAGAGAAATACTGGAACTTTACAACATTGCTCATTCCTCATCCTGTTTTTGGATTTAAACTTTAATAACCATGTACCTTTCTTATTTTAAAGTGACAACTCTTTTAATTTTGACTCTTTTATCACAGTGCCTTCATCCTGAAATATTCAGTGGTGTGTATTGATGCTGGCAGGAGGGCAGACATTGTCTTTTACCCAAACCTTCTCTTCTCTCTTAATCTTGAACCAAAATTCGATGAGTAAATTCTCTGCTTTCAGAGTTAGTTCTTTTTCAGTGGTATGCTGGCATTGGCTTGCTCAGGCTTGGGTGATAATTGTTATATTTCAATTCAAAAAATTTTGAGGCAGTTGTGAAACATGATCATTATTAAAAATTGAATCATAAAATTTTACACTTAAATCCCTTTAAACTAAAAGTGATTAATGTTCAACCCTTATTGCTTTGTGATGTTTTGCTATTGCCCATGTTCTTGAGGTTGTATCTACTGTACCTATGTAGTGAAAATACTAGATGTGTCACTTCTACATGTCTAGACTCAACTTTGTATTCTATAATGGCAGGTAGGTAGCAAGGGTGAAAGTATTTACATTGTGAAGACTGGTAATTACTACAAGTAGATATCTGTTTGTTTTCATTGCCTAGACTGTATAAAGTGATGGATAAAATGTTAATAATGTGATTAAACTTAAAAGTATATGTGTCCATAGAATGTTATATTGTGAATAGAATAATATGGAGAAAATATCCTGAAAATATCCAATCAGTAAAGAAGTCATTCAGGTTCTTGATGAATGAATCAAGTTTCTTTTCTTTTCTTTTTTTTTAATTGATTGTTCAACACATTACAGAGCTCATGCTATATCATCTTTCATACATTAGACTCAATTGGGTTTTGAACTCCCATTTTTACCCCAAATACAGATTGCAGAATCACAACTGTTACATACTCACATTATTACATAATGGCATATTAGTGACTGTTGTATTCTGCTACCTTTCTTATCCCCTACTATCCCCCCTCCCCTCCCCTCCCCTCCCATCTTCCCTCTCTATCTCCTCTGCTGTTGTTCAATTCTCTCCCCTTTTTCCCCCCTCCCCCTTGCCCCTCATAACCTCTTATAATTTTGTGTATCATTGAAGGTCTCCTACCATTTCCATATGCTTCCCCTTCTCTCTCCCTTTGTCTCCCCCCATTCATCTTTGTTTACTGTTAGTCTTTTCCTCATGCTCTTCCTTCCTGTTCTGTTCTTATTTGCTCTCTTTATATCAAAGAAGACATTTGGCATTTGTTTTTTAGGGCTTGGCTAGCTTCACTTATCATAATCTGCTCTAATGCCATCCATTTCCCTGCAAATTCTATGATTTTGTCATTTTTAGTGCTGCATAATACTCCATTGTGTATAGATGCCACATTTTTTTTTATCCATTCATCTATTGAAGGGCATCTAGGTTGGTTCCACAGTCTAGCTATTGTGAATTGTGTCGCTATAATCATTGATGTGGCCGTATCCCTATACTGCGCTCTTTTAAGGTCCTCAGGGAATAGTCCAAGAAGGGCAATAGCTGGGTCAAATGGTGGATCCATTCCCAGCTTTCCCAGGAATCTCCATACTACTTTCCAAATTGGCCTCACCATTTTGCAGTCCCACCAGCAGTGTACAAGTGTACCCTTTTCCCCACATCCCCGCCAACACTTATTGTTGTTTGACTTCATAATGGCTGCCAATCTTACTGGAGTGAGATGGTATCTTAGGGTGGTTTTGATTTGCATTTCTCTGATTGCTAGAGATGGTGAGCATTTTTTCATGTACTTGTTGATTGATTGTATGTCCTCCTCTGAGAAGTGTCTGTTCAGGTCCTTGGCCCATTTGTTGATTGGGTTATTTGCTATCTTATTGTTTAATTTTTTGAGTTCGTTGTACATTCTGGATATTAGGGCTCTATCTGAGGTGTGAGGGGTAAAAATTTGTTCCCAGGATGTAGGCTCTCTATTTACCTCTTTTATTGTTTCCCTTGCTGAGAAAAAACGTTTTAGTTTAAGTAAGTCCCATTTGTTTATTCTTGTTATTAACTCTTGGGCTATGGGCGTCCTATTAAGGAATTTGGAGCCCGACCCCACTATATGTAGATCAGAGCCAACTTTTTCTTGTATCAGATGCAGCGTCTCTGATTTGATATCTAGCTCCTTGATCCATTTTGAGTTAACTTTTGTGGATGGCGAGAGAAAGGGATTCAATTTCATTTTGTTGCATATGGATTTCCAATTTTCCCAACACCATTTGTTGAAGATGCTATCCTTCCTCCATTGCATGTTTTTAGCCCTTTTATCAAATATAAGATAGTTGTAACTTTGTGGATTAGTCTCTGTGTCTTCTATTCTGTACCATTGGTCCACCTGCCTGTTTTGGTACCAGTACCATGCTGTTTTTGTTACTATTGCTTTGTAGTACAGTTTGAACTCTGGTATCGCTATACCTCTAGATTCACATTTCCTTCTTAGAATTGCTTTTGCTATTCTGGGTCTTTTGTTTTTCCATATGAATTTCATGATTGCTTTTCTATTTCTACAAGAAATGCCATTGGGATTTTGATTGGCATCGCATTAAACCTGTAGAGAACTTTGGGTAATATCGCCATTTTGATGATGTTAGTTCTGCCTATCCATGAACAGGGTACATTTTTCCATCTTCTGAGATCTTCTTCTATCTCTCTCTTTAGGGTTCTGTAGTTTTCATTGTATAAATCTTTCACCTCTTTTCTTAGGTTGATTCCCAAGTATCTTATTTTCTTTGAGGATATTGTGAATGGAGTGGTTTTCCTTAATTCCATTTCAGAGGTTTTGTTGCTGATATACAGGAATGCCTTTGATTTATGCGTGTTGATTTTATAACCTGCCACTTTGCTGAATTCATTTATTAACTCTAGCAGCTTCTTTGTAGACCCTTTTGGGTCTGTTAAGCATATTATCATGTCATCCGCAAACAGCGATAATTGAATTTCTTCTTTTCCTATTTTTATGCCTTTAATTTCTTTTGTCTGTCTAATTTCTCTGGCTAGTACTTCGAGAACTAAATTGAATAGAAGTGGTGATAGAGGGCATCCTTGTCTTGTTCCAGAGTTTAGAGGGAAAGCCTTCAGTTTTTCTCCATTTAGGATGATGCTAGCCTGAGGTTTAGCATATATAGCTTTTACAATGTTGAGGTAAGTTCCTGTTATCCCTAGTTTTTCTAATGTTTTGAACATAAAGGGATGCTGTACTTTGTCAAATGCTTTTTCTGCATCTATCGAGATGATCATATGGTTCTTGTCTTTAAGTCTATTGATGTGGTGAATAGCATTTATTGATTTCCGTATATTGAACCAGCCTTGCATCCCAGGGATGAATCCTACTTGATCATGGTGCACAAGTTTTTTGATATGTTTTTGTATTCGATTCGCCAGAATTTTATTGAGAATTTTTGCATCCAAGTTCATTAGAGATATTGGTCTGTAGTTTTCTTTCTTTGAAGTGTCTTTGTCTGGTTTTGGGATCAGAGTGATGTTGGCCTCATAGAATGAATTTGGGAGAGCTCCTTCTTTTTCTATTTCTTGAAATAGCTTGAAAAGTATTGGTATTAATTCTTCTTTGAAGGTTTTGTAGAACTCCACTGTATACCCATCCGGTCCAGGGCTTTTCTTGGTTGGTAGTCTTTTGATAGCTTCTTCTATTTCTTCCTTTGTTATTGGTCTGTTTAGATTGTGTGTGTCTTCCTTTCTCAATCTGGGCAGATCATATGCCTTAAGAAATTTATCGATATCTTCACTATCTTCTATTTTATTGGAATATAGGTTTTCGAAATACTTTCTAATTATCTTCTGTATTTCTGTAGTATCTGCTGTGATATTGCCTTTTTCATCCCGTATGTTGGTAATTTGAGTTCTCTCTCTTCTTCTCTTCGTTAGCATGGCTAAGGGCCTATCTTATTTATTTTTTAAAAAAACCAACTTTTAGTTTTATAAATTTTTTCAATGTTTTTTTTTCGTTTCAGTTTCGTTGATTTCTGCTCTAATTTTAATTATTTCTTGTCTTCTACTACATTTGCTATTGTTTTGCTCTTCCTTTTCTAGGTTTTTGAGGTGTAGTGTGAGTTCATTTACTTGTTGGTTTTTTCTTTTTTTGAGGAAAGAACTCCAAGAAATGAATTTCCCTCTTAAAACTGCTTTCATTGTGTCCCATAGATTCCGGTATGTTGCGTCTGTATTATCATTTGTCTCTAAGAATTTTTTCATCTCCTCCTTTATGTCTTCTGTAACCCATTGATCATTCAGTAACATATTGTTCATTTTTCATGTGATGTAGGATTTTTCCTTCCTTCTTTTATCATTGATTTCCAATTTCATTCTGTTGTGATCAGATATGGTGCATGGTATTATCTCCACACCTTTATACTTACTAAGAGTTGCCTTGTGGCATAATATATGGTCTATCTTTGAATAGGATCCATGTGCTGCTGAGAAGAACATGTATCCACTTGATGATGGTTGATATATTCTATATATGTTGGTTAAGTCTAGGTTATTGATTGTGCTGTTGAGTTCTATAGTTTCTTTATTCAGTTTTTGTCTAGAGGATCTGTCTAATGGCGAGAGCGATGTGTTGAAGTCACCCATAATTATTGTGTTGTGGTCTATTTGACTCTTGAACTTGAGGAGAGTTTGTTTTATGAATGTTGCAGCTCCATTGTTTGGTGCATACAAATTGATAATTGTTATGTCTTGTTGGTGGATGCTTCCTTTTAACAGTATATAGTGTCCTTCTTTATCCTTCTTGATTAACTTAGGTTTAAAGTTGATTTTATTCGATATAAGTATGGCCACTCCTGCTTGCTTCCGAGGGCCATGTGAGTGGTATGATTTTTCCCAACCTTTTACCTTCAGCCTGTGTATGTCTTTTCCTATCATTTGAGTCTCTTGAAGGCAGCATATTGTTGGATTTATTTTTTTGATCCAGGTTACTAGACTATGTCTCTTGATTGGTGAGTTTAGGCCATTAACATTTAAGGTTACAATTGAGATATGATTTGCACTTCCAGTCATGCTTCTTTATTTGTTTATTTTAGTTTGGCTGGTTTTACTTTTTGGTTATTTTCCTCCCCCTTTACTGAGATACCTCCTACTGTTAGTTTTGGGCACTATTTTTCAATTCCTCTTCTTGTAGTATTTTGCTCAAAATGCTTTGCAGTGCTGGTTTTCTTGCTGCAAATTCTTTTAGCTTTTGTTTATCATGAAAGATTTTAATTTCACGGTCAAATCTAAAGCTTAATTTTGCTGGATACAGTATTCTTGGTTGGAATCCATTATTTTTCAGCGTTTGAAATACATTGTTCCAGGATCTTCTCGCTTTCAAAGTTTGTGATGAGAAATCGGTCGTTAACCTAATTGGTTTACCCCTGAATGTAATCTGCCTCTTTTCTCTCGTAGCTTTTAATATTCTCTCCTTGTTCTGTACGTTGGCTATCTTCATAATTATATGTCTTGGAGTAGGTCTATTATGGTTTTGAATGTTTGGGGTCCTGTAGGCTTCCAGGATTTGGCAATCCATTCCATCTTTCATCTCTGGGAAGTTTTCTAGAATTATTTCCTTTAATATGCTGTCCATTCCTTTGGTTTGAGTCTCTGTGCCTTCTTCTATCCCGATGACCCTCAAATTTGATTTTTTTATGACATCATATATCTCTTGAATAGATTGCTCATGGGATTTAAGCATCTTTTCTGTGTTGACTATATTCTTTTCAAGTTGTCTTCATTATCTGATGTTCTGACTTCTACTTGATCAAGTCTGTTTGTAGTATTCTCGTTTGAGTTTTTAATTTGGTTTATATTTTTCTGCAATTCTAGGATTATTGTTTGATTTTTTTTAAGATCTCTATCTCCTGGTAGAGCTCGTTCTTTGCCATTTGAATTTGTTAGTTTAATTCATTTTCAAAATATACTTTTATTGCTTGGACTTGCTGTCTCATGTCTTCCCTAATATTCCTTTCCATTCGAGTTAGGTATGCCTTGAGTTCTTTCGCTATCCCTGCTTCTGATGTTTCTATGTCCTCCTGTAGAATTAAGTTGTCCTGCATTGTTTGTACTCCTTTTTTCCCTTGTTTTCTCATGTTGTCCACGTTACTTTCTAGCTCTATTTGATTGCCGTGTTTCTGCTCTCTTCTATAGATTTGTTTTGGTTCTGTATTACTCTGTTGTTTCTTCTTTGTGTTGTTAAACTGTGCCTGCTAATGTGGATTCTGCTTGGAAGGAATTCCGACGGCCGAGCTCCAGTGACGTCACTACTCTGCTATGATGGGCCCCAGGCTCCTTGCTGGGGTGTCCTAATGGGGCTGTGTGACTGGACTGTCTCTGTTTGGTTTCAGCTCCCCGTCGAGGCAGGCGGGCAGTCTCCAGCCGCCCAGTATCTCAGGCAACGGGTGGGTGATCGGTCGCGGCGGGGGAGGGTGGACTCCAGCCGCCCAGTCACGCGGGCAGCGGGCCGGCTGTGGCCGGTGGGCGGGCGATCTCTAGGCACCCAGTCCTGCGGTCAGTAGTCGGCGGCCGGGCGTTCTCCTACCGCCCAGTTACGCGGGCAGTGGGCTAACTGTCGCCGGTGGGCCTGCGGTTTCCAGCCACCCAGTTGCGAGGGCCTGGCCTCTAGTCCCCTAGTTTCTCCTGCTAGTCTTGGTTTCTCCTGCTAGACCAGATTTCCCCTGAGTGATGGCTCTCGGCAGTTCAAACTGTACTCTGGACCTGCCATTTGTTGGGTGTGGAGGGTGTCTATTGGGGACCCCGGCACTCTATTGTTTTGTTTCTGTTGTGGGGGATAGAACTGTACCGCTTCCTTCCCCCTCTGAAATCCCGTACTCAGCCCGGGGGTCAGTGCGGGCTCATCCAGCAGGATTCCACAGAATTGCAGTCACTTTTCTCCCTGCTTGCTAATTAATCACTTCTCTGTGGCGCCCCACCTTCTGTAGCCGCGGGGAAGGCCGGGTGAATCGGTCAGCCCGGATCCCTGGGGACGCACAATTGGCTATTGGGATCCCTGGCACTCTATCGTTTTGATTTTTTCTGCTTGCCCCTCCCCCAGCGCTGGCTAGACAGGTTTCGTTTTGGCTGTTGATGGGAGGGGGAATTGAAGGCCAGGTATCTCTAGTTTTCCCCTAGTCTTTATGTGGGATCACTCTGATACTCCCTCCCCCCGAAAGCCTAGGAGAGGTTTTATGCGGATTCCCCGATGTATGGGGGATGGGCTGAGTGACACAGACCTGTTTTATTGTTGCAGTCTGTCGGAGAGTGGCGGTGGATACTTCAGCTCTCCAAGATGGTGGCCGCTGCTTGCCTTGGTGGAGTTTCCGTTGTGGGGGACGGGACTGTATTGCTTCCTTCCCCGTCTGAAATCCCGTACTCAGCCCGGGGGTCAGTGCGGGCTTGGCCGGCGGGGTTCCACCGAATGGCAGCCACTTTCCTCCCTGCTTGCTAATTAATCGCTTCTCTGCGGCATCCCGCCTTCTGTAGCCGCAGGGCAGGCCGCGGGGATCAGTCAGCCCGGGTCTCCAGGGTCGCACAATTGCCTATGAATCAAGTTTCAACATTTCATTTCAATGTCACCTTATCATTTATAAGCTAACATATAAAATGATCAGCCAACATTCATGTTGGAATTACATTCATTTGTTAATTGAATGCCTTATTGGTTATACAACAATTTGGTAAAAATACACAAGAACATTTTGTGTAAATCAATCAGCAACAGAGAATTAAATGAAAGTAGTATATATCTTCCTACTTGCCAATTATACACTATCCATCCTTCATATTAATTAAATTTATAATGCATTTTTAATATATCAATATCTATATAAATATCTATTATCTATTTATACATGTATAGAAACAAAAATTTTCAGAAATCCAATTATTAAATATTCACCAGTATTTCTTATGATATTTTCCTAATTAATTTCTAGGAAAAATCTATGCCAAAATCGAAAGTGAATACGCTTTATTATTTATCAGAAATTGTTGCTACATATTGACATTTTAAAAATTCCCATTCCCATTCCCATTCAGAGCCCTTGCTCTTAATTTGATTTTATCATATCATTTCAAAAGTATGACTTCCTTTACCATATCTGCTTATTGCAGCATGTTTGTTTTGCAATGGTTTAGCTAGTTTTTGTCTTGTTAGGTTTACCTTCCTGGCACTTTTCCATGATACCAGTGCAAGCTTTGTACAACTCCATGCACCTTCTGCAGTTCTGCATGTTTTGGTGTTGTTGTTGACACCTTTCCTTCAGCTGCTTCTGTTGCTTCCCCTCTAGAGATTCCAGTCCCCCCACTCTCTGGAAGCCATTCATTACAGGAAGTGTACCTGTTTGCAAGTGGTGTCTACACTAGTGTTGGTAGGCATTTAACCCAACTTTCATAGGATAGACACCAGTGAATATTTAGTTGCTGAAAGTGACAGGTCTAACTGCCAATGGTGTGGGGCACTATGTAACAAATCACCTGGAAATTTGAGAGTACCCATGATGACCTTTTACACTCTTTGTGCATCAGTCTTGTGCTTCTCTTTTACTAGTTCCTTCATTGAATCATGCTTTTAGGCAAGCTCTTCCTAACCCATCTTCAGTGTTCACATCCTAGTACAAGTTGCAGTATGTCATTATGCTCTAATGGAATGTTGGTTCTTTAAAGCACTTGTCATCTGTTTTGGGTACATCACTGTGTCAAAAACTATTGCAATTATTAACATTCCATTAGGTGCTATATATTCTAAATTACCAGGAACTAAGCTGAAGCCTTAGCTCCTGCTAATTTAGAATATATAGCACCTGAACTAAAATGAGTGGTGTCTTAATAACAAGGGGAAACTGGTAAAGACAGACCACACACACACACACACACACACACACACACACGACTTGTGACAATGAAGTCAGAGATCACAGTGATGCATCTGCAAGCCAGGAAATGCCAAAGATTCCTACAAAAACCACAAGAAGCTAGAGGAGAGATAGGAAATAAGATTTTTTTTTTTTAACAGAATGTCCAACCCTATTCATACCTTGTTCTAATACATCTAGCCTCCATAATGGAGAACAAATTCATATTATTCATACCACAAATTGATGGTAGTATTTCATGGCATTCAGTAAAAATATAATCACACAATTATGAAATTATCACTGTAATTATTTAATTAACTTCTTATGCAGCAAACACAACAAGTTATCTGAAACTAGAGGCTGTGTCTGTTTTGCTTACAATTCTATTTCTTGTGCCTACCATAGTGCATAACAAATGTGGGAACCCCACAAAATGATTGCTTGAGTAACTACTACAATGATTAGGATGATTTTGCATATAATACATCTACTAGATTTTCTTGTTGCAAATCCCAGGGGATATAGAACTTTTTCTTGCCAAATTAACCTTGCAAAGGTGAGAAGAGGGGAACCTCTTAGTTAGGTGGGATGCATGTGTCTGATGATAGGGATCCTTTATTTTCATGTGGGCTAAATTTACTTGTTTCTGGCCATAGCAACAGAGTATGTGCAAAAGTATGAAAAGTCGTGTGTGGAATGTGATGACAGCTCCATATGGGGAATTGTGTGGTATCTGTTCACATGCTCTATTTTAATGTTTAATTTAAGAAAATCTGATTTTGACAGTAAGAATTGAGAATTAAAAATATAGAGCTAAGGAATAAATATGGAATAAAACCATGTGATTAAAAAAAAAGTGAAACCTTGCTGTGGCATGAGAACCCATCATGTTCTATTTATACACACAGTGCTTTCACACAAAACAATAATCGGTATCCCTCTCATTCACCTAATCTGCATTCTAAATGCATATTGTCATTTTACATGGGAGAAATCTGTTCTGTTTTTCTCTATTTCATGCTATTTATTTTGTGTGAGTCTTGTATTATTTAATTCATCTTAAGCATATTTTTGTTAGCTATTTTTAGTCTTATATAAATATGGTATTTAAATAATTGCAATAGTTTTTGACACAGTTGATTTATATAAATTAAAGCATACGGATTAGCATAAGGAGTAAGACAAAAAAAATCAGAGTTCATGCCAAAGAAGCATATGTCATTTTAGTGTTTGGTTTTGCTAACATTAGATAGATAAAATAAATTTGATTACAAAATATTTTTTCCTAAATACATATACGTTAGTTCATTTTGAAACAGAATATTTAGTTGTTAGTGTAGTTAATTTGTGTCTTCTTCCTGCTGCTATGCCAATTAAGTACAGTGCTCCATCCATAATTACTATGTATCTATGCAATGATGACATCATTTGGTAAAAAGAAAAAAAAACATTTAAGCAGTATCTAGAAAAGCGTATGTTAGTTTTCCATTACAGTAAGGTTTAAAATAGAGACCACTGCAAATAATTCAATTTTATACATTTCACAAGAGTGAAATACTCGCATGCACACATGCGCACACACACACACACACACACACACACACACACACACACCAGCACAGGCACACTTGAATACACAAACCCACAACCTGAAGAAATCATTGAACCAGACCCCAATGTCTTCGAACCTCATTTTGCCGAGATCAAATAAAAAATTTAAGTATAAAAAGAATTTGTTATGTATTTCAGTTTGGGAAGTTTAAGATAATTTCCAATTCTCTAAGAATGATTTAAGACAAATTTAAGCATTGGAAGGTTTTGTATCCTCCTAAAAGCTTACATAATAATACATGCTTTAAATACATTAAAAAAAAACTAATAATGAAGCTTCATTTTTCTGTACTTCTGATAGATTATATGTTTGGAGATGTTTCAAAATGGGAAATCTGTCAAAAGTGAACAACCACAATCCTAAGTATCATTAGATATTTTTCTTATTATATCATTTTAAGAACAAGTATAACAAAACATTGTCTTCAGAAAAAATATATTAGAATTTTGAAATAATAGCAATTACAAAGATGTATATTTACTTTTAATATTTAATCATTTAACAAATTTAAGCCTTGTTAACAAAACTCCCAGAGAAAAATAACAAATAAAGAAACACCTGCTGCACATTTCCAGAGGGTTCATTGCTGTCTTTAACAGCCATAAGCAAGAGAACATAAAACCATGGAGATGAGCATTATTGGAATTGATGTTTACAAGGAAGACATCATGTAAACAATATAAAATCAGATTGTTTTGTAAATAGACTTCTGCTTAACCTCTGCATTGAAAATTCAGAACTGATCACAGTTTGATAAAAAAAAAGCCTGAATAGGGCTCTATAAAATTGACCTTCTCTATAGCTGTTATAGTGAATTTGTTAATTATGTGATATTATTTGGAAGAGGCCATAATACTCTATGCCAAATTATAACAAAGTAATGGTATTAAAAGGGGACTTTGCACAGTACAATTCTTCAGATAATATTATAGTTATTTGAGATTAATATAAGATAAAGTAGTATAGATATTATTTTGCCAGTATTAGTAGTTAAACATGAAAAAAAATATACTATCCATCCTTGGGGAACACACTACACACAGGGGATTGTGATCTGGTTATGAAGCTTCTGATTTCAATAATTGTGTGGGTAGGAGCTGCAACCAAAGTCTTTGGGATGGCAGAGCTTTACTTGGGTTCTCTGCTTGAAAAGAAGTGGATATTTTCCTCATTGACTCCAGGTCTTGGCTGGGGATGACCTGAGCTGCTCTTTCTGACCTGCCTATATAAGATTGGAACAACAGGATTGTTTCAAGTGTGATTTTAGGGTTTACATTCATTACATTTTCACCAGTTTTGTAGTGTGAGATTCTTGATGATAGATTTTAACATCAAATCTCATTTGAAATTGTTTCTTTATGAAAATTCTAGAAATGACCACCACAATTCTGAAACTACTATATAAAAAGGCATCTCATCCCCAAGGGATGCATGGGAGGAACTTGTTAAATATAAAAAAGCCTTGAGATTAATTCACAAGCAAGAATTTAGAAAAGATAAAAAAACTTAAAATACATGAGACAGTCTTTATACTTAATAATGAAAGAGTTTATATACAATTTGAAATACAAGTTGAAATAGAGTTGGTGAAACAATATCTGAAATGAACCTCAAAGTTAGTATAATGAAAATTCTCATGAAGATAATTGGAGAAATGGAAAGCAAATGCTGAAGTGATTAATTAAGCTTAAACAAGAAGGGGAGTTCAAATATTCAGAAACAAAACTCAAGTATTTCACTAGTTTAAAAATTTTGACTACTAAAAGCAGTCTTCAGTAAAATTTGTTTGGTTAGAAAATAACCTCTTTGGACAAAGACTCAGCACTGTGTCAAGAAAGGGGCCTAGGTGGAGTGAATCCGCCACGACTCCAGCCAAGGTGGAGTGAGTCCATCACGACTTCAGCGCGAGCAGTAAGGCTACAGCCGCTGAGCTGCCCGGCTCCCTCGGCCCCTTCTCCTTCTCCTCTCCGCCTTTCCGCTTTGCTTCTCCCCAGCCGTCTCTCCTCCCACGCTCACTCCCTAAATCTAGATCTCAATTTCTTTCCCCCACCCCGCCCGCTCTCCTGCGTGTCCAGTACCCGGCCCGCGCGGGCACCGAGGCGCTGCCTCCCTTCCCCCAGCCCGCACCCCCTCCCTGGGGGTCCTGAAGGCCACAGATGGGCCACCGCTGCCGCCGCCACCGCCGCCACCACTTCCCGCGGAGCACCATAGAGCAGACTCTTCACCGCGCGAGTGAGCTGCCAAGTAAAATGGAACAGCTGATGAGTGACAATTTAAAATCTAAGTGATCCAACAGGGCGGCGGACGCGGAGAGATCAAGTCTCTAAGCCCTTCAGCTGCGCGAGCATAGGGAGAAGTAAACTGTCAAAATACTGTTCGTTCAGGACAGTAGGCACTGTTGAGCTGAAGGGGATCCCGGGCGAGCAGACTGCCCTTCTCAGAACACACCGAGCCCGGATTGGGCTGCATTCTAGTTCTGGTTCGCCTGCTTCTCGTGACTCAGCACTAATGATCCCGCTGAAATAACTAGTTGGCTCACCTGAACTCACAGAGGTAAAAGGCAACTGAGCACGATAGTCAGACCCAGGGTATCGCTCCCACCAGTGCTGACAACAGAGGTCCCTTGCACCAGCTACCAGGGGAGTTGCTACCTGAGGGCAAACAAATTCGCTGGGGGTCTTCAGCCCCAAGCTCTACAAACTTAGGGTCTGAGGGAGGCAAACAGAAAGGGTGTGCCCAGGCATCCATGGAAACAGGGCTCCCAGGAGCAGCAGACCCGGCGTGTAGCCAGTATTGTGGTGAGCATCACAGGTGAGCGGGGCCTGGCTGAAAGAACCACAAGAGAAGGCCCTAGGCACTCAAGACTGGAGACTCACACAGTCTGGGAAGAAGAGCTGAGGCACAGTGATTGGTTCCCACCCATCAAGAAGAGAAGCCTGTCCCAGTAGGCATAGCTCCACCTACTAGAAGAGAAGTTAATTGAGCTCTATGACTGCATTTATTATTATTATTATTATTATTATTATTATTATTATTATTATTTTAATGATTATTATTGGTATTTTTTTAAATTTTATTTTCACTTTTTGTTGTTGATGTTGTTGTTGTTCTTTAACTTTCTTATTAATGGTTTCAATTTTTTTTAATTCTTTTTATTCTATTATTATTACTATTATTTTTTAAACTTTAATTTCCATTTGTTTATTATCATTATAATTTTTTTTTGGTTTTAAATTTTTATTTTTTTGTTTTTTCTTTCTTTCTTTTCACTTTTTTCTTTTGTCTTTTCATTTCTTTTCAATTTTCTTATTCCCCCTTTCTTGAAGTCTACCTGCCTACACTCACTCTCTTTAGTGACTTCGTCCCTTCCCTTCTAATATCTCTCCTCCCAAGCATCAAATAAATTTATAAGAGTAAACAGTAACTCAGCAATCAAACAGAACAAGAAGTATCATGAGCATAAAAAAGCAAGGAAGAAAAGGAGTACAAACAATGAAGGACAGCCTAAATATTCAGGAGGACCTAGAGTCATCAGAAAAATGGCCATATAAAGAACTCAAGGAACACTTTAGACAGATGGAAAAGAATCTTAAAGATCACATTGAAAATGAATTACATAAACAGATAAAAGAAGAAGTTAAGCATCTTTATCAGGAGATAGAGATTATAAAAAAAATCAAACAATAATTCTAGAAATGAAGGAAACGATAAACCAAATTAAAAACTCAATCGAGAGTATCACTAACAGAGTGGAGCAAGTAGAAGCCAGAACGTCAGATAATGAAGACAAAATATATCATCTTGAAAAGAGTCTAGCCAACTCAGATAGGCTGGTAAAAAATCACGAGAAAAACATCCAAGAGATTTGGGATAACTTAAAAAAAAACAAACTTACGAGTCATCGGGATAGAGGAAGGCACAGAGATTCATACCAAGGGAATGAGTAACCTGCTGAATGAAATAATTACAGAAAACTTTCCAGAAATAAAAAAGGAAACAGATATACAAATTGAAGATGCATACAGGACACCGAGCACACAAAATCACAGTAGACCAACGCCAAGACACATTGTTATGAAGATATCCAACATACAGAACAAAGAGAAAATATTAAAAGCTACAAGAGAAAAGAGGCAGATTACATTTACGGGTAAACCAATAAGGTTAACAACGGATTTTTCATCACAGACGCTGAAAGCGAGAAGATCCTGGAACAACGTATTTCAAACACTGAAAGACAATGGATGCCAACCAAGAATTCTGTATCCAGCAAAATTAAGCTTCAGATATGACAATGAAATAAAAATCTTTCATGATAAACAAAAGCTAAAAGAATTTGTAGCCAGAAAACCAGCAATGCAAAGCGTCTTGAGCAAAACTCTACACGAGGAAGAAATGAAAAACAATAACCAAAACCATCAGTGGGAAGTGCCTCGGTAAAGACAGAGGACGGGGGAAAGCTAATCATGGAGAAACAAACTAAATTAGAAAAAAAAAGAGATAAATAATCAAACATGGCAGGAAGTACAAACCATATATCAATAGTAACTCTAAACGTTAATGGCTTAAACTCTCCAATAAAGCGACATAGGCTGGTAACATGGATTAAAAAAACAAATCCAAAAATATGCTGCCTCCAGGAGACACATCTGATTGGAAAAGACATACACAGGCTCAAGGTAAAAGGTTGGGAAAAAATATACCACGCACACGGTCCTCGTAAGCAAGCAGGGGGGGCCATTCTCATATTGAATAAAATCGACTTCAAGACTAAGTTAATCAAAAGGGATAAGGAAGGACATTAAATACTGTTAAAAGGAACCATTCACCAACAAGACATAACAATTATCAATATTTATGCACCAAATAATGGCGCTGCGACATTCATAAAACAAACTCTCCTCAAGTTTAAGAATCAAATAGACCACAACACAATAATCATGGGTGACTTCAACACACTTCTCTCACCATTGGACAGATCCTCCAAACAAAAGTTGAATAAAGAAACTATTGACCTCAATATCACAATCAATAACATAGACTTAACTGACATATATAGAATATATCAACCATCATCAAGTGGATATACTTTTTTCTCAGCAGCACATGGATCCTTCTCAAAAATAGACCATATATTATGCCATAGGGCAACCGTCAGTATCTATAAAAGGGGTGGAGATAATACCATGCATTTTATCAGATCATAATGGAATGAAACTGGAAATCAATGATAAAAGAAGGAAGGAAAAATCCTACATCACATGGACAATGAACAATACGTTACTGAATGATCAATGGGTTACAGAAGACATAAAGGAGGAAATCAAAAAATTCTTAGAGATAAATGAAAATACAGACACAACATATCGGAATCTATGGGACACAATGAAAGCAGTTTTAAGAGGGAAATTCATCGCCTGGAGGTCATTCCTCAAAAAAAGGAAAAACCAACAAATAAATGAGCTCACACTTCTTATCAAAGCCCTAGAAAAGGAAGAGCAAAACAACAGCAAATGTAGCAGAAGGCAAGAATTAATTAAAATCAGAGCAGAAATCAATGAAATTGAAACAAAAGAAACTATTGAAAAAATTAACAAAACAAAAAGTTGGTTCTTTGAAAAAATAAACAAGATCGACAGACCCTTAGCCATGCTAACGAAGAGAAGAAGAGAGAGAACTCAAATTACTAACATACGAGATGAAAAAGGCAATATCACAACAGAAGACAATTAGAAATTACTTTGAAAACCTATATTCCAATAAAATAGAAGATAGTGAAGACAATGATAAATTTCTTAGGTCATATGATTTGCCCAGACTGAGTCAGGAGGATACACACAATTTAAACAGACCAATATCAATGGATGAAATAGAAGAAGCAATCAAAAGACTTCCAACCAAGAAAAGCCCAGGACCAGATGGGTACACAGCGGAGTTTTACAAAACCTTTAAAGAAGAATTAATACCAATACTTTTCAAGTTATTTCAGGAAATAGAAAAAGAGGGAGCTCTACCAAATTCATTCTATGAGGCCAACATCACCCTGATTCCGAAACCAGACAAAGACACCTCAAAGAAAGAAAACTACAGACCAATATCTCTGATGAACCTTGATGCAAAAATCCTCAATAAAATTCTGGCGAATCGGATACAAAGGCACATCAAAAAAATTGTGCACCATGATCAAGTAGGATTCATCCCTGGGATGCAACCATGGTTCAATATACAGAAATCAATAAATGTTATTCACCACATCAATAGACTTAAAGATAAGAACCATATGATCATCTCGATAGATGCAGAAAAAGCATTTGACAAAGTACAGCATCCCTTTATGTTCAAAACATTAGAAAAACTAGGGATAACAGAAACTTACCTCGACATTGTAAAAGCTATCTGTGCTAAGCCTCAGGCTAGCATCATTCTGAATGGAGAAAAATTGAAGGCATTCCCTCTAAAATCTGGAACAAGACAGGGATGCCCCCTATCACCACTTCTATTCAATATAGTTCTCGAAACACTGGCCAGAGCAATTAGACAGACGAAAGAAATTAAAGGCATAAAAATAGGAAAAGAAGAACTTAAATTATCACTATTTGCAGATGACATGATTCTATACCTAGAAGACCCAAAAGGGTCTACAAAAAAACTACTAGAACTAATAAATGAATTCAGCAAAGTGGCAGGATATAAAATCAACACACATAAATTAAAGGCATTTCTGTATATCAGCGACAAAACTTCTGAAACAGAAATGAGGAAAAACACTCCATTCACAATATCCTCAAAAAAAAATAATAAAATACTTGGGAATCAACCTAACAAAAGACCTATACAATGAAGACTACAGAACCCTAAAGAGAGAAATATAAGAGGATCTTAGAAGATGGAAAAATATACCTTGTTCATGGATAGGCAGAACTAACATCATCAAAATGGTGATATTACCAAAAGTTCTCTATAGGTTTAATGCAATGCCAATCAAAATCCCAATGGCATTTCTTGTAGAAATAGATAAAGCAATCGTGAAATTCATATGGAAAAATAAAAGACCCAGAATAGCAAAAACAATTCTAAGCAGGAAGTGTGAATCAGGTGGTATAGCGATACCAGATTACAAAGTATACTACAGAGAAATAGTAATAAAAACAGCATGGTACTGGTACCAGAACAGGCGGGTGGACCAATGGTACAGAATAGAGGACACAGAGACTAATCCACAAAGCTACAACTATCTTATATTTGATAAATGAGCTAAAAAAATGCAATGGAGAAAGGATAGCATCTTCAACAAATGGTGTTGGGAAAACTGGAAATCCATATGCAACAAAATGAAACTGAATCCCCTCCTCTCGCCATGCACAAAAGTCAACTCAAAGTGGATCAAGGAGCTAGATATCAAATCAGAGACTCTCCGTCTGATAGAAGAAAAAGTTGGCTCCGATCTACATATTGTGGGGTCGGGCTCAAAATTCCTTAATAGGACACCCATAGCACAAGAGTTAATAACAAGAATCAACAAATGGGACTTTCTTAAACTGAAAAGTTTTTTCTCATCAAGAGAAACAATAAGAGAGGTAAATATGGAGCCTGCATCCTGGGAACAAATTTTTACTCCTCACACTTCAGATAGAGCCCTAATATCCAGAGCATACAAAGAACTCAAAAAATTAGACAATAAGAAAACAAATAACCCAATCAACAAATGGGCCAAGGACATGAACAAACACTTCATAGAGGAGGACATACAATCAATCAACAAGTACATGAAAAAATGCTCACCATCTCTAGCAGTCAGAGAAATGAAAATCAAAACCACCCTAAGATACCACCTCACCCCAGTAAGATTGGCAGCCATGATGAAGTCAAACAACAATGAGTGCTGGCGAGGATGTGGGGAAAAGGGTACTCTTATACACTGCAGGTGGGACTGCAAACGGGTGCGGCCAATTTGGAAAGCAGTATGGAGATTCCTGGGAAATCTGGGAATGGAACCACCATTTGACCCAGCTATTGCCCTTCTCGGACTATTTCCTGAAGACCTTAAAAGAGCACACTACAGGGATACTGCCACATCGATGTTCATAGCAGCACAATTCACAATTGCTAGACTGTGCAATCAACCCAGATGCCCTTCAATAGATGAATGGATAAAAAAAATGTGGCATTTATACACCATGGAGTATTACGCAGCACTAAAAAATAACAAAATCACGGAATTTGCAGCGAAATGGATGGCACTAGAGCAGATTATGCTTAGTGAAGCTAGCCAATCCCTAAAAAACAAATACCAAATGTCTTCTTTGATATAATGAGAGCAACTAAGAACATAACAGGGAGGAAGAGCAGGAAGAAAAGATTAACATTAAACAGAGATATGAGGTGGGAGGGAAAGGGAGAAAAAAAGGGAAATCGCATGGAAATGAAGGGAGACCCTCATTGTTATACAAAATTACATATAAGAGGTTGTGAGGGGAATGGGATAACAAACATGGAGGGAAATGAATTACAGTAGATGGGGTAGAGAGAGAAGATGGGAGGGGAGGGGAGGGGGGATAGTAGAGGATAGGAAATGTAGCAGAATACAACAGTCACTAATATGGCAGTATGTAAAAATGTGATGTGTAACCGATGTGATTCTGCAATCTGTATTTGGGGTAAAAATGGGAGTTCATAACCCACTTGATTCTAATGTATGAAATGTGATATGTCAAGAGCTTTGTAATGTTGTGAACAACCAATAAAAAAAAAGAAAATAACCTCTTTGGTACACGTCCTATTAGATGCATCTATACCTAAGTGATAATTCTGAATAATTACCTTTCTATTCACTTAATCTATTTGGAATTTAAGCATGGGCAATTTCAGTGCCCATTTTAATATTCTCCCCCACCCATTTTTATTAACCAAAGTTTTCTTTCTAATATAATTTGGAACTGACAGCTTTGATAATTACTACTAATTTCTCTTTTCTTTAGGGATATTTACATTTTACAGATATCAAAATTTTCATCCTAATAGTAAAATTTTTATGCTAGTTAAGTGGAATTTTGAGTAATAGTTTCTAACATTACCTGTAAAATGAAGGTAGCCATTTTGAACTGTTTGTGAAGAAGTGGTGATAGAATATCTTAGATCTGTTTTATTTCCTATTCTTTTGTTTCTCTATATATAACAATAGATGTGATTGGGAAGAGTTAGGGGCAGTCTGTAGACCTGCTGCTTTGAAGGGTAAACAGCTTGTAGCAATTAAAAGTCAGAATCTTATACGATTCATCTTCTAGAACAACAGATTGACATTATATATGATATATATTTATATTACAATGCATCATATATGTGGTATATTATAATAATTATAATAAGATTAACATAATTATAATATATTAGTCAATATAATAAACTCCAGATTGTTAGTTCTAACTAATTTTGAGCACCTGTGTAAATTTCATTGAGATATTCACAGAATTTAAAAAACTTGAGACTTCATGGATTAATTAGTAGAAACATCTTTCTTGTAGCCTTGTTACATTCATTTCACTTAGTATGGTTTACAAATATAAGTTAAAAATGAATATACACAAGTTTTCTTAAATCAATTTTTCTCTATAATTGATTGAAGAAAACGACCATTTGAAAATACAGTTATAACAAAGTCTTTGATTTATGTATGAATTTTTATAATCTATCATTTTTATTGTATTTGAAGATGTCTGAATAAGACTTGATATTTGGAGACAATCTAGGACATTTTATAGAAAAGGAATATTTGGACTGGAAAGGTCAGGATGAGAATGAATCAGCACCGCTTATATTGCTGTGTTTATTCTTCTCAACCACCACTATCACAACACAACAACCAGGAATGGAAGAAAAAATGAAGTGAAGCATGGATCTGTGTGTGGATCTGTCTTGAGGCCATGATTAAACAGGAAAAAGAAACACTAACCAAGAAAATTGGGGTTATTATTGAATTTTAGCTGGAGTAGAATGCCATATGAAAGATTTAATTGTACTCAGATCTCAAACATTTTTGCCAAAATGGAAATATATGTGTATTAGTTTTCTATTGCAACTGTAAAAAATCACCATAGATTTAATGACTCAAATAACAAAGGCTATTTTATAGTTCTGTAATTCAGAAGTTGGATGGAGGTCTCACTGGGCCAAAATCAAGGTGTTGGCAGGGGGTATCTCCTTTCTGAAAACTCTAGAGGAGATTCAGTTTCCTTACTTCCAGAATCCAGCTTCTAGAATCCAAGAGTCAAGGAGTTCTTGATGCCTGGCCCATTTTTATTTTCAAAGCCAGCCGTGACAGGTTGAGCCCTCTCATGTCTAATCTCTCTACCCACAGTGGGAAAAGGTTTCCTGCGTTTAAGGACTATGTGATTAGATTGTGCTCACCCACATAATTCAGGACAATCTCCCATCTCAAGATATGAACCTTAATTACATCTGCAAAGCTCCTTTTGCCTTTTAAGTTAACATACTTACACATTTTGGGGATTGAGCCATGAATTTTTTTGCTTGGCCATTATTCTTCCTACCACAATATTATTAGCTAATTACAAGTTCCAGGAAAGTCACTTGTAAGTCATTTGGAATCCCCCAATGTATTGATTTACTAAACAATGATTTAGGATTGTGTACTGAATATTTTATAATTACACAGACCTTTAAAAAAAGAAAATAAGTTCCAAGGTTCATTTTTATCAGCAATTTTTTTTTTCTACTATGAAATATAGCAATCCCTTTCCAATACTGGAATTATATTCCAATGGAAGGATTTTTAAAAAGGGCTTGAAAAATAGGCTGGGAGGTCAAACAAGGGCTAATCTACACAGGTACATAGAAATATTTAGATTTAAAATATGTATAACATATTTTATAATTAAATATTAATAATTAAAAATAAAATAACAAAGTTAAGTGAATTTCAGTACTATTTTGTTTCATAATATAATAATAAGAGTTATACTATCAATTTCAATTTATCTTCTCTTAGTCAATGAGAGCTTTCAGAATTTTTTTTCCTCCAGGGTTTTTATAGATTGAACGTTCCAAATCTAAACATCCATAACCCCCAAATACTTCAAAATCTAAAACATTTTGGCTTTCCAAGACAGATGCCATAAGTGGAAAATTTCACACCTGACCTCATGACTGGTATTAGTCAAAACACAGGTGCACTGAAGATATTGTATAACATTGCCTTCAGGCTGTGTATAAGCTGTATAGGACATAAATGGATTTTGTGTTTAGAATTGTGAATTAGAATCTTTCTGGAAGATATCACATTACACATGTGAAAGAATTCTAACATCTAAAAAGAACCCATATCCATAACACTTCTGGTCCCAAGCATCACAGATCAGGGATATTCAACTTACAATATGTGTGTGTTCGTGTGTGTGCTCCTGATATGTAATATTAAAAGATCATTTCCCCTTATATTTACAGATGAAGCATCTCAGATATTTGTCCCCCACTTACCACTTCAGTCCCAGATACAGAATAACTTAGAAGATGCTTGAGATGAACACACACACACACACACACACACAAAAACAGATAACTTTTATTATCTTAATAATAAAAACATTTTTCCATGAAAATAGAAATTTTCCCATGGAAACATCATTCCAGAGTGTGCTATCAGGCCCTTTTACAAATTTTCTCACTTCCTTCTTTTTACAGAGGAGAGCACACATTTGTAATGGCAGTTTACTTTTCTGTATCTACCTGTCAAGCTCTCAGGGAATTCCTAAGCAGTGGTGTCTGCTAAAGCTGCATGGTGGGCCTGCACACTACCACAGTACGGCAACAATGAGTCCAAAGGCACCTGCACAGCTTATTACCTAGACTAGCATCATGAGCTCTGTATTTGCATAGCTTCCTCTTGTGTTCCAAATCCCAAGGGGAGCAATGTGGAACTGGCCTAGGTGAACGAATACTGCTCACAGGGTGAATTGGTTCTGTGCCTGAAGAGCATAAGAAATCCTCTAATCTTATTAGAGGATTGCTAGCAATTTGCCTCTTTCTCTGAGAGAGAGATATTATATTTGTTATCCTGTTTAGAAACACATTTTCTGATCAGAAACCAAATCTGCCTTAAGACAGAGACTTTAGCATTAGTCCCCTGGGATATGTCAGGAGTTGGGAGGAGAACTCCAGCTTTAAGACTCTGAAATTCAAGCAAATCTGCACCCTGCTCAGGAAGAGTTTTGCAAATCTCCTTGAACAAGTTACCAATGCCTTTTGTTCAGATGTACAGAAATGGCAGATCCATGAATTATCTCCCAACATTATCTTCTTGCTTTTGGCTCCTTTGTGAAAAACTTGTTCCTGTTTTGCTGTGGACTTTTCTTTTTCTTTATCTATTATAAAAACAAAAGTTTATAATTTTGGTAAATATCTTCCAATGCAGCAATTCTTATGAGATTTCCTGGATAATAACGAGTGTGTATGCTGATGCTTGAGTAATGGAAATTTGGATTTGAGAAGGAATTAACATTTTTCTTGATAGAAACACTTAATTCTGACTACATTTCCATTTTGTAGTAGTGCTAATGGGACTTGGCCTTTGAGAAAGAGAGATAAATTTTAAAGGATACCTGTCACTTTAAAAAGTCATAAATTCTTAATTCTGTAGCCCCTGAAATGAATCTCAAGTTAAATGAAGCTACCCTTGAGGTTGCTTTTTTTGATTAATTATTCTTCCTTTTAACCAAAAATTCTGGAATGGTGGTGGCCATGCTCATGTGTGGCAGTGAGGCAACACCATGACGTGGAAATTGGAACTAACTTCATCTGTCTAGCTCCACAGCACTGGCACATCACTTGGCAGATTTAAGGGGCGTGCTTTTGGTTGGTAGGCTCCCAAAAACATCAGTCAGAAAACCTGCTCACACTAGTGCTTCTTCCTTAGAGATTCTTGAGAATTTTCACAGATGTTTAACTTCATTTATTGTCAGGGGACTCTACGGAAGTTCAGAATTCATGCTTTGTAAGGAACATAAAATTTGAGATTTTTTTTTGTTTCAAAATTTGCTGAGCAGTTGAATAAAGAATCTTAATTTTCTAAATGCTGGCTGCAAAAGATTTCTTGAAGATATATAATACAGTAAGTATATAAATATCAAGTATAATTAAAGGGGCAAGACAATCCCCCCCCCAGTGAAGTCTAGATATTCAATCTAAATTTAAATCTCTAATTAGAATTTTTACCTTTTGAAATTCAGAGTCTCACTAATATGTGCTCACAAGAGGAAGCTACAATTAGACATTACAAAAATATTTCAGTGATCAATGCAAAAGAGCATCAACCCATGTTCTGAAAGCAATTATATTATGAATCCAGACTATGATATGGGTCAGAATCATTCAGTTTACAGTGCCAGTGTGCAGGTTCCATTCCAGTTTACTTAGGGAAAGACTGTTTTGCTTAAGATCATCAACATGTGGTTGACCTGAAATAAAAGCTTCAGTGACATTAAAATTGTGGTTTTATTATGAATAACACAGTCAGATAAAAATAAGCCTTATTCAAGCATCTCTGTAAGAGTAATTCTGTTTGAATTGTCTCATTCTGAACACTGTAATCCTGATTCTAATGGTTAAGGAAGATCCATTCACTCTAAAGCAATATATGAAAATGATGGATTGAAATGGCTTCCATATAACACAATAGAAGAACTATATTCAGCTTCATCAATTAATATAAATGAGCATGGAACTGGTATGATATGCATGAGCATATTAGAGTCTAAATATGAACATGTTTTTTTTTTATTTAAAAATTAACTTTCTAGACAAGCTGAAAGTCTAGCATCTTGCTAGAGAGATTCCCTCACCTCCTGAATTCAGATACCTGAGTGACATGCTCAGGACTGACTTCCCATTCTAGCTTCCCAATTTCATTTGAAGACAAACTGGAGAATCCATTCAGTGCCTAGCTACACCAGCATATTTGCCTGCTTTGCTGTGGTTGTTGTCACAATGCATCTCATGGGCAAGCAGATCCTGTGTGGTCTTGTGCAGACAACATACTCTGTCTGCAGAGTCCTTGCCTGGAAGATGGAGGGGCTTATACTTGGTCTTTTTGGGTCAGGTTCATTGGTTAATGTGCACATGTTCAGTCATTTCCCCCAAAGCATTGTTTCTAAGCCAGCATGGCTGGTCCAGCCTGGGCGTCCAGCCACAGCTGCTCATTTCCCCAGAACCAGTCCTGGCACATGACTGGAGTCACCAGCTCTAAACTCCCCTCCCTTAGGCTGCAGCTCCCTGCTGGGGCCCTTGATGACCTCTTCTGCCACTGTGGCTGGGCAGTCTCAGTCTGCTATATGTTATTCCTTCTTGGTTTTGGCCCACCAGAGATAACCACAACCTCAACTCCAAATTTTCCACTGATAAATTTAATTTTTAAGCACAAAGAAAGGTATTACCTAGAATATTATTATATACTGCATTCCACTAAGAAGATTTTGAGGGACTTTAGGGTGAGCCTGGTATAAAATCATGAGAGTAATTTCCTAACCTGTAAGCAAATCCACAATTACTTTAATCATTAGTTACATAATGTTCTCTAAAAGGAGCAAATGAAAAGATTGGGCTTTAAAATGACAGAAGCCCTGGAAATCTCATCTAAGGCACTGGAAAAAACTTGACAGTATGTTTTTTTCTTTATGCTCTAAATTCATTTTTAGTAACAGTGGAAGCAATTTGAAATGAAATACAACACTTAAAGCAAGTGAAACGGAAATCAATGCCAGCAGTAAATGGCAAGAAGAAATCCAGTTCAGTGTGTACCTCAGAAATCCTGTCTCTTGGGATTGCATATTGCAAATTCAATTTTATTTGTATTTTTAAATTTTACAATTGTGGTTATCCTTGGATATTGAATTAGTTGTATTACATTACTTCCATTTGTTTTCTTAATAGCATGAGTTTGGACTCAAAGAAACCTGAATTCAGATCATATCCTTCATTTCTCTGAGATATTTTCTTTTTTCTTTTAGATTTAAGGTGGAAAAAGTGATATTTACATTTTATTTCTGAAGATAAATAAAATACCTGATAATAGATTTATCATATGTGGTAGGTGCATAATACAGGGCAGCTATTATAATCATTATATTTGATATTGACATTATAATAATTGGCTTTTATCTTTGAGATATTGTTTTCTATCACATTTTTGCTAAATGAATTGAAACAGAGTTTTTAAGGTCAAAAATTGTTAGAAACAAAGGTAGTTGATAATTATCACCAGAAGCATAATGGAAAATGAATCCATTGGACAACCAATGCTGTTCTCAAGTCAGCAGGTAAATGCATAGACTGAAGGGTGGATTGGTGTGGAATCATTTGGGGTCAGTGATTTAGAATTATGTTGGTCCACTCAGCAGGCTTTTCTAACACACTACTTTATACTGGGTAATTCATAAATGCTAGGCCTTTTTCTCATTAATGGCAGTTTCTGAATCCTCACATGGCAAAAAGAACAAGCTCCCTCAATTCCTTCCCTAAAGGCATGAATCTCATTCACAAGGGTGCTGCTCTCAGGACCTGATCACCACCCAAAGGTATTTGTATGAGCATATGTGTATGTGCATATGTAGGAATTTTATAATAACAAAATACTATGGAATGATTGGAAATAACTTTACTGTTTATCAATAAAGTTTGGTTAAATAATGTGTGATCGTGCCATAAAGTGGAATAATGTAAAGCCTTCAAAAGGATGAAGTGATTCATATATAGTCGTTTTCCTGAGTGCAAACAGGAAATCTCGTAATAAAATTTCCTTTATGAAAGATTACAGAGAGTACATGCAAGTTGTGTGACAGACTGAATAATGATCCCTCAGTGACCCCTGAGATGGAGATGAGAAGGATGCAACCAGAACAATAGCGTATGTATTCTGAAGGGACTCAAACATGCAGAACATACCAAAGTGAAGTCAAGGAATTTATCCACAGGGTAGTGACTGTAATTAGGAGGAAGTTAGATGTCTGGTATCTTCAGTTTTTGTGTTGCTTTCAGTTCTTTGTTCTCTCTCTCTCTCTCTCTCTCTCTCTCTCTCTCTCTCTCTCTCTCTCTCTCTCTCCCCCAGCAATTAAACCCACTGAGCAACATCCTCAGCCTTTCTTATTTTTTTTATTTTGAGAGAGGGTCTCACTAGGTTGCTTAGGTCCTTGCTAAGTTGATGAGGCTGGCTTTGAACCTGTGATCCTCTTGCCTCAGCCTCCGGAGCAACTTCCTGCATCATTTTGTGTGTGTGTGTGTGTGTGTGTGTGTGTGTGTGTGTGTGTCTTTTTCTTGTAGCTAAAAGTAAACATTATCTTTCTTGAATATTATCCTACAACCAACTGTTCTTTTACACAGTGGGCTTCCACCAATATTCCCTACTGGATACTTTAACAAAATTATTTGACACTTTCTGCATGACCAGCATTATTCAAAGTTCATAAACACACATACTGTTAAGGTTTGGATATGAACTCCCCCTTGAAAAGCTCATGTTTTAATACAGGAATGTACAGAGAAATGAGAATATTATTAGCTGTAACCTCATCCGTGGATTAATTCATTTCATAGATTAATAATTGAAATGGACTACTGAGTGGTAACTGTAGGCATATGGAGTGTGGCTGGAGAAAACAGGTCACTGAGGGTATGTCCTTGGGTATTATATTTCACCCCTGGTTCTTCTCTCTTTCCTTCATGGCTTCCATGAGCTAAGCATGTTCTTCCACCATGAGGCTCTATTTCACTTCAGACACAGAGAAATGGAGTTGGCCAACTATGGACTAAGACTTCTACAACCACAAGCCCAAATAAATTTCTCCTCCTCTAAGTTGTTCTTTTCAGGTATTTTGGTCACAGTAATGAAATGTTGACTAACACACATACACAAGTACAACTTACTCCCTGTTCTCAAAGACATAAACTATTTCTAAAGATATCAAGGAAACAAATAATATTAATACAATGATATAATTTTATGATAAAATTATGAATGCAGTGGCTGAGGGAGGGGAAACCAACCCTTCCTAGAGAAAATTGAAGTTATTTTCAAACTTTTTGATGGAAAAGTTTACAAGAAGGACAGCCATAGCACTGGAATTCCCAGAATAGGAAACAACATGAACACAGTTACAGAGCCCAAGCACCTGGTAATGTTTGTGGAAAACTGAAGGCAGTTTGTAAAGCGCAGAGTTTGGGAGCAACAGGTGATCAAGCCACAGAGATGCAGAGGCTGGATGAGGGAGGGTCCTGTGGGGCAATCCAACATGCTAGGATTTCATTTCAAAAACAATGGGAAACCCTTGGAAAAAATGGACTAGGTGAAAAATGACAGATCATTTAGAGATTGTAAGTACTAGTTGGAAATTATTTATAATGCAAACCAAATCTGACTCACACTAATGGCATTGGGAATTTAGAAATACTTCAATAAATATATAAAACACTATCAAGTTCTGGATGAAATCTTTCACATTTTATCCCATTCATTCAAATCCTATACTCCTTGAGAAAAATCCAGAGAAATCATCCTTCTGCTTTATATTCTTTGTATTTGAGAACTCTAATGCTGAGGAAAGTGCTTGGCCTTTTCATAATAGTCTTTTTCTCATTGTTTTCTCTAAGTTAGAAATGCTGGGGTGGGGGTGTGTGCTACAAATAAATATGTCACTAACTTGATTTCCCCCATGTTAAAGAAACTCAAATAAAAAAATGCTCTTAGGGAATTTAAACCAGGAAAGCAGGGATGTGACAGGAAGGAGGGAGAATAAATAACCAGGGTGTGGCAATGAGTTGGCCATTGTTTGGTGTCAAGTAAAGTGGATAACTAGATCCTGTGGGAGTGTCCTACCAATCACATCTTAGGACTGTCCATCCAGGAGGATGAGTTGAGAAGTATTTATCAACTGCTGTCTGCTTTGTAGTTTTTTTTTTTTTTATCATGCATCTCCCAAATTGTCCACATGGTTTTATGTCTTCAAATCCATCAGGGAATCCCTTAAGCAGGATACGTATATGGTGATGTTGGCATAGGTGATTATATTATACTTGAATGAAGTTAATTGGGCACCATACAGACTGGGTCAAAACCACCCTGGCCATGAGCAAGGCGTGATCATAGTCAACATCATGGTGACAATAAGACTGAAAAGAATCTGGAGACACTGTTATGGACACCCTGTGGTGAATGGGTATGGAATAATCGTGTGTAGTAGACTGGGGTAGAGCCCACTTGCCCTCAAGGGTTAAGTGGATGTGATTTTTGTAGGTCTGGCATTATAATCTGCTCTCTGAAGTTGGTGGGATCTGCTGAACTCTTTTGCATTGGCTAATTGGTGATAAGGTATCAATGAGTGATACCAATTCCAGCCATGCATTGTTTAAATTAAAAAAATCCCAACTCTCAGGAGTAGAGTTTTTGGCTTGAGCAAACATGGCTGGATTCTGTTTCTCTTCTCCTAATGTTAGATAAGGGCTCAGTGTGTTCATAGATCATTTTGAAGGAGGAGAAAACTGAGTTTTTAAAGGAAGGAAAACAGACAAACATCCAAGGAAACTTCCATGTAATCTTCCCCATATGACTCAAGGTCATTTGCAGAGATGATGGGTAGTAGTGAATGAAAAAAATCCAGGTTTTTCAGGAACAGTGGGTGTTGTGTCTAAGAAAATACTAATTTCTCAGATGTTAGAACACCAGGGGATCAGAAACTACAGTCATATTAGAGAAACTCTGCAGAGCCCCTGAATAGATCCATGCTTATCTATGCAGGTATATAACATTGGGGATTCTTCACAGTAAGAATCCCTACAATGGTCAACCTTTCAATAGATCTCCATGATTTCTCTGAACTCTCTTCTCCCATCTTTATTCACATTGTCTAGAAACCTGTGACTCTTATACCCCCACCACCTTCATGGGTGGACCAACCATTTCTCTTCTCTGGGTTTATACCCATGAAACAAACTCCCTGTTAGAGAAGTGCATGCTATAATTAGACCAATGCCAATATATAAGTTAGTCTTTGATTCTGTTTTACTTTAAATAATTTGCTTTCATATCATTCACAGAAACAACTTGAAATCTTTTCTGCTCTGGTAAAAGCTCAAATGGCCCATTCAACCTCCACATTTTGGAAAGAGAGATTTGCTTCTTCTATGACTCAGTAAATTAAAGTCATTCCAGTGACAGGGGGTGTAGCTCAGTGGTTGAGCACTTACTTAGAAAGTGCAAGGCTTTGGCTTCAATCTCCAGCACTGGGGGAAAAAAAAAGTAAGAAAGAAAAGAGAAATACAGAAATGTGAGGAGAGTAGATAGTAGTTTCGGGGGTGTAACTTGGTGATAGAGCTGCTTGTTCAGCATGCACAATCTCCAGCAGGCCCCCTCTCCCCCACCAAGTCATTAGGTAGAAGTTCTATCCATTTTCTACCAAAAAAATAATAAAAAAAATAAACCCAAATATCTATGCCCCACATCCTTCTTTTCCTTTCCCACTACAATGCAGGCAGTGTCCTTCTGTGTTTCAAAGGCTAGTTTTCTCATGGGTGCTCTGCATTCTATTTCTCAGGAAACTTACGGTCCCAGTTATTCTCTCCCATGTTCTCCCCATCTCAGGTCTTGCTTTAATCTTTCTTGTCTCAGGACCCAATATTTTCCCTCAGGCTGCACTATTTATATCCCTTTTCTTCTTCTCTTCATAAGTATTTAAATGGATTTTTATAAAAGGCAAGAGGTGCAGATATTTGAAAGAAGGCATAAAAAATGTGTAGACCCAACTTCCCAAACCACAGATGCATGTGATGTGAGCAGCTACATGGAGAACATGCCAAGGGAGGCATCTTCAGCAGAGAGCCAGGCTTCAGTTAAGCCAAAACATGGAGTGAGTTTTAGAAAAGAGGGTTGAAATCTAATGGGCTCTCATTATCCTGCAAGAGAACTTTTAATAAGCACAATTCAATATGTGTGGGGGCGTGAGGAAGGGAAGAACCCCAGAAGGAGGGAGCACAAAAGATGAATTTACTTTAGGTCAAGAGGGCACAATGGTTGGTGGGAATGAGACTGGTAGAGAGGTGTTTCTCAAACTTTCCTAATCTTAACTTTCAAATATGTTCAAATAAGTACATATATCCTTAGTTTTCACCCTAGGCATGACCCCCAGCACCAGAATTTTGAGGTTTTTTAAAAATTTGATTAATTACTTTATTGTTTACATACATGACAATAATGGAATGCCTTAAACTCATTATTACCCATTTACAGCAAAATTTTTCGTAATTCTGTATAAAAAGAATGTTGACGCCAAAATTATTCCATTATATATGTACTCTTTTTTTTTTTTGCATTACTCTGCATCTAATAGAAGAAAAAATAGGCCCTAATCTTCATCATGTGAAGCTAGGCCCAAACTTCCTTAATAAGATGCCAATAGCACAAGAATTAAAACCAATAATCAACAAATGGGATGGATTCAAACTAAAAACGTTTTTTTTTCTCAGCAAAAGAAATAATCTGTGAGGTGAACAGGGAGCCTACATCCTGGGAGCAAATTTTTACCCCTCTCACATCAGATACAGCACTAATATCTAGTGTATATAAAGAACTCAACAAGCTAAGCACCAAAAAAACAAATAATCCAATCAATAAATGGGCCAAGGATCGATTCTAAGGAGAGGATATACAATCAATCAACAAATACATGAAAAAAATGCTCATCATCTCTAGCAATCAGAGAAATGCAAATCAAAACTACTCTAAGATACCATCTCACTTCAGTTAGAATGGCAGCTATTATGAAGACAAACAAGAATAAGTGTTGGCGAGGTTGTGGGGAAAAAGGTACACTCATTCATTGCTGGTGGGACTGCAAATTGGTGCAGGCAATTTGAAAAGCAGTATGAAGATTCCTTGGAAATCTGAGAATGGAACCACCATTTGACCCAGCTATTCCCCTTCTCGGAATTTTGAGTTTTTAAGAAGCACTGTGGATGACTTTTATAATGAGACAAGTGTAAGAGAGGTGAAGCCATGGAGGGGAGGGGTGTGTGTGTGTGTGTGTGTGCATGCTGGTACTGTGCATGTCTGCTGGGGAACAGAAGTGAGGAACTTGAAGAGTTTCTTGGAATTGCAAGGATCTTTGGGCCACAGAGAACTACCTGTAACTGGGATGGTTGGTGGTTTGCTGATTAATGTGTCTCTTGAATGTTGCTTTTAATGCTTAAGCTGACATCTGTGTTTGTCATGCAGAAGTTTACACAAGGAACTGAGTGTGAGGATCTAATTATTTCATGACAATGGTGGTATGGTCTAGCGGCTTCCAGCCTGGTAGACTTGAGGCAGTTTCAGTCTACCAGTGAGGTTTTCAGGGTTCTGGTTGATATTAATGGTTTCCCTGAGTACCAGGCTTTTATGATATTTGGGAAAAACAGTTATGTGGCTGAATTGATGCAGTGCTGTGAGGGAACAAGCTGAGAGACAGGGTCAAAAATATTTAAGCTGTGATTTTGAGAGGAGCTTGGGTTTGAACATCAAAGAGAGTCAAAAGTTTTCTACCTTGGAGACTAAGTAGCTTAGGATACTACTGCCTGTCACAGAAAATGCAGGGCAAAGATCAGGATTCTTGGAAGAACAAAGAGCAGCTTAAGATACCTTGAGTTGAGGTGCCCATATTACTTTCACATGGTAGTGTTCAATGTTACGTGTTTCTGGAACTCAGTAGATAGTTTTGGGTGGAATATGTGTATTCCATAGGTGATGATAAATTTTATGTGTCAAGTTGCTTGAATCAAGTTTCCCAGATAGTCAAACTTTATTCTGGATATTTCTGTGAAGGTGTTTTTCAAATAGAAGAGTATTTAATTCAGTGGATTTTGCGTTAGGCAGATTACCTTTCATACTGTAGTGGGTTTTGTCCAGTTAAAGGTTAAAGGCCTTGATGTTTTAAACTGACTTCCCAAGCAAGAAGAAATCAGCAGAATAACTTTGGACTCAAATTACAAATTTTCTCTGGGATTCCAGACTACTGGCCTACCAGGCAGATTTTTGGATTTATAGTCGCACAGTTTCATAGGCTAATTCCTTAAAATCCCCCCATCCTCTCAGTTCTGTTTCCCAGTTGAACCCTGAATAACACACACAGTAACCAGCATGTAGAAGTCATTAAGAGTCTTGAGATGGAACAGATTGCCCTTGAGAAAAACAGTGACCTTGGGATGGAGATGCAGCTCAGTGGTGGTGTATGTGCTTAGCACCCATTAGGCCCTGGGTAAAATCCTCAATACCCACAGCCTACCCCCCATTCCCCAAAAAGAGAAAGAAAAATGGACTGAAAACAGACTCCTTGGGATAGTCGAAATGTTTAAATAGTGGACCAAAATAGGGACAGGAAATGAAGAAACTTGAGCAAAATTGACTGTGGAGATGTCTTGAGTGTGACTCCAAAATTGAGCCTCTAGGAAAACAGAGGGTTAAGATGGGGGTGGTGTACAGTGTCTGACACGGTAGAGGAAATTGACATGGGGTCATGTGATTGTACAGTTAGAAAGTCCTTGATTGCCTTAGCAAGTGATTATGGAGTGGAGAATCCTGTTCTCAGTCTGGAATGGAGTTAACTGAGAAATGAAAAACCAAAGACTTTGAAAATCTGAAAGAAAACAGAAAGGCAAAAGGATAGTGTCTAAAGGAAATACCAGGTCCAAGAGAAAAGTGTGGTACATTTTTCCTGTGTTTTTGTTTTTGTAATTTAAATCTAAGACACCTGCAGCACATTGAGGTCTCAGAGAGAAGGGAGAACTGAATGAGCAGAAAGGAAAGATGGTGGATTCCAGAAGAGGTGGACATAGACAAATCAAGAATGTGAGCATTGTGCTTGAATAGGAGGAAACATAATCACCTTGGAAATTGGAAGGAAACCTGCAGTGTAGGCTGCATATAATGATGCAAGAGGGGAGTGGCCGTGATGAAGATCAGAGATCTGGAGAGAAAAAGAGATAACAAGGGGTTCATAGAGGGGCAAAGTTGAAAAATTGCTACTTAGGAAATAATAGATGGAATGTAGTAAGGGGGTCATATTAGAAGATTCAACTTTGTACTCACAAGGCTCAGGGTCTTATCTATTTCTTTAGAGTACCAGGTAATCTAAATTCAGGAGTAGTCAGTGTTTTGCTGTTCTTCATGGCAGTAAAATAAGTTGACAACAGAAAATTAGATGAGGTTCCTGTGGAGGAGAAATCATGGGGGAGCTGGTACAAGGACATAAAGGAATGATATATTAAAAATTCTTCTTTCTCTTTAAAATACCAACAATATTCTTAAGGCAGGCATTTTCTCTTCTATAGCATGAGAATTATCCAAAAAGTCACCACCAGGACTTGCTAATTGACTCAGAGAATTAGTCCAGGTGGCTACAACTCCCACCATCTGCTTTGGACCCTCTTTCCAGTCTGGTGTCCTGGATTTCTCTGCCATTGGCAGCATTACTTGGAAGCTTTTTCTCTGCCTGGCCCCAACAGATTGATTACCTATTTGGACAGTCTGCTGTTCTTTGGACAATTGCTGCAACATGTGCTGCTTCTCAAATTACCCCCCATGGCAATTATGACCAGCAGTAAGTGGGGGTGCACCTTCCGATACAGCTCCCAGGACACCCACTCTCCCACCTTGGGAGGTCTTTGAGAAGGTACTTTGCCAAGTTGTTACAGTTAGAAAATTTTGTGCCCAAATTTCTCATGAAAACTGACACATGATTAATACATGTTTTATAGTACCCATAACCATAGTAAGGACAGAGCATAATGTTCAAAATAATGAACAGTTTATTTGGTGATATCAAAATGTAGCTCCATTTAAAATATACCTTGCTGGGGTTTAATCACTCATGCTCTTCTGAGAAAATTGAGATATTAACCTCAACTTTTCTATTTATTTAATTATCATTGTGCCTTCTGAAATATAAAATCATGACTGATTAGTATTTATTTGGGGATCTGTTGGATTTCAGATAAATTTGAAATTGAACAATTCAGCTTTGACCTTTGGGGTTTCTTAGAGGGATCAGTCATAGACCTGGTTCTGAATATTTTCCACACACACAAAAAAATGTTCTGTGTTACTAGCTTATTCATTCAATACAGAAATTTCTGAGTTTTGCATTGAACATCAGAGTGATTTAGATTGCTGTGTAATGAATATTGGAGATGCCGTTCTTCGTTTATCACTGATGTTTGACGAAGCCTTATTTTTATAATGAAAGCAGTACTTGCCCTTGGAGTCAGAAAAATCTGAACTTTGTTTCTTACTGTCAATAATCCAAGTTGTTACCTTTGAGAAATGTTTCATTTTTCAGGTCTTTAGTTTAGACATCTATAAAGTTGGTCTGTTGCTTCATTCTTACACTAGATTTGATTTTTGCATTAAGATCAGATGAAAGTTATAAAAGTCAGCTTCAGTTTTATCATAATATAACAATATATACAATTTACCGTTATTTTTTCCCTATAGATTTTCTTCAGTGTAGTTTAAGAGAAACTTTGTATAGTTATGTGCATATTTCTATTTTAAAGTATTTGCTTACCTTTGTTTTTTGTGTAAAAGTGACAAAAATTCTCTATTACCACTGGGCAGTAGGAGCACATGGCAGAACAAATTCCAGAGCTACCATTTTTGCCAAAACACAAAGCGGGGGGGGGGGGGGGGGGTATGCACAACGCAAATTCTCAAACTATATTCTTTGAGATTCCATTCAGATGTGGCTATTGCCTAATAATAGAGGAACTGTTTTTCTTTAATTCACTGTTGTTTTTGCAATCTATTTTGAAATAAATTAATTTCATATCTATTTATTTTCATTTAGTCAATATCACTAGAGGAATAATATGCACAGAAAGTCATTCAACTGTTGCAAAATCTTTGTCTCTTTCTTTGAAATGCTTGCATATTTATTTTGGGTAATATATTTTATTATGAAATGAAATAATAAAATTTCCTTTCATAAATTGTTTTATTTGAGATGAAATTTTTCTAATAAACTCCAGTCATTACTGTGTTCATCCTAGTAGCATGTGATGTTCCTTTATGAATTCTGATATTTCTGTGCTGCTTGTTAGGATGAGGGTAAACTCTCAATTTTAAAACATTATAAAAATTACTTATTTTATTGAAAATGATTAAATGCATCTTAGTTCTTTTGGAAATTTGAATAAATATTTGATTATGCAAGGCAAACTCAATTTCTGTACAAATGGCAGTATACTCTGTATCAATTTCTTTACAAAAATTAGGGATCACAGGGGATGATTATGTGTGGCTCTATGTAAACTAGTTTTACTCACAATACTCATGTATAATGTAATAATAGTATGACTTTGCCTATTGTTCTCCTATAGGACTCTACTTCTTTTAGTATATAGCATGTTATGATTTACTTTTTTTTGTGGTGTCTTTACTTCCTCTCAGATACATAGAGTATAAGACACATCCCTGGCAAGCTATTAGAGATACAGCATAGGAGAAATTGAATATCAAAGATTTAGGGTTGGATGGGATACCAGATATAGAGGAAATATTCTGAAATATTCTGCTCAGATTGGTGGAGGGAAGGCAGAGGGATAAAGAAGAAATAAGGATCCCTGAAAAGTAGAGAGCTTCCCCAGAAGGGAACTTATGCTCTGAAAACAAGTTCAGAGGTATGTCTAATGAGAAAATATGCAGAAAATATCACAAAACTAGATTGTGGGAGCCATAAAGGTCATGTGTATAACATGACTTATCAGGATTCCCAAGGAAAGCAAGATAGGCAAGTGAGATCTTGGAGTGGAAGTTAATGCAAGGTGATCCTAAATTTTCTTGATGAGTATTTCACAGCACAGTGTGAATTGTGAGCAGTGATACAGACCCTATGTATCAGAGAGGGATACAGAAAGAACACTTTAAGAAATAGGTGAGTAATGAGAATCATCTCTATGAGCAGATGAACTGAAGGGGACAAAGATCATCTCAGAGGACACCATCCGAGGTTGGCAGTGGCTACAAACAAGAAATATATCTCTATCACCATCTCAAAAGTGAGAACAAAAATGAAACATGCTGGTTAATAAGCAACCTTGAACTTAAGCAAAATGCCTGGGAAAGAGCAATTCAAATGACCATAGGTACCTTCTTATTCAACCAGGTTTGAAAATTTTGACTAATTTTAAAACTGCCGACAAGCAACAATAATCAAGAGAGTGTGTGGCATTGGTAAAAGAATAGTCATGCAGATCAATGAAATAAAATAAAGAATCTAGAAAAAAACTTACTTTTTTGGTCATTTAATTTTTCACAAATGTTCCAAGAAAACTGAATGAAGGGAAAATAGAATGTTTCTGGGATAACAAGATGTCTACTTGCAAAAGAATAAACTGGAGTCCTTCTTGACATGATATGCATACATTAGCTCAAATTCATCACAGACCTAAAATGAAAGCTAACACTGTAAAATCTCTAGACAAAAACAGAGAAGTAAATCTTCACCCTTGGATTAGGTAACGGTTGTTTAGATATCACACCATAAATGCAAGCCACCGATGGAAAAGTTGATGAATGAATCTTAACAACATTTCAAATTTTGTGCTTCAAAGAGCCTTGTTCAGAAATTGAAAAGAACAAGCAGAATAGGAGAAAATATTTGAAAATCATTTCTCTGATTAAAAAAACTTATGTAAAAACAACACCATTTAAAAATGGGCAAAGAATACACTTTTCTCCACAAATACCCAACAGACACATGGAAAGATACTCAAACTCATCAGTCATTAAGGAAACACAAATTGAAACCACAATTCAATACCTGCTCACCAGGATGGCTAAAAGAAAGACAGAAAAGTAAATTCCTGAGGCAGAAGGATAATAATATAGTTCAGAAACTTGGATCTGCACAGAGATCCAAGAACATATGGGAGAGAATAAAGCAAGTTAAAAATAAAAGATTCTTAATTGATCAAAAATACAGCATTGTTCAAAGTAATAATATTAATAATGCATGGGGTTATTATAATTATGGATAAGTGAAATGATGAGGTAAGAAATTAGGAACACCAACCTGTGATAAGATACCTTCACTGCAGGGGAAGCACAGCAGAATATTGTTTGAAGGTAACCTTGTTAAAACTATGAGTTGAAACTGCATGGCTTATATATGGAACATGAACAAGTTGTGCTCAGAAGCAGACAGTAGAATGTTGGTCACCAGGGGTGGCTAAGGGTGCTGGGGGAGATGTTCAAAGGATACAAGATTTTAGTTACAGGAGGAAAAAGTTCAAGTTCAATACAGTGATATAGTTATTTACAATGAGTTAATTCATTAAAATGCTATAAAGATAGAATTTAAGTGTTTTTGCCACAAAAATAAGTATGTAAACTAATGTACATGTTGATCATTTCAATTTAACCATTTCACAATGTATTTATATTCCAAAATTTTTATACAACAAATTTATATACTTTAGATTTCTCATTTAAAAAGAAAGACATAAAAATGTGCTAGAAAGTAAGTTAACAATTACAAATTTAGAAAAATAATTATAATTTGTGTATTAGAAGATTAAACTTAAGTCACATTCAATGTCAGTTCAAACCAGGGAAGGCAGACAAATAGCTGGAGTAGGGAAGAAAAATAAAAAGACAGAAAATAGTTACACACAGGGCAGACATTTATCTAACTATATCAATAATCATTTAAATTGTGGCTGATCAAGATGCACCAATTATTAAAAATACAGACTTTCAGTGCTGGGATTGTAGCTCAGTTGTAGCATGTGTAAGGCACTGGGTTTGATCCTCAGCACCAAATAAAAATAAATAAGTTTGAAAGGTAAAAATTTTTTAAAAATGTTGACATAAAAATGATGCACAAACAAAATAAGTTTAAAACATAAAAAAATTAAAAATTGACATAAAAAATGATGCACAAAACATATGTTGCATACAGAAATCCTTTCAGGATATAAAAATCTGGAGGAGTTAAAAATGAAGGGTAGGATCAACAAAGATATGTGATGCTAACAGTAATTAAAAAAAGATGGAATAATTATATTAATTTCAGACAAAACAGATTTCAGATCAAGAAAGATTATAGGGATAGAGAAGAGTAATGCATAAAGATAAAGGGCTCATTTCTCAAAAAATATAATAATCCTAAGTGTGTATGCACCTAATCATGGAACATCAACCCACCTGAAGCAAGACATTTATTATCAATTGAATTTTATAAAGATAAAATACTACATAAAATATACAACTTGTTCAGTTGACTTATTATAAATATAAAATACTTTCATATTTTATTAATCCTTACTTATTTACAACTTTTATTTTTATTCCAACTGAAACTATTTCTAGTGGTTAAAAGTACTTACATATACAGACTTGAACACAAATTAAGTGATCAGACTGCTTCATTGCTTACAAATACTCCATTTCATGAGTGGTTAAAAACAATCAATCAGCAACACATAGATTCAAGTAAAATGTAACAGGAACCTCAATAACTGGGCATGTTAAAACAAAAACATTGTTAGAATCCATCACTAAAACACATAGATAATGTTATAGTCATTATTATTATTTTAAATGTACAATCATTTTGAAGCATGAAAAATTAGGCAAGCTCAGTATTGGTTTTTAGATACAACTTCATGCCAAGAATTTAAATAACATTTACTTATGCATGTGCTTATTTGATGACTAAATTATGTAGCACTTATATTTTTTGAGTAATTGGAATTCTGAGCAATAAATCCTTCCCAGATGGTTAATAAAATTATTGAGGTAGAAATTGTAATTTATATCAAATGTAAATTTAACAAATATTTATCAAAGTCAAGAATTCCTGCCCTCAAGTAATATGCATGTTATTGGGGAAGTAAAATAAAAATAAATAAATTAATAAACAACAAATGCATAGTTAAAACAGTCTCTCAGTCTTAAAGCATCCAAGTAACATTTTATGAAGAAGACTAGTACATATCTATACTTCCATGTTGATTGAAGCACTATTTACTATAGAGCAGAATTAAAAAAAACAAAAAACAAAAGTGCCAATCAAATGATGAATGTAAAGAAAATATGGTTCATAAACACAATTTAATAGTAATTAGCCATATGAAGAATGGAATTCTGTCATTTACAACGACATGAGTAGAAATGGAGATATTATGTTAAGTGAAACAAGCCAGGTTGAGGAAGAAATGTATGGCATGATCTCACTCATATGTGGACTCTAACAAAGTTGATCTCATAGAAGTCGAGAGTAGAATGGTGGATACTGAAGCTTGGAGAAGTGGGAGACGGGCACGGGAAAGTTTGGTTGATGGGTATTAGGCTACATTTAGGAATAAGAAGTTTTGTTGCTCTGTTGTACAATAGTATGCAATAGATAATGATAATATACTCTGTTTCCAAAAGAAAGAATATTTTAACATTTTTAATATAAACAAATGATAAATGTTTGAGGAGATAGTTCTCTCCACTATGAATTAAATATTACACATTTATATACAAGTATCAAAACATCATACAGAACCCCTTAAATATGTACAACTTTTATGTTTAGTGTATTAGTTTACAAAAGTTAAAAAAAATGTCCATTGGTATCTTACAGAAACACATGGTTTTAAATGTGTTTTATTGATGAAAATTTCAGGAAAATTTTTGGTCACACATCATTGATGTCATTTTACTGTGAAATGGAGAGAAAAAGAGAAAGAAAAATAACTAATAGATTAATAAATTTCTCTCTTTTAATAAGAGCTCCCTGATGGCTACTCCTTCCAATTTTTGCTAAGTCAATGAAAGCTCTCAAAATGGTGTAAGTGAATAGACCTCTTTTCTGGGTTCCAGTGAAGGGCCAGTGCTCTGTTTTGTGATTATGCCAGGGAGAAGCCATAGGAGCCAGAGATAACAAGGACCCAGGGAATGTCAGCCCACCTTTTCCCCTTGAAATCAACAGCAATCTGGCAGGAAGGTTTGGTCTTTCATGGTCCATGGGAGGAAAAGGAGGTGAATTAATTCAATTTCATGAAGGAAGAAGTATCCCTAGATGAAATCTGGATTTTGTATACAAGCCTGTTTGCAATTCACTTTTCATACTGAAATTTTGAGGTAACAATGTAATACACCAATCATTTCTTCCACTCTTTACTTCACTCTACAATTTTGGCATAGATTTTTCAGCATAAATATTTAGTACAAAAGGTTTGAATGGTATCCTGATCCTACTACCTACCCAAGTTAAATATTCGCTAAATTCACCTTCAAAAGAAATTCTGTAGTTGCAAGCAAGTAGAACAGAGGAGACAATATTGCAGTCTGGATATAAAGATTCTCTTGTCATTTACCTAGTATTTTCATTTCCTGGCTATCAAGCACAGAAGTAGAGTTACAAATTTCTCAACTACATAAGCCTGTGATAATTTAGAAAACATTTAAGAATATGATTAAATTATCCTTACATTTCTGGTAACTAGAATCAAGCTGTCTTTGCACAAAATTTTATTTTTAATATTTAGTTTTAAGTTATAGTTGGACATAATACCTTTATTTTACTTATTTTCACATGGTTCTGAGGATTGAACCCAGGGCCTTGCACACACTAGGTGAGTGCTCTACTGCTGAGCCACAACTCCAGCCTAATTTATTTTTTCTTAATAAGAAGAAATAGTGGGATTAATGTATCACATTAATTATAAAGCCCATCCTTCTTAATTTTGCAGTGTTTTATTAAAAAATCTTAGTTAAATCTCTCTGAGACTTTGGATTTAAATAAAATTAATTAGAATTGTGTATTAATGTCAGCTCAATTAGTAGCACAGTGCATGATGTCTAAGGTTCTAAGCTTATTGGATGCTATTTAAATTAAAATATAATGCAGTATAGTCCATCTGAGTATGGTCTCATCTGAGTAAACATGGATGTAAGTTATTTAGGACATCCATTAGTGACATAAAATGAAGTTATATCTATTACCTTTGATTAACTTATTTAAAGTCTCCCAGCAGAGAGTCTTGAAAAGCCTCTTTCAAAACTACAGCTAATGCAAGACAGGAAAAGAAACAATTTCCATTTGGGTCATCAATCAATGCATACTCAGCTTGGTTCCAATTGGGAAGCTGACCCTGTATTGTGAGATAGAAGCAGTTATTAACCAGTCTCTGAACAGAATGTGTTATTTCCATTACTTTCATCACTCCTGATGAGCAGATAAATTGGTAGGAAAAATGAGTTGACCAAAATAGACAAGAGCTGAGGATGATGCATTTGCAAGGCCCCCAGGTGTAAATAGAATTCCTAACAGCTTCCTTTGTGTCTGAACACAGCAGAGCAACACCAAGCCAAAGGAACAAAGACCGCTTAAGTGCAATAATATGGCACAGTTTGTGTTCATTTTGGATTAAGAAGAAGCAGCTAAGCACAATGGGAAAAGGAGATGAAACCCTGCCCTCAAGGCATTCACATCTGTGTGAACAGAAGGAAAGGGTCATGGGAGAGCACAAGAGTGGGACTCAGACAGTGACAAACATGGACCAGGGGTGTGGACGTTTGTTAGTAAGGAGGTCAACTCAGGACAGCAAAACCTCTGGATTGGGTTTGTAAGGAGGTATCAAGGGTAGCTCAGAGAATAAGACAAAGAACATTTTATGCAGAAAGAAGAGAGAGGCAAAAGAAAGAAAGATTGAGAAAGCAAGGTAGGAATGAAAATGATAAATGGTTTAGCATGGCTGGTGGATGGGTCTTCCATGGTAGCAAAGTAAGGAATGAGCGTGACAAATATTGTCCTTTTAGAGAAGGTGAGAGGGAGGAGTAGTTAAAGGATATTCAGAATAAAGGTAGTTATGTTATATTGTTAGTATTGGTTCAGGGGAACAATTCAGTAGAGAAAGAACTGAAAGGCACAGCTAATTCCCCAAATGACCAAGGCCCTGTCACCAGAATCTCTAGGTTGAGAGTCCTACGTTTGTAGCCTTGGGGAAGGAAGGATGATGAAAATGTTCTAGCAAATCATCTCTTTTGACCGTGGCTCAAGCAGGGCAATTTTTTCTCCTCAGTAGATGTAGATATTTAGCGATAGTTGGAGACACTTTGGGATGTCACAGTTGGTGCAGAGGGGAAGCTGCTACTGTCATTTAGTGTGTAGAGACCTGGGATGTTCCTAAACATCCTAGGATATTCAGCACAATGCCTTGCAGGATAAATTCCTAGGTACCCTTTGACCTATTCAGTTTGCCTTCTTTGTTTGCTTGTAGTTGTCAAAAATAATCATAGGGAATGCAACACCTTGGAGTAAAGAAAGCTAGTCAGAACAGTAAGGCTCTTTCCCAGTCCCCTGTTATCCCCATAAATAAGATGTCCTTCTACGCTTTTAGCCTAGTGTAACCTGTACCCATTGTATTAACCCCAGCTCTCTGGGGTCCCTTAGCTGTGGTGTGAGTTGGAAAGGTGCAGAGCAGAATCCCTCCACTCCAGGCAGCTTTTTCTGAGTGTTGATGGGTGGACACGCCATTAATCCTGGTTTCTGTTATCTTGTGCTGCCTCCATAAATGATAAACCCACTTCATGTATCTTGTGTATATATGGATGACCTGTCTCACCAGACACAAGAAAATTGGTAACCGGTGCACAGTGAAGCTGTGTCACACTGCCTTCATAGAAAGGGTTATTCAGCTCAATGTAACACTGAGTTTGAAACCCTAATTTAAGGAACTAGTAGATGATCTTAGTTACAGACTTAGGGGTTTCAGGACTAGACAAAAAGTTAAAAAAAAAAAAGATTTGGGATGGTGAAGGTGCTTATTGACCAATGAGGGACAGGGTGCTGCCAAAATCTATAGGGTCATAAAATTTAGTGTGTCCAAATAAGTAAATGGATACATTTCTAGTGAAGGACAAAGGAATTTATAATTCTATGAATATGCCCATGCTACTAGTACTTATGGTCCTTCAACCTAATCAGATGTTGACAACTAGCTGCAAAGGAAAGGGGCAGTGCAGCCCTGAGCCCCTTGGAACACATGGTTCTAGTTTGATATCAAGGACATGGGATCCCCAAATTCCCTGCAAGTAGCAATCTGGGCCTATTTATCTTCTTCTCCCATCATTACTCAGGTACCCTCAGTTACATATCTATCAATTCCAGTTATCAAATGTTCAACTACAGGGGGATGTAGCTCAGTTGGTAGAGTGCTTGCCTCATATGCACAAGGCCCTGTGTTCAATACCCAGAACCACACATACACACAGAAAAAAAGGTCAACTACATTTATTTATTTATTTATTTATTTATTTATTTATTTTTGTTCTTTTTAGTTACACATGATGGTAGAATATATTCTAAATAGTCATACAAACCTGGAATATTTCTTATTCTAATTGGTGTCCCAGTCTTGGCGTTGTACACTGTGCAGAGATTTACTGTGGTGTGTTCATATATGTACATGGGAAAATTATGTCAGATTCATTCCATTGTTTTTTGTTTCCATCCCCACTGCTATAGACTCTCAACAAATTTTCTTTATCTCTAGACCTGACTTTAGGAAATATATTTGCAACATTGAAGACAGATGAGTAAAACAAACAAGCAACTGCCAATGTTTATAAATCACTCTGTTTTAACAAATTATCATTAACTGTAGGATGTTAATTTATGGATGATGTTAATTTTATGTTATCAATGATTTCTTTGCTCTTTAAGTTACACAGAAACCTATAATGCAGTTCCAAGACTTGTTCAACAAGTCTAGTAGTATCTTTTGGGCTGGCGTTGTAGCTTAGTGGGAGAGTGCTTGCCTAGCACATGTGAGGCACTGGATTTGATCCTCAGCACCACACAAAAATGAATAAATTTGTGTCCATCTACAACTAAAATAAAATAAAATTAAAAAGTCTAGTATCTTTTAATAGTTCAGTGTTTCCAGAAAATGTAATCTTTCATCAATAACCTTGGCTCTCAGCTTCAGTTTTCTGTAAGTGGTTCATTTTTAAGGATGGTTGATGTTTCTGAATTGGTGCTGGATCTAAAGCCAAATATAAAATTTGCTCCTTTGCTTGAATCACAGGTTGAAGTTAACTACAAATTGGCAATTACTAACTATGAGACACTATGTGGGGTCAGTAAACTGACTATTTGTATTATATAATATATTATAATATACAAATATTATATCTATATCTTGATGATACATGAGATGTTAGGGTCTGTAAACAAGTCAGGATGGCGCCTGGCATTTTGCCAAAGGGAGTGGTTTGTGAAGTAACGCCAGTGAGCCATTAAGTGTGGAGATTCCTTATTGGTTGGCTGCTGTATCTAGTTTATGTTAATTAAGATAAGCTGTGTGGAATGTATATATACCCCTCCTGTCCTACAATAAACGGCTCCCACTCCTGCTGTATCAATGTACACAAGTTGCTTGTTACCCCCCAGCTATTTTGCCCAGCCAGCCGGGCTGCAGCAAGGAGAGACTAACGCTGCAGCAGCATATGTCTAGAGCTGAAGAGGAGACATTCTTAATTCTCAAATTCATTTCTCCTCTATTGCCATGTTACTGAATTGCTCTGTCTCTTTTCACTTTTGTCTTCCACACTGGTCCTTTGCTTTTTACTTTATTCCATTAACCATATTACATTCCCAGTGCAGTTTAGTTTTAATCTCTTTCATTTCCTGCTAACTCATTTCCCAGGGAACTGCCTTTTGATCTCTATAATTCACCTATGTATTCCCAAAGCAAGGTTCTGCCTTAGGGAGATGTTTAAATGAAGATAGTGGCATCACTTCATCTTGCTTCTCATGTTGTATAATTTTCTTAGTGATTTCTCTTGTCTTTTTGTACCCTTCTCTGCCCTTTACCCTCGCTCTCTTCCTCACCACACATCACGTCACTGTCCTCCTTGGCAGTGGCAATCTGTCCCCTCCCATTTGGCTGCAAGACCTACTCACCAGTATCTCAGATCCTGCATTATTTTCCCCTGGAGGCCTTACCTGTTTCTCTAAAGAAAGGGATGGGTGCTTCGGCCAGGAGTGTCTGTCTTCTTTTTTCGTATTTTCAATGATTTTCTTGTCTCTTTTTTTCTCCAGAGGTTTGCATTCAAAACAAACTTCCCTCTTCTATTTTTCCTGACCATCTTTAACTTACTTTTTCTCCCTTTCCACTATTTTCAATTTGTCCATTCTGTGCAACCAAGCATCTATATGGTCTTCTCCATGATTTTACTTACTCCTTTCCTGTTTATTTCCCTGTGTTCCTGTCTGCCTGTTAGTCCCTTTGACCTCAATAATTTGCATTTCCTATGATCATGGCTGACCCTCATATCACTAAGTCCAAAGGATAATTTTCAGCTCTTGATAATTTTACAGCTTGATTATTTAAAAACAAGGAACTCTTAATTCTTCTGTTTTGAAAAAAAATGGGGGTGCATTTTTAACATACCTACTGATTGATGTGATGGGCCAACAAGGGTATGCAGTAAAAAGGAAATCCACCTCAGAGTCCACCTCTGACTCCTGACCTCATTTCCCTGGGATTGCTTGCAAGTGCATTCTCCTGCCTCTCAGACAGGGAAAGCAACACCAAAATCCAAGCAAATATATTCACATCCACTAAGTGCCCCATCCATTTTACATAAATATCTTATTTTATAATTGTATATGCTTAAAATATTTCACAAATTATTTCTTGTTAGAAATGAATCTTTAAAAAAAATCCTTACCATTTTTAATGGTAGCATAATATTTCTTTGCATGCAGACATCACTATTCATTTTCCTGGAGAGTATTTCTTCACTTTATTTATTATTCTCATGGTAGCCCTTCATACACTTAAATTACAGTAGAAAACTGTTGTCATAAACCAGTTTGTCTATGCAAACAGAGCAAGTGCATGGCTTTGCTTGGCATGTCCCTAGAGGATGTTATTTTCAGGATCTTCATCTGGTCTATGAATATGCACTAAAGTTCAGAAATCCCAGGGTGCATTTCATTTTTAACTATGAATTGCTCTGGAGCTGCTTTCCTCTGGGCAACATTTACTGTTACACATGACCAGCATTTTGTCAAGTATGACTTTTGAGTGGCTGTGTCTGTTGAGCCTTTTCAACATGAAAATTCATAGATTTTAATTTTGAGAAATGTTTCCTATCAATTTCTCTTACTCTTTTTTTCCTATTACTTTTTGTGTTTTAGATATTGGCCCCTTTGGACTGATCTTTTGGTATTGGTTTTCATTTGTTGGCATTTGCTGTAATTTTTGAGGTATTTCATGGAATTCACCTTCTGTATTCATTTTCTATTATTTCTGCTGTAACAGATTGCCACACACTTAACAGCTTAAAATAAAACAAATTTATAATTTTAAATTTCTGAACTCCAGAAATCTGATATGGGTTCCAAGGTGATAAAAGCAAGGTGTCCCTAGGGCAGCCTTTTCTGGAAGCCTAAGGAGAGAATTTGCTTTCCTGCTTTTCCCAGCTTCTAGAGGACACTGTATTCCTTGGCTTATAGCCCCATCCATATTCACATCCAGAAGTGCTGAGTGACTCTTTCTCAAACTGTGTAGCATTGAAACTCTCTTTCCAACATCTGAGACATTTGTTGGACACTGGATAATCCAGGAAATTCTTGAATTTTTGTAATATTTAATTTTTTTAGTTGTAGATAGACACATTCCTTCATTTTATTTATTTATTTTTATGTGGTATTGAAGATGGAACCCAGTGCTCACACGTGCTAGGTAAGTGCTCAACCATTGAGCCACAACCCCAGCCCCATCTTGAGGGCTAATTCTGCCGGCAAACTTAATTGCCCTTGGCCAAATGACCTAACAGATTCACAGGTTCCAGGCATTAGGACTTGGATATTTTTGAAGACTTATTTTTCCCTTTGCATCTTTCAAACCTATAGTGTTTTTCACTTTTGAGATCATCCATTTCCTGAAATATTTCCACAAAGGGCTTTTCATTTTTCAAAAATGGTTTCAGTATCTTCTCTGTTGATTATGATCTTTCTTTGTTGTTGTTCTTAAATTTTCTGTTTCCTGCATATCCTCTATTTTCCCTTTCCCATCTTCTTGCTAGACTTGTTCTCTGCCTTTTATGTTAAAGGCTTTTCTTAGAAAAGTTCAAAGGTTTTGTCTGTATCATTCTTGTTAAAAGACATTCCTTAGATAGTTGGTATTTCTATGTATTTTCAATAGTAAGGAACTACAATGATTCCAGAAAACATTACTGCTTCTCCTATTCTAATTTTTGTTATTTTTCTCTCATGTAACCAAGTCTCCCTCATCTTTTATTTTTCTTACTTTAAATGACACCTTTCAAAAGACCATGTCTTTAATCCCTTAGACTGGTTCCATTACACTAGGTAAAGGATTCAATAATGTTTTATATTTTTTTAATTAGTAAATTTTAATGTCATCTGTATCAGTAAGCTTTCTGTTACTGTAACAAAATACCTGCAATAATCAACATAAAAGGTTTATGGTTTCACAGGCTTCTGTCTGTGGCCACTTGGTCTTGTTGCTTTGAGTTTGTAGTGGCACACAATGGCATGGTGGGAGCATGTGGCAGAGAAGGACTGTTTACTTGATATTTTTTCAGCTAGAAAGCAAAGAGGTGGGGAAGAGCTAGGTTCCAAATATCCTCCTCAAGTGTGTGTTTCCAATGATGAAAATTTCTTCCACTTGACCCCATATCCTACAGTTTCCTAATAGCACCACAGACTGGCAATCAAGTCCTATCAACACACAGACCGACATTCAAGATCCAAACTATAGCAACATCCCATACATAGTACCTTATGTGAATACAGTGTTACCAGAAAGAGAAGAAAAAACCTTGGGCAGTCATTGATAGGACTGTCACTGGGGAAGTAGGATTCCTCCCTCTCACAGAAGCCAAGATGGCAGGTCTTTCTTACAAGAGCATGAGAAAATGGCATTCTGTCCATGCAAGGCTAGTCTGGATTTGGTCAAGAATATAAGGGGACATGGGATGTCAGTATAACTTAGTGGTAGGGACCTTTCGTAGCATGCATAAGGCTCTGTGTTTGATACTTACCATAAACACACACATACACACACAGAGAATACACCATGAAAGGAGAAAAAAAAAGAAACAAAAATATTAACTTGTCTAAAAAGTAATTTAAAAGGGAAAACTAAAAAGAAATAGGAAAAGACCTATTTTCTAACCGGAAAAAAAAAAAAAAAAGGACACCGATGAAGCTCGGGAGGCTTATATTGGGAACATTGCAAGTTTTGTTCTCTCTGCTTCTTTTAGTAAGAGTTTTCTTCCATCCAAGGCTTTATCCACACTGGAAGGCAAAACCTGGCTTTGATTGGTCATTACTAGCCTAACACACCATGCTTCTCTCTCTTTCTCCCCACCCCCCTTCTTTCTCTCTCTCTCTTCACTTTGGCTCTCAGTTCAATTTATTTCCTTTAGGTTCGGATGTGAAGTTTTCTCTGTAAGACATCCAGATTTCTTTCTCCAGCAACTGACTTCAGCTCCCTGCTCATCTCCATGATTTGCACTCTGCCAGTGTGGCACCACATTCAGCTCCAGGGAGAAAAGTGCCCTTCTTATTCTAGACCACTTTGGGGTTCTGAGTGTTCCTCTGGCAGACTTTATAGCCGCCCCTTATCCCTTGCAACCATTTATATAAGGGAAACAGTGTTTGGGAAACAAAGTAAGTTATACTACTGCCATTAGAAGTAAAAGTAAACATTAAGCTAGGAAGACTTCATTTGAATATTTAGAAAAATTATAGATTTGGACATCAATAAAGACACTTACACATTTTGATTTTTTAAATTTATCATTTTTAAACACATAAAGCATTCTACAGCCTACTTCTGCAATAGCTAAGGAGGTTGTGGGTATTTGTTATTCAATTCTGTCAAGATTTTGAATTCTATTTAAGAAGCATTTGGGTATGTATGGTATTTATATTCTGGCTCATAGCCTTCACTCAAAACTGATGGATTTATATACATTATGAATTTATTTTTTTACAGAACTGTTATCAAGAATTCCAGGAACTTAGAATTGTGCTAGTATAGTTTATGAAACAGAAAAAATTAACTTACATAACTTAAGTGACTTCAGTGCCTAGTACATCTTTCATGAATAGTATTATTCTTCAATGATTTCTCCCTCTATTCCTATTGAACTCTATAAAGAATATATAAAATATTTAATTCAATTTGCAACTATGATTTTGACAACTTCACTTAAAATTAAAAAATGCTGTATATTCTTAATTAACTATCAAATTTCTTGGTTATATGAAGTGTCATATTCATTCCTATACTTTAAAAATAGCTTAAAATATTCAAATAGGATTAAAAATTTTTGAATATTTTTTGCATTCACCCCTTCCTTTTTTAGAAAGCATTTGGCATGTCTTACCCATGAAAGATGAAAAGTATGTAATGAGAAAAGAATAAACTCTAATATTTCAGGAAAAACAGATGAAAAAGGAAAATTTACAAGTGTATTGTTTAATTTCATGGAGGCAATATGCTATAAATATTTTAAAAATAGAAATTCACGTCAACTAATATTCTGCATTTACTCCTTTTGTTTATTTGGTCTTTTCCCAGCTCTTAACTGTGGTATTGTGGAGATACTATCTGCCTCCATCCTGAATGTGGCTGAACTATTTGTGATTCTTCTGGAAGTGAGAAAGCATAATGAAATAGATTTCCTAAAAACATCTTTGGATAATTTTTGTTTGTTAGAACTGCCTTACCTTAATGGAATTCAGATGTTCCTGTTATCATTCTTGTCTTCTTCCTTTGGTCACATCTCAGTCATAAGCTCCATCTTTGCACTCAGTGCTCATCCACTTCTTCATAAAGAACGAATCCTGCACAGTGATTTGAAGGTATAGGTTATGAGGAAGAGAAGGATGGTGTTTAATGGAACTTAAAGACACCATGGAGTTATGGAAACTTAAAATGCTTCCTAACTTTTAAAGTAGATGATGATTTGGTTCCAATCACTATGGTTTTAGTTCCTAAGATTGTTTTATATTTTTATGCTTTTTGACTAAAGAGTTAAAGTAAATTATGGTATTACTCACTTATCTTTTAATTTCTGTTACTTTCATAATACCAGTTACCTATATATAGTACTTGGAAACCAAACATTTTATGGATATTTAATGTTCATGATGCATTTATGACATTTATAGGGTTCTCTCCAAATATCTATAATATGTAGATATTATATGGATCATTCATTTTTTTGTAGAATATATATTATATGAATTTGATAATTCTTTCTCAATAATTATGTAGCTATGTTTAAATTGTTTAAATTTATTTTCTTATTATATTTTAAAAAATCATGTGGAAAAGTGATTTATAATCTTAGGCTTGCTTGTTATTTTCCTTGTTAAATGTTTTCTTTTCTTGGAAGTTCTTGTGTAGTATCATAAAACACATCCCTGGCAATGCCTGGGGATTAACTTTTTTTTTACCATTTTATTCCTGATTTTTGTTAACCACATGTGACAGTTGGGTTTTGGAATGACAAGCACAAAATAAAAAGTTTTGAGGATGCAAAACAGGAAGCAAATGAAAGCTAAAGAAGAACATTGTTTCAAAACCTGGCCAGTGTGAATAGTGCTGCTATGAGCATTGTGGTGCCAATGTCACTATAGTAGGCTGATTTTAGTTCTGTTGAATAAATAGCAAGGAATAAGATAACTAGGTTAAATGCTTCTTCCATCCCTCGCTTTTTGAGAAATTTCCATTTTGCATTCCAGAGTGGTCCCACCAATCACGTATGAGTACGCAATTTTATAATATTTTCAAAATATTATTTTATATTCTTGATAATTAATATTCTAACAAAAGATGTTAAAATATCTAAAATGTTATAAATATTTATAGTGTTTTATATTGTGTGAATTACCTATGTTACTAATATCATTTATTCTTCTTCACTTGAATATAAAGTTTCCTAGATGGAGACATATATTACTACTACCAAAAACAGTTCTGGGCACTCAGAATATATCCTATGTTATGTATTTAACAAAGAAATAAAGAAGCAAATATTGTGTGATTGTGGAAACAAAATTCTTACAAATAACCTCATAAATAGAAATTACATCTCCATTATTGGAATCTCTATTCGTACGTTATCGATTATACTATTAATGATAAAATAATATACCAATTTAAGATAAAAATCACACTGACAAGGTAATTATACTTTGAAATTAATTTTAGGAAGAACAGCTGGGGATTCTGAAAGTCATTTTAAGCTTCTTCTCTTCACACTTGTAGTTTGGTAAGGCACTGCAGATTCTACAACTGATTCTTAAGCAGTAACTGTTCACTATTTCTGGTTTTCAGAAATATAACATTATAAATTCTACTAAACTTTCCAGACACTGAATTCACATTTGTAAAGTCACAAAAATATCTATCTGAAGGGATTTGGCTTTCTTAAATATTTTCTTTTAGATGTAAGTCAATTTCACTTCTAGGTCAAATATCATTAACATTATTTTCACTGCAAATAAAGTCATCTAAGAACAAATTAAGCCTGTGCATTCCAAGTTATTTTCTGATGTATCTACCAGATTGATTCAAAGATTTAGTTCATTTTTCTAATGAAAATTTAATACAGGGTAATAAGGCTGAATGTTAAAATGGACACTTAAGCACCTAAAATATAAGAACATTTGTAGCTATAGGGTTTATAGCTTGTTTCCATGCATATAAATATAGAGTTTTTTTTCATGCTTTTGTATAATATAAATATTTAAATAAGAAACAATCATTGTCTTGGAAGTTTATAATCTGGACTCTGTAAGTTCAAAAATTCTTTACAGCTTGAAACACCAGCATTACAAAAACAGTTGGTTTTATTTTGACTTGCAATTTTCATAGACTTTCATATTTTCTTCTCATGAGATCCTATCAACAACTGTATGTTGCAAGCAGACCATTTATGAACATTCTGAGTTCATAAATGTACAACTAAAACATAGAAATGGTGGGTGCTTACTGAAGCTCAAAAACAGTCAAGGTAGAATTAATACTCCTGGCTTCAATTCTTTCTTGTCAGCATAACACACTATTTTTATATGCTTAGCATATTTTATTTATAATTATATGGGAGTTACATAGTTATATATCTTTATATCTTGAGTGTTGTCAACAATAGTAAAACTTTAATAACTTGGAGAATTTCCTTAAGAATATTTTATTTCTGGATTTATTAAAACTTAACAGCAGAAAGTCAGCAGTATTTCTGACATTGTGGTCCACAGATCACCTGGGATAGAGGCTGCTCTTTTGATGGTGGAGAATGCATGTTTCTCTGGGCCACTTATTGAATAAGATCCTCTGAAGATGGTGACAGATCTCTCTTCTAACACATTCTCTGGGTGACACATGACATACATAACTACAAAGGAAACAGCCTGACAAATGAAGGAAGGTGATAAAACTGGAAGATAAATAAGTCATGATCAATCATTGAAGCCTTTTGAAGCAAAACTAAGAATGTGATGACTACATGGCTATGAGTGTTCATGCACTGCTGACATAAGGAGGTTAAGAAATAAAAATTACATTTTAAAATAACCTAATAATGTTATAAAAGGTAACCTAAGGTAGGAGATTGGAAACAAGATAGATTTAAAGATTTAAAAATTTCATCAATTCAATCACCAAATGGTGAAATCATACAATTGGATAAGATCAACAAAAGTATAAAAATAGAAAACAAAAGAATATTGGGAAGAGGTATAAACAGGAATTTTGATATGATGCATGAGAAAGAATGATACTAGGTTTCTGAACCAATAGCAAGACTGTTGGTAGTAGTAACTCAAAAAGTGAAAGAAAAATTGGAAGTTTCATGATGTTTGACAAAAATATTTGAATAATAAGCATGTTAAATTTTAGGAGTCAGACAAAACATTATATATATATCTCCTTGAAAATGCCAGAAAAATGCTTTGAGCATTATTTGCATGAAGATCATGTCTGGAACATAAAAGTGAAAGAAATATGTATGAATATGAACTAAAAGGACAAAGAGTGTATTTGCCATAGAAGTCTTCAACTAAGTCCCAGTTGGCAGTGAACATGACTGTAGTTACTTAGTACTTAATTTGAATTAATTCATTTAACCGGCACAAAAACTCTCTGAGGAGGGTGCTGCTACTACTATCAACTTATCTGAGATACTGCAACTTAGATCTAAAGAGATATAGAGATAGTACCTAAGATTGCAGAAGTCAAAAGGAACAGAAACAGAATTCTCACTTGTAGATATTTGGCTCTAGAAGAAAAGTTCTCACTATTGTACTCAATTCATGTACTTCAGCATGATAGCTAATGAGCAAAGGGAACCAAAGACAAAGACTGGTAAACTTGTAAGCATCCATAAGGGATGCTTAAGGGATGCTTACAGCCAGCTAAGGGATACTTTCAAGCATCAGCTCTGGAAAATTCTTGAACAAGTTTATAGAATCTCTATGCACTTCACTAATTTACTGACCCCTGGATATGGATGTCACATGAACGAAAGGCAAAACTTTATGTTAGAAGACTGTTAAGGTCTGAGAAAGCTGCTATATGCCTATGAATTTAACTTTAGGACAAAGTAAAGGACCTTTATCCATATCTTTGTATGGAAAGGTTGAGTCCAAATCATGATTTTGCCAATTACAAAAATAAGTTTTTTAGAGAATGGTAATTAAGAACAATTTTAGAATTAATTTCACTAATTTAGAAATGATCTCAACATAAATTATAAGGAATTAGATTACAACAACTTTCCAGTAAACTTAAATGATAAAATCAAAGACAGACACAAGAAAGTATTTTTATGAAGTTGCATTGAACTCTATTACAGAGAGTGAGTTCTGGAGGTTTGCGAAGGTTAAAACAGTGTGAAGTTGTGTTTCATTTGTATTGTGTGTGTGTTTGTAAGGATAGCATATGCTGAAGAATGGAAGGAAGGCAGCAAGTGAATCACAGAGTCCTTCTCAGATGTGGTACAGTGTTTATGGACCAGACAGAGGAAGTCAGTAGTTAAGCACCTGTGTTTTAATTTTGCATGTTCAGTAACCTTCATTGTTTTTTCGGGGGGTAGGGTAAACAGATTAGGATGTGTCTATTTATTCAGGCTGCTATCAATACCTTAGATAATTTATAATGCATCTAACTTATGATTTAGACCTCTGTCTTGAGGCTGGGGAGTCCAAGACCAAGGTGCCAGCAGGTTTGGTGTCTAATGAGCACTCACTCTACTCCACAGGTACGGCACTTGTTGCTGTGTCCTCAGCTGGAGGATGAAGGGATGCTCCCTTCATTCGATCCTATCTGAGCACTAATCTCATTAATAAGCATTGAACCCCCATAAGTTTGTCCCTTTTCCAAAATGTCACATTTCTTAGTACCATCCCATTGGATATTAGGATTCAACGTTTGCATTTTGGGAGGACACCAACATTCTGGATAAAGTAGCTGTTATAACAAAATGCCATAGGTTGGTGGCTCACACAGAAGATACTTATTTCCCATGGTTATGGAGGATGGGGTGTTCATGGTTGGGTTCTGGTGAGGGCTTGCCTGTAACCATATTCTTACTGAATCTTCATGGGGTAGAGAGAAGTTCTGGAGTCATCCCCTTTTATACAGATTAATTCCATTATGGGGGCTATGTTTTTTCATTGTTATCTAAACCTAATAACCTCCCAGAGAGGTTAACACATTGGCAACTAGGAATTCAACATATGGAATTTGAGGGAGGGGAACACAGGTGTCTACAATGCCTTGCATCAGTGAAAACTGGCTTTTGCTGACCATGGGGAATGTGAAGTGCATTCAGCCCTAGCTGCTTCACAGAACTCAGCCTCCCCAGTGTTAATGATCTCTCAACTTTCCTCTTCATGCCACATTCTGCAAAAATCTGGAAAACTTATTTTCCAGAAATATGTTTATTCATTCATTGTTAAAATTTATTGAGCTTCTGCTATTTTCAAGGCACTTTGTAAGGTGCTATTTTAATTGTGCTGCTTTCAAATTACAATTTTTTTTCAGTCTAATTATCCAATGGCTTTTTATTTTTGCTTACACAACATACACATACAATTATTACAATCCTTACAAAATAAATACTCCGAAATGGCCTGGTATTCTGGAGTCTGACCTCAGTCATTTTTCCTCCCACTTTCTTTCTGCTATTCTAGTCAGACAGGACTAATTCTTGTTTCTTTTCTGATTCTTTATCTTTGCTCAATCTTTTCTCTCAGGACAATTTTTGGCATTTTGTCACACCAATGTCTTAAAAGTTAAAGCTTACCTTAAATGTGGCAACAAAGCTCTTATTTCCCAATACCAATCCTCTTCCACCTCCTCGCCCAAGTAGTCTTTACATCTGTGAATCCTGGTGAAATTGTACGTATATTCTACTTAAGATACTTGGTTTCTAAATAATAAGCACTTACTTTCTGGCAGTCACTGTTCTGTAACCTGGGATTGGCTCAAGAGGGACAGGAAAATACTATTTAGTCTCTGCATTTAAGAGGATGAAGCCTAATGGGATCTTGACAAGTAAACAAAAGGCTAAAAGGCAGAGTGGTGGAGAAGTATCAAGTAAATGGTCAGAAACATGAGAGATTGTTTTGGCAAACAATGTAAATCAATCCCAGAAGGTAAAGGAGAGGGCTGGAGAAATGGGGTTGGGAAGGTAGATGGGTTAGTGGCAGGTTCCTGAGGAACTACAAGTGTCATGGTAGGCCTTGGGATGTTGCAAACTTTCTTGTGCACATGACACTGCTGCAGATTCTCTCACTATCTGGTAGAGCAGTTTCCCTTACTATTTTGAAGGCAGTATTTATAGGTAATGGAGTCACCATATACAATTTTCAATTCTATCTTAACACACCCTCTCACTCTGTATCTTTTAATGTACCAGAACCGTTTTAGGATTTAATGTGTTGTAACATGGCAAAGAATTCTAAAGAACAAGAGTTAGGTGAACACAGATGAGAATCCTCCAAAACTACTGCTTACAGCAATGGTGAGATGAATGAAGGTGAAGTGGAGAAGTGAAACTCAGATCACACAAGTCCTCATCACCCTAACCAGAAAGCTCACAGGAGAAACCAATTTGATTTTCAGTATAGATTCAGATTGGCATGGCACCAAAGTATGAAGAGGTGTCCAGCATCTCGTTAGGGGTTTTTTCTTCCTGCTCAGGAGGATGTAAGCCACCTAAGAAATTAAAGTCTAATTAGTGAATAACAAAATATAAAGTCAGAATTAGTTTTAAAGGATGGAGCATCTAATAGGTCCAGTCCACACAGGAGCTGGAGCTAGACAGAAAATGGCTCCCATTGTTTATTTAAGGGGATACCTCAAAGGCAAGGATAAAATTTCAGGGGTAGAATCTTGCTTCATGGTGTCTTGCAGTTAGCAAGTTGATTGGCATCTTGGCAGGCCATACTCATCTCTGAGAGGCTGTATAGCTTTAACAGTTCACTCCATCTCCTGTGCTATGGGGGACCTGGGAAAGAGCTTGCTTGAATAGGGCTCATAATGTGTCTGGCCAATCAGCCAGAGGAAATGTCCACTGGAAGTTTCCAGACACCAGATTCTCCTATTCACTAGGCTGTGAAGCTGATGTAGTCCACACACAACCCATGTATGGCTCTCGACACTGAATAATTTTGCTTGTTTTTGAATTCTATTGTTTCTTAAGTATTGTGATTCTATTGTTTCTTAAGTATTGCATCCAGGAAAAACTGAAGGAATAGTACTTTGTGAATAAGGTTACAATATTTTCTACATGGTAAAAATATTTAAAGTGACTCAAAGACTTAGCACTGTTATTGAGATTGATTATGAGGTCAAGCATAACAAGTTACAGAATTCTGCAGAAAGTGCAAGTACAAATAATATATATAAAAATTAAAAATACACCCATGAGAAACTACTTTAAATCTATAGTATAAATATATACACGGAACAGAAAATATGGAGAAAAGCTTAGTTCTAACCCTTCTTTATGCCTCTGGAAAGTCACTTAACTTCTTATGCATTGGAACAACAGGACCACTGTATTTTAAAGAATAGCAAAATGCACATATGTGTGTGGTCTCTTCATTTGAAATTTGATCTCACCATTAGAATGATACACAATCAGCTGTATGTTTTCTTTCCAGCCTCTGGTCTACTTGAGTAAATCCATAAGGTCTCTTTTGTCCTTTAATATCAACTTCTATAGATTTACAAATTAAGACATCACAATTTTGCAGTATTTTAGATTCTCTGAGGATTTATTTAAATGATTGCTTTGAATGGGTTCTATTGTTGTGAGTGAAATAAAGAAAAAACCCTTAAATTAGTAAATTCCAATACTTTAAATGGTGACTTCTTAGGAATTTTGGATCAGTCTCTATAAAGCACCGAATCTTGCTCAGTGACAAGGAATGATCTCTGTGATCTGAGACACAGCAAAACCCTCAAAATGTTATGATTCATCTTTCAGAAAAGGAAAACTTTAAGTAAAAGTCTATTACATCTTATATAGGATCTAGAAAATATTTCTTAGTTGCTTCTTTATTACCACTGAATGCCTAGATGCTTAACTACGAAACAGCCGATATAGAGAAAGGGACATCTCAGCCTCTACTAAGACAGTTATCACCCAGACTTGTTTCATTGCCTAAATAGCATTTGCAGCAATAAGCCACTTTATCATTAAAATACAACAACCATTTAAAGGGCATGGTCATTATCAAGGTAAAGTAATAATTTGCCTCTTAAAGAACAAATAAATAAAGAAAATGCACTGTTCCAATCAACACACATGTTCATAAAAAGTTGTAAAAGAACTTCACATTACATTTACAAAGTTCTCACACATTTTAAGAACTTAAATAGTTATTAGCTTGGTTTCAAATATTTAACTTATTATAACAATGGAGGATCATTCCAGATTATTCTATGGCTAAGCTACAATGTGAAGCAGTGGAAGCGTCACACAAAGAATCACTTAATTTCATTTGTCCCATGAGAAGGCATGTTTAAAAATCAATGTACATATATATCTTAAAATTTGTCAACATCAAATTTAATTAGTAAAGCTGAAAATACTTGTCAATACAAGTGATAGTACCTATTAAGATGTTCTTCCAAGTAGATAACATTCTAATGACCAAATTGATTTAAAAAATAGATGTTTAAAGAAAATGGAGTTTAAGAAGCACCTTAATGTGCTGGTTAATAGCTGCCTGCTGAGCAAGACGGGCTGAGCTTGGTTCCTGGCTCCCATGTTTCCATGGTGACACTTGCTGGCTGAATGACCCTGCCAAGCCCTCTAAGTGTTCATCTGTAAAAGTGATGATTGGTACCCAGTGTGTAGGTGACCATGGCAGGAAGAGGAGATTCTGTTGGATACAACACGTAGGACAGTATCTGGCAGATTCTAGTGGCTGTAACATGTTTGCTCTTATTGTTTTTTATTTTTTAAATTTTCTTGTTGGTTAAAATTTTTATTAAAATCACCCTTACATTTTAATGTTCCAACTTTATTTATCTCTAAGACACAAAATGGTGACTGACACAAATAAAAATGAAATTATGGGTAGTTTCTAGTTTCATTATTAGCAAATGCCAGTTGGTTTATAAAGTGATTTTCAGTTTTCTTATGTCACAGATAAAAGAAACCAAAAATGTTGCTGATGTTTGCTTTTAATTGGGTAAAAAAATATATTCATGTGTAAAGTTTTGAAATGTATTTTAGGATTGTCAAGGACACCAGGTTAGAAAACTCTTAGATAATTCATAATTTGTAGTGGATGGACATGTTTTGTCCTTGTGATGAAAATAAGTTATTTCATATGTTGAATAAAAATTCACATTCTTTATGTGTCATCTCTATAGGCAAATAATTAGTTATGTCACAATGTCATATAACATCCATGATAAACGTAACATTATTCTCTGTCTGTGAAATACCTTAAAGTTTTAACAATAAAGTATACAATATGTGTACAGAATTTAATGCTAAGATAACTGCATAATTATGAAAAGCTTAAACAAATCTAAGTAACAAATCATCTTAACTGGAGACTAAGAAATAAATAGATTTCATCAATCACTAAAAGATGTCCCTTTTGTCTATTCAGAGCAATTGAGTAGTGAGTTGTTTTCCTCTGAGGAAAATAATTCCTATTGAGTGTAAAATATTTTGTCTCCAACTTCATTCTACCTTGGTGGTCACAGTAATGCTCAAACTTTAAAACTATAGTGTACTAAAGATTAAGAGTGAAATCCTCATTCCGTTACTTAAGAAATATCAGTGCTCTATTAGTAGTTTAATAGAGTTTTGTTTCCATGGCCACACTAGCTTGGGAAAATGCAGCAGTGGGGTCAGATTGCTTTCCTTGTCCACTCTGAATTTTAGAACTTCATGCCTTTCCAAACCCTTCCATCTTCTCAAGCTACTCTTCTTTTTAGGGATAAAACATTGGGCTACAGGCATTTCCACTGAGAGATTTTCTAAGGGTTGCCAATATTTTTAAAATTTTATTATTTTGTATTAATGCATTATAATTCTACATATTGTAGGCTTCATTGATAATGCATTCATGCATACACATGGCATAATTTTGCTCCATTACATAATTTGCCCCAGTAACTGTACTTTCCTTCCCCCTTTCTCTTTCTCTTCTTTAATGACCCCTTTTTATTTATTTATTCTTTAAACTGGTGCATTATAGTGATAGTTAAAAATAAAAGTGCTATTCATAGAGAGAGTTTCACACAGGCACATGGCATTATTTAGTCAATTTTATTCTGCAGTTCTCCTTTCCCTTCTCTCCGCCCACCAAGTTTTCCTACCTTATTCTACTGTTATCTCTTATATTTTTCATTTTAAAAAAATCTTTATTTCACTCCATATTCTTTTAAAGAAACCATTCCACCTTTGACTACTTTCTAAGTCTGGCTAATTTCACTTGGCATGATGTTCTCCAGTTCCATCCACTTAACAGCAAATGGCATGCTTTTTAAAAATATGGCTGTTATAGACTGAATTATGTTCATCCAAAATTCATATATTGAAACCCTAACCCATAGGACCTCAAAAATGTGACCACATTTGGAGGTAGAATCTGCAAAAGGGTAATTAATTTAAAATGAGGCCATTAGGGTATGGCCAAATCCAATCTGGCAGATGTCCTTCTAAGAAAAGGTTGTGACAGAGAGAGGTCAGGGATGAGAGCTTACAGAGAACAGGCCACATGCACACATGGCAAAAAGGAGGTCACCTAAGGGCTATCCTCTGGGAAAGGCCAAACCTGAAAACCTCTTCCTACAAACTTGGATTTGAAGACTCTAGAATTGTAAGAAAATAAATTTCTGCTGTTTTAGGGTTTGAGTAAGTGGCATTTTGTTATGGAAGACCCAGCAATGGCAATCCAATTTTTCTAACACAATTTGTTGGAAAGACCATCAATTCCCTATTGATTATCTTTGCTCCTTTGCTGAAATTCAATTAAATATAAGTGGAGTGATCTGTTTCTTTTCCATCAGGCTATCCTTGTCTTGATTATTAAGCTTTTATCAGAGCAAATTATATAGGGTTTATCCTCCAACATTTTTTTGACTATTTAAGGTAACATAATATAAATTATAAAATAAGCTTTTTCAACCCCACAAAACATTCAAGTTTTTTTTTTGGCATTGTTGGATTCTATATATCCAACAATGTGATTTGAAAGAAAATCACATTTAAAAATTTAATCTTAAAGTCAACATATGCAGATTTTAGGACCAATTTGTCACTGATGCAGAATCTATCAAGTACTGACTAAAACAATTTTCAAGCTGAAAAGTTTAGCCAATATTCAGGACAAGTGAGGATAGTCCTGATTAGGATGCAAGCTTGATATTGCATACCCTAAAGTAGTTCTCCCTGGCATCCCAGGGATAGAATTTTTGTTGGGAAAAAAAAGAAAAGAAAAACACCTGACACTTGATATTTTTGTCACTATGATTAACCTTGAAAAAAAAGGGCAAAAGCTAGTATGATGCAGTACTTTTATTTGAGCAAAGCATTTTTTTTTATTCCTAGAAAATGCCATATCCCCAGTGTCATGGAAATGTTAGTCAGGTGGTGAGAAATTTGTGAAAAAAACTGTGAAAAACCCAGTACATCCAAAATCCTTATCATCTCTTTGGAGAATGATTAAATGTAAAGAGATAGCTGAGAATCTTGTGGTATTTGGGGGAAAACAGATCCTTTAACCTGAGCATAGTCATCAAAATGAGCAAATAAGTAAAAAAAACTTGGAAAGAAATATTCATGATATGCACTATTAATAAGTCATCATAAACTTCCCAGTTTAAAACATAGGATTGTTAGCATTACAGTTTTTATGATTCAGGAGTTCTGAGTCTTACATAACTATAGTCAGGAAATTAGTTGGACAGCTCTCATATCTGTATGCTGGACTGAGGAAGATTGTGCTTCCAAGAACACTCAGATTGCTGGCAAAACTCATGCAGTTGTGGTTGTGGAACAAAGAGCGTTGGCCTCTGCTGAGTAGAGGCTTGTGTAAGCTCCTAGGGTTGCTCACCATACATAGCCATGTGAGCTTTTCCAACACAACTACTGACTGCATTGCACAAATACAAAAAGCCTCAGGAGTGGATTTGCTGGTGTAGAATTTATATAATGCAATATAGTCATAAGAGACACAGCAGGAGGAATCCAGTCCAAGAGAGAAACTAAGTGGAATTTGTACATGATTGACTGTAGCATTCCTGCAACTGTGAATCAAACTCGGACAGACACAGGTCTAGTCTGAACCTAAATATGAAGAGAGAAATCTCTAGAAGAGATACCTCCATTAATAAAATACCAGATATTATATTTCATATAACAAAGAAGCAAAACCAATAAGTTGCAATTTTGAATTCATAGGACATTAAAATTCATATAAGAAAGGAAATAATAAATGCTGTTATGATTTCACCAAAACTATAGTAAAAAATTTATTTTGGAGGTCAGTTAGAGAAGTGTATGAATGAGTTTGGATTGGGGTAGGAAAATACACTTCCAGATCCTTATATTCCATATTGGGGAATTAATATATAAAAGCCTAAAACTTTACCAAGGTCAAAATGGCAACGAAAGCATATTGATTAACAATATGGCATTAAATGGGTGGAGTAAAGTGTGGCAAATCATGATGAGATGGAATGAGAGAGTAGGGAAGGCAGTGGGTGTGCAATTAGAAAGAGTAAAGAATTGCAATTTCACAATTTTTCCCAGTGAAAATATTAGAAGGCAGTAAGAAGTGGGCACAGGACTTCACTAATTGTCTACTGCATGCCAGGCACTGTGGAGATGTTTTACCTAATTTCTTTAGCTACTCATGCTTGCTCACACTAACACTGTGATACATATTTCTTGCCCCATGTCCCAAAGGAGGAGACTAATGATGAAACATTAAATAATTTACTCAAGCAAATGAAACCTCTTAGTGTCAGAGTCAGGACTGAGTCTGAAAACCTCAGCGATACATGGTTCTAGAATGAAGCCCTGCCTAGCACCTACTCTGTGCTAGTTGAGTTTCCCTCATTTAAAAATGAAATCTCCTTCATTATGTTAATTAAACATGTCATCTATAAACATATAGCTTTCATTTATTTAGGAATAGACAATTCAAAGGTAAATGTCAGCTTTACTGTTATAAAATGTCCAAGCCCAGAATTTTATATTTTTTTCTTCATTGAATTTGATTTGCTCAAACTAGAAAAAAAGACATTAATTAAGTGTGGATTTTTAACTCAAAAATATTTTGCTAGGTTTAAGTACTGGGTTCTTATGTGATAGTTAGTCAATAATATGGTATTTCTATTTACCCATGCTCTTTGATTAAATCTTAAGACATGATTTTAGCATTCAATCAATATTTAATAGACTGATCAGTGTAGAGTTGCTATTATACTAAATTTTTATGAGAACTTGCTAAAATGACCTTAAATAGACCTACAGTTGGGTTTATATATTATATCAATTTTGTGAAGAATTGGTTTGTTCTAATTTGTTTGTCACAGTTGTAACTTTGGGCATTCTGAAAGGATCTCAGATGCACAGGATTCACCCTTCATTCTCTGCTTTTATTTCAGTGACATAAGTAAGGGTGTCAAAGAAGAGTGAAGCTGATGAATTTTTAAAGGGATTAACAGCCCATCAGTGAAATACTTCTAGTGGGCTCATTACAGGCACAAGGGACAGTCTTAGAGACTCATAGTGGGTGAAATGAACAGAGTACCCTATTGCTGAAGCAAGCCTGGACCACATTTTCAGTGTACAAGTGGCAGAAAAAACTCAGAGTTCACGGCCTCTGGTTTTCTTAGAAGTTCCTGGCCTTCATTGCTAACAAAACCCAAAACCAAATGCATGCAAACATGTGTGCTTTTATTGTCATTTTCAGTTTTTGAACTTGTCAATGAAAGTATGTTTGTTTGGATCATGAGCGATCACAAACAATCTTGTCAAGGCATGCAGATGACTTATATTTAATCCTTAAGCTTATTTTTAAATGAATAAATAGAGCCATCAGTATTTCTGACTATAAATGGCAAGCTTTTATGAAAAAAGTGTGTAAGAATATATTTTTTGTTTTTATAAAAATATACTTAATTTTCTATGACATTTCCATTTCATGAGAGGATTTATAAGTAAGTTAAAATGAAAGAGGTACAAATATAGATTTTCCTCAAGCACTATGGCTCTGTTGGTCACTAGGGCAGTGTGTGTGCTTGTACTTGCACAGGCAAGAGAAGAATTTTATGCACATAGTGTGAGACACAAAGGTTTTGCACTAGATTGGATTGATACCTGTTTGTGACTCACCAGCCTGATGGATTCTCACCAGTCTCTTTTCTTATTTCATTGACTAGCCTCATTTAATCAAACACATGATGAAGACAGTAAAAAGAGACCAGCTGAGGCTTAAAACCTTTGTTTATCTTAATAGGCCAGGTTAGCATTTTGCAAATGTTGGGTTTCCAAATTAATAATCTTGTTGAGGTCATCTAGCAACAGTAGCTATTAGATGACGTAATTTAGAATTTGATTTGCTTCCTAGGTAAAGACAAACAAATCACATTTGCCTTATAAAATATCTAACATCATGAAAATAATGCCTCTGTTTTGCTTTCTCACCCAAGGGCATTTCGCAGAATTAGGAGTCAAGGTTACTGTGACAGTCCTCAAGCTGCAGAACAGTGGAGCCACAGAGGCATTCGAAGCCTCCTTTTTTCGCTTATTAGTTGATAGCAAGTGATAAACATGCTAGTAGAAGTATTTGTGGCTTTGTATTGTGTTGGGAGAAATAGAATTCCCTGATATTACAGCTGCACTTTTGATTTGTCATTTATTTGGAATAAATAGAGGGTGGTGTGCCAGTTGCTATGGAAACCGGCTCTACTTTAGAGCAGTACAAGACCTTTAAGCACGTTTGAAATTGCTTTCTTCTCATTATGTTTCAGCACCAAAGAAGGTGTAGTGTGCAATTAAACAGAAATGAAGGTTTAATTAAAAAATTAAATTAAATTTTCTGGATTGTCCTTCATGTACAATAAGCTTCAGGTGGGGGAAGAGTGCGACATATGAGGTGCAATGTGTATTTTGAAAAGAGAAAAGGGTCGTCATTTTACTGCTATGTGTGTGTGTGTGTGTGTGTGTGTGTGTGTGTGTGTGTGTATGAGAGAGAGAGAGAGAGAGAGAGAGAGAGAGAGAGAGAGAGAGAGAGAGAAATAGAGGATGATCTTGTACAGAGCTGTTTGTTACAAAAATGCCGATTCCATGTAGAACATTCTGAAAAATTAATAAAAATATTTAAGACTACAAAAAGAAAAATTGTGTTTGAATTCACTTACAGGTTATAAACTGACATAAAGAAAGCTAAATATTATGCAAAACAAAAATTTCCATTTTGTAAAAATATTTAGAGATAATTTTAAGGTAAATGTGTAAAAATGTGATACTGATATACACTCAGGGACTGTAAAGATGGGCATTAAGAAGCAAGAATGTGGGCATATGAAGAAGCAAAAATACAAAGGTTTTACATGAAAGCAAAAAGCAGGCTCTGAGAGGAAAAAAAATAAGTGTAGGTTTTTTTTTTAAACAGTATTCTTTAGCTTCTGAAATTGAAAAACCTGACATAATAGTTTCATGTATTGATTATAAAAGAACACAGAAATATAATTATGGACAATTATTAAAGGGTCTTAGTTATAATCATATGTTAAAACCTTACCTTCCTCTTTACAATATCTGATGGGTTCTGCCTACATTGCTTCAGGCCCTGTCTGAACCATTCTGGGGTAACCAGTACAAAATAGCTATTATTACACTTTATATATAAGTGATATTTGTAAAGTCACCTATGGAATATCAGGAAAGCAATATCCTCTGATTTCTAATAAATATAGCCTTTTCATTTCTAGACTCAATTTTCAAATCATATTCTGTTTGTTTTTTCATTTTCTTTTTGACTAACAGAGAGAGGTAACAATAAAGTATTTAGCAATATGACTTATCTGTTCTTCAGAGTTATAGAAAGTATGTAAGGAAATGTGCTTTAAAAATAAGATTCCTTATTGTTCTCATCATCCTATTGTATATATTTGTTTCTTACAGGTTAAAAGTAGTTTGTGGTTCATCGAACAGTCCAGACACATTTGCAAAGATTTGATTTATAGGTAATTGCAGCATCCCTTCTATGTGCTATACAGGACCACTATTTTTGTAGGTATGATATGTCCACATAATGAGGTGCTATTTATGTTTAGTGGTTCTCTGTTCAATCAATCCCTTACTGGCGAGAAGCCCTAGTGGCAATCAAGCCCTGTACTATAAAAAGATTGCACAGAGAACTGGAAAGATTGCTCTGTAATAATGGAGCTTCATTGGTAGTGAACAGCTGCTGGCCCAGCAGTCCTGGGATTTCCATGAGGCTTCGATGAATATGTTCACAGCATGCTGAGGCTGACTGCACGCTGCTCAAGTGCTGCATCGCCAGCTCCCGGTCGGCTGGCGTGTGCTGGCTACATCCTATTTAATACAGAGACTCTTAAAGGAGAGGCTTTATGCTGCTGTCAAATAAAAAATTATGCTGCTTTGTGTATAATCAATGCCTTCCTAATAGCCCTACAGAAATGAGAACTTTGCAAATAATATTATGTGAGTCCTATTTTATTCCTTATTGCCAAATATGAATGATCTCTTTTAACAAAAGTAATGGTTAAGTAGCTATATTGCAAAAGATAAAGGAGGGAAACTGCTTAAATTATTTCAAGATGTATTGTCATGAGATGTAATAAGGCCTTATCTCTTGATGGAGATAACAGTCATATCAAATGTCAATGAAGTGGAATGCGTAGAAATCTAAACTTTCTTTTTGTCTTTGGTTTAAAGGAATTCTGAACAAGTAGTAAGCACCCAGGAATTTCCCACTGATATCAAACTTTATGCTTCAGAATTCCTAAAGATAGTGCCCTGGCCCAGGATGGTAAAAGTTTGGTTCTCAAAGTTTTTGCAATGATACTAAAATAAACACCGATGGAGCCAACTTAGAAGAATAAAGAATGTCCTTTGGTTTCACACATAGTAGTATCTCATTTTTATGACTGAATAATATTCCATGTTATAAGTACTGGAATATCATATTAATATAATTAGCATTTTATAATTAGCATAATATTATATAAGTAATAGAATGCTGTGTTGGTATAACTGGAATATTATTTAGCCTTAGAAAGGGATACTAACACATTTCTTTATCCATTCATTCCTTGATTAACACTTAGGTTATTTCCATATCTTGCCTTCAGTGTATCCTGTACATGGGGGTGGAGGTATCTCTTCAACATAATGATTTTATTTCCTCTGGATATTTACCCCACAGAGAGATTGCTGGGTCTTATGGTAGTTGCACTGTAATATTTTAAGGAACTTCCATTTGAGTTTTCCATAATGGAATTCTAATTTATATTCCCAGAAACAGTATACAAGTGTTCCCTTTTTTCCCCATCCCTACAAATACCTGTTATCTCTCATCTCTTTAATAGGAGTCATCCTAAGAGATGTGAGCTCTCTTTGTGATTTTCGTTTGCATTTCCCTGATGGTTAGTGATGGTGAGTGGTTTTTCTCACACATCTTTTGGCCATTTTTTATGTCTTTCTTGAACAAATGTTTGTTCAGGTCCTTAGCCCATTTTTAAATTGGGTTATTTATTTTTGTTCTATTCAGTTGTGTGAATTCCTTCTGTATTTTAGGTATTAATTCCTGATCAGATATATGGTTTGCCAACATGTTCTCCTAATTCATAGACTGGCTTTTCATTTTTTGATTACATTTTTTGCTGAAGTATTATGTTAAGTGAAATAAACTAGACACAAAATAATAATGAAGCATGAACTCACTCATATGTGGGATGTAAAAATAGTCAAATACATAGAAAAAGAAAAAATAGTGGTCACCAATAATAGAGATAGGGAGAAATAGTGGAATGTATGTTAAACAACATAGACACATAGCTATATACATAATTGGAATATTATAGCTATATAAGATGAATGAGTCTAGAAATCTAAAGTACAGCATGAGGATTATAATTATAATATTATAATTCAATATAATTACAATTATAATACTGAAATATAATATAAAATCTGTTCAGGTAATTTTGGGTGTAGTCACCATACACAAACACAAAGGTAACTATGTGAAGAGATGGATAAGCTAATTTACCTGACTATGTATATTTTACTGTGCATATGTATGTTGAAACATCATGTACACCTTAAATATAGAAATAAAAAATATATAAACAGGCTGTACTCACTTTAGTAAATTTTAGATGAAGTGTAAAATTAATGGAACACAGTGCACAAACTACAGGAATATAGTGCTGTGACAGAGAAACAGGATTGGAGGGGAATTTTAATTCTTGTTCCAATATCTCATATTATAAAATATTGGTTTAGTTGATTTGTATAAGCGTATCTTTCATTACCTTGTTCTAAATTTTCTGCCAATGGGGAAAGTTTACATATAAGACAACTGAAAACCACATTTTCCCCTCAACACTGGTTGCACACACACAAAACAAAATAAAACAAAAATGAGAGCTGAGCATGGTGGTGCATGCCTTTAATTCTAGTGGTTTAGGAGGCTGAGGCAGGAGGATTTCAAGTTCAAAGCCAGCCTCAGCAACTTAGCAAGCCCTAAGCAACACAATGAGACCCTGTTTCTAAATAAAATATAAAAATGGGCTGGGGATGTGGCTCAGTGGTTAATCCCCCTGTGTTCAATACCTGGTACCAAAATAATAATAATAATAATAATAATAATAATAAAATAAACCAAAAACAAATAAAAAAATGGCTACCTGGGCTCACCATCTTATGTCAAAAATAATACAGTTACATGAATGGTGGCAAGTGCTTCTACAGAGATTGATCAGAGCAGTGAGCAGGAGCCATGGTCATGAAGTTCTTTGTAGGCAGAGTTGGGGAACATGAACTTTAAGAGTAATTGATAAAGTGTGAGTAGCACCAGCGTTCTCCTTACAAACACCACCCTAGACTGTAGAATACACACTGCCCTGGACAGAGATACGGGAGCAAGGAAAATGAAAATAAAGTCTGTCACAGAATCCCAGGAGAGCAATGGTAGATTTCAGAACTACAGAAGTGATTCAGTGAAGGAAGTTATTGGAACACTAATGAGAAAAAGAAAACATAAGAGAGTGTGCTACACAGGATGATTAATCAAATGTGAGCATTTGAAATAGATGAAGGAGTCAAGAAAGATAACCAGACTTATGGGCTGGTAATTGGAGGAGAGAAGAGATCCTGATAAAATTAAAGGGCAGGGCTCTGGCTCAATCCTGACTTCAATCACCGAATTCAGAGCCGAGATAGGATGAGATAGAATTATTGGCTAAGGGTATTTCCAATTTAATGGAAGTCAATAAAATATTATTAACAGATAATTACAGTTTCAATTCAAAAATAATGGATAATTTATAAGAACAAAAATGTCTTGTGAAAAAGTAGTGTTTGTGGTCCTTGGCTTTATACTTATACAAAGGTAGCAAAAAAAAAATCCTCATTTGTTTAAACAATCATATTTTTGAAATCATATTAAATAGTAACTTGCCTGGTAAGTTTTGTGAGAGAAGATTTTCAACTGACACATATTTCTAAATATTGATGAGTCATGATTAACAATTCACAACATGTACCCAGTGTGAAATGATCAAATCTGGGTAATTTACATTTCCCTCTCCTCAAACCTTAATCATTGCTTTGTGCTGGGAACTTCCGGATTCTTCTTTTGTAGTCATCTTTAGAGAGTTACTCTACTGGGCCGCAGAACACCAGAACTGATCCCTCCCTTCCAAGTGTCTTCTGGGACTGTTATCCAACCTCCCTGTGCCCCCCCATCATCCTTACCCCATTTTAGTCTCGTTTTTTACTTCATTCTCTTCAGAAAGAGATTTTCCTAGGCCATCAATTTTCATATTTTCTTTATAACATTTAAAATATTGTGATAGTTCCCTTCACTTGGATTTTGCTCTTCTCCTTTCAATAAGAAAAAGAAAGACTTCCTGGTTATGTTTATTGTGATATTTTATTAGGCGATTGTAACAGTCTTTAGCACAAAACTCAAATTTATTTAAAGGATTGGATTTTTAAAATGTTTTTCTGTCCCCAGTGACAGGTATGGTGACTGGTTTATTCATACTTTTTAAATAAATAAAAAGTCGGTACCAGAATACTTGCCACCACATGCAAACATTCACATTAGACACAGAAGAAAATCAATGAAGTATATTTTGAAAAGTGAATGTAAATGTGCAGTGAGGCATACATTTTATTAAATAAGTATTTAGTGAATATAAAAAGACATTCATCAATAAATAAAGATTAAGCCAAAATGCTTTTGAAATTATTATAATTTTGGATCACTTATCTGTTAAATAATTTATAGCTCTTACTTCTCTTTGGCACAAAGTATTTCTCAAAAGGAGTATTAGTTGGAACTTAGACATTTACCTAATCATTCTATTTTTGGGCTCTGAAAAATATGTAATCTGTCCAAATAAGGCAACACAACTGTGAAGTTCATGGATGAATGGCCTAATTCTATTGAACCATTTAAATATAATCCCTGCATTGTACACTAAAATTCCAAATGAGCAAGTGCATAAATGAAGAAATTACTGAAGTGAGAAAGAATGGTTACAAACTATAGAATTAAGTAAGCCTCCATCTATCACTATGCATGAAACTCAATTCAAAGTGAAGTGGATCAGAGAAAAGGTACTAGAACAGAAATCCTATATCTAATAGAAGAAAAAGTAAGCATACATTTTCACCATGTTGGTCCAGGATCTGACTTCCTTAACAAGACTCCTAAAATGCAAGAAGTAAGATTAAGAATCAATAAATGGGATGGAATCAAACTAAAAAGCTTCTGCTCAGCAAAAGAAACAATCAATAACATGAAGAGAGAGCCTATAGAATGGGGGAAAATCTTTACCACATGAACCTAAAATACAGCATTAATCTCTAGGATATAAAAAGAACTAAAAACACTTAAAACTAAAACAAACAAACAAATAAATAAATAAATAAAAATAACAAATAACCCAATCAATAAATGGACTAAGGAACTGAGTAGACATTTCACAGAAAAAACACCAGTCAACAAATATGTGAAAAACGTTCAGCATCTCTAGCATTTAGAGAAATGCAAATCAGAACTAACTCTAAGATTTCATCTCACTCCAGTAAGAATGGCAATTATTAAGGATACAAGCAACAATATACGTTGGGGAGGATGCGGGAGAAAAGTACATTCATATTGTTTTTGGGAATCCAAACTGGTGCAACCATCATGGAAAGTAGTATGAAGATTTCTCAGAAAACTTGGAATAGAACCATCATTTGACCCAGCTATCCCACTTCTCAGTTTATAACCAAAGGACTTAAAATCAGCATATGACAGTAACACAGCCACATCAGTGTTTATAGGAGCTCGTTTCACAATAGCTAAACTATAGAACAAAGCTAGGTGCCTTTCAACAGATAAATGGATTAAGAAAATGTGGTATATATACACAACAGAATATTACTCAGCCTTATAGAAGAATGAAATTATGGCATTTTCCAGTAAATGGATGGAACTGGAGGGTATCAAGCTAAGCAAAGCAAGCCAATCCCCCCCAACCAAAAAGCCAAATGTCTTCACTGATATGTGGATGCCAATTCATAATAAGGGGGGATTAAGTTACTTTGGATTAGATAGAGGGGAGTGAAAGGAGGGGAGGTGGTAGGGGAGTAGGAATGATATAGAATGAATTGGACATTATTACCCTTTGTGCATATATGATTACACAACTGGTGTAAGTCTACATCATGTACAACCAGAAGAATGAGAAGCTATTCTCCATTTATAAATGATGAGTCAAACTGCATTCTATTGTCATGTATAACTAATTAGAACAAATAAAAAATGCAAAAAAAAACCCCTACAGAATTGCCCTTATGAAACCATATGCAAAGCAATATACCATATGGTAGCAATTACTGAGCACTAGTTAAATATTTTTATTTTACATAGATGTTGGGGTTTTGGTGATAACTGGGGAATAAACTTTACTTTAGTCATATTGTTAAAAGTATATAAAGTATATCATAGGATATCAGGAGAGCTGGAACTGCCCCATCCAGTGTAACTAGTCCCTAGGTATTGAGTGTTTTTAGGCAACAAGGTGGACCAGGATCTTCTTATGGACACTATTTTTCTAGGTAATAAAAAAATTCTTCAAGTGACTATTAGGAGTTAAAATAAATTATTGAATTATTCATTTTTAATTAATTTCTTTTAAAAGATGACATTTAAGCTATCACTCCTTAACAGTCAATTGTATGTATTAAAAGTTTAATTTTCTTTGGTTTCAAAATACTTTATATTTATTCTTCTAAAATGATCAATTGAAGAATCCAGATGGACTATAAGAATGTATTTGTCATTTTGTGTGACTCAGACTAAAGTTGCTTATTACCATTTTATCCTTTTTAGATAGAACATTGAGAAAGCCATCTGAGCCTGATTTTAACCAAATAGATTAGTATCTCTAACCAAGATTGACTTGCTAAATTTCAACAAAAAATTTTTCAAGATGTGTAGTTGATGACAGCCTAAACCATCTTTTTTTGTTCTTTTAGATATATATGACAGTAGAGTATATTTTCACATTTTTATAAAATCTAGAATATATCTTACTCTAATTAGGATCGCTGTTCTGTGGTTGTACATGACGTGGAGATTCATATATGTACACAGGAAAGTTGTGTCAGATTCATTTCACTGTCTTTCATATTCCCATTCCTGCTCCTTTCCCTTTATTTCTCTTTGTTGAATCCACTAAACTTTTGTTCTTCTCCTTCTCCACGTTGTTGTCTATTAGCATAAACATATCAGAGAGAACACTCAACCTTTGGTTTTTGGGGATTGCCTTATTACACTTAGCATGATAGTCTTAAGATCCATCCATTTATCAGTAAATGTCATAAGTAATTGTTTTTTTATGGCTGAGTAATATTACATTGTGTATATATAGACCATATTTTCTTTACCCATTTATCTGTTGAAGGGCAGCTAGGCTGCCTTATGAATTGGCACCAAAACATACATAAAGACCAATGGAATAGAACAGAAGACATAGAGACAAACCCACATATATACAGTTATCTCAAACTAGACAAAGTCACCATAAATATACATTGGAGAAAAGATAACCTCTTCAAAAAATAGTGCTTGGGAAACTGGAAATCTACATGGAGCAGAATGAAATTTGACCGCTATCTTTCACACTACACAAAACTTAATTCAAAGTGGATCAAGTACTGAAGCATTAGGACAGAAACCCTGTGCCTACTAAAAGAAAAGGTAAATCCAACATTCCATCATGTTGGCTTAGGAACCAAATTCCTTAACAAGACTCCTAAAGCACAAGAATTTAAATCAAGAATTAATAAATGGGATTGTGTCAAATTAAAACATCTTTTAAAATAAGTCAATCCCTTACTTTTCAATAGTTTACCTTAAAAGATAAACATTTGTAGTAACCACTGTTGTGTAACTACCCAAGTTACATTTTATTCTACCTGAGACCTGCTCCTGAAATCTCATGGAATAATAATAATAATAATAATAATAATAATAATAATAATAATAGTAATGATAACAATAATAAGCATAGGTGAAATAACAACAACTGACTTATATATGTCAGGCCAGGTTTATGTACTTTAAAAGTAGTTAATCTTCACAAAATTCCATGATGAAATCACTATCACCAATTTAAAGAGAAGTTGGAGCAACCTGAAAGGTTCTGCAGATCCCCGTAACAAAGCTTGAATTCTAATCCAGGAAGAGCCAACAAACAGTAACTTATTATATGCACCCAAGCCACAGATGTGTTCTAAATTTCTAAGCCAAGAATAGTAAGAGTTTTTCAAGAATTGGAATAAAATATGTTTTAAGCATTCAAGGACATAATATTCCACTGGAAACTCTTAGAAGTATTGTAGTTTTTCTTGACTTATGTATCTCAGTCTTCTGGGTATTTATTTACAAGGGTAATTCAAAGAGAAAACATTAATTCCAGAGTTAGAATTCTTCTTCTCTCTCACTGGACATGAAAAAAAAGCATGTTACTCTAAAGACTCTGTCAGTTGTATTAGAAGATAAAGCAAAGCTGGCTTAATGCAAAGACTAGGCTCTGAGACACCACAACTGTTGAGAGTATTTTGTACTATAAGCAGACTTTGAGTGCACACTCTAAAAAGACTGTGGAATGCCATCAACAAGCAATAAAATAAAACATTCAATAAAAATATATTTCAATGGTACTGAAAAATAAGATTATAAAGCAATATGTGTGATATGAGTCCATATGGCTCACTGTCGGTGTGGGCTCATACCTTGTGTTTAAACACACACAGGTTCTTTTATGGACATATGTATCTGGCTATTCCATGTTTATCCCCATGGCCCTGAGGTTCATGCTATATCATAAATCACTTAAAAGCTGAATAAGCGTGTAATATGCAATGACAATAATATAATACCATATGTTAATATACTGATGCATATGTAACATATCAATATATAATTAATAAAATATAAGCATTTTATCTTTTACCAAGCACTCTTGGAAGAACTATTTTTAAGTCCTGCTTAGTGTTCCAGTGTATGACTGAAGGTTCATTTTGTTTGGCTCCATTTTTTACTGATTTGTACATGTTTAAGTAATAAATGTCAGTATATTTTCCTTTTATTTCATATATTGATGATTACTTTCTCAGGAAATATAGGAAATATAGGAAATATCATAGAGGATTGCAGTCTCGGCTGGGCACAGAATCACGAGCCACCACACAGCTTTGTAGATTCAAACATCAATTCTTTATTCCCGAACTCACACCGGCCTCCACACACGTTCTGGGGCAATCCCAGTTCTACTGCCACCCAAATCACCTACTCCACGAGGCTTATTTCCAAAAATGCTCTCTGAATCTCACGAGAGTTCAACAGGAGCTTAGGCAGCAGGAACGCCCTAATTCCAGCAGCAATAATCCTCAACATCGAACTTCCCTAAAATCCAAGGTCTTAAACTGGGAACGCCTTAAACTTGTCTTAAACCGGGAACGCCCTAAACCCAAGGATTGGGATACTTCCTCAAACTGCAGGATACACCCTAATCCTGGATCCACCCTCGTCCTTGGGCAGGGTCACCTAACATGCAATGTCAACAGCGAAATTAACATGGGGTACGCTGGCAAGGAAATTTCCTACTTGGTAATGGCCCTCAGCAGAGGATAAGAATCATGTACCTTTTAAGAATTTGATTTTAAGCTCAGGACTTTCTCTGCTCTCTTTCTTGTTGAAATAGGATTTTCACAGTCTGAAAGGCACGTGTCTCAGTAATGGGACTGTGTTGAGTGAATGTCATGTAAACCTATCCCACTGAGTTCTAGAAACATCCTCCATCCATCCTGAATGTTTCCTCAGGCCTTCTTCAGTCAAACACCACTCACAGTTGGCCATCACTGACAGAGACTGTTTCTTCCATTTAACTTTGGAAATGAAGAGTCATATACTCTTTTTGTTTTGATTATTTTACTCAACATAATGTTCTTGAGATTCTTTCATGTTGTTAGTGTATTACCAGTTTTTATCACTAAGTAGTATTTGCTGTTGATGGGTGGATATTTGAAATTTCTCACGTGGGACCTATTATGAAACGATATTATTATAGCCATTTTTATACAAGTATTTTTGTGAAAGTGTCTTCATATCCTTTAGATACATATCCAGAAGCGGAATTGTTGGGTCCTCTGGTAGATGTACGTTTAACTTGCAAAATTCGATTGCCATAGTGGCAGCATTGTATGTCCCCACCAGTGATTTGAAATGGTCTCAGGTCCCCATATTACAATAGCAATTCCAAACTTATACACTGCTAGCAATTTCTAACTTTTAAGGATGGCATAAATTATATGATTATAAGATCTGGAAATCTTTAGATATACTTGAATACACCACAAAAAAGTGTGTGTGTGTGTGTGTGTGTGTGTGTGTGTATGTGTATAAAAATAATCTGTGACTTCATTGCCAAGAAAATTAGAAAATGTTAAAAAGTCAATCTTAAACTGGGTACATTGGTGCTTACCCGTAATCCCAGCAGCTTGGGAAAACTGAAGTAGGAGGATAGTGAGTTTAAAGCCAGCCTTAGCAAATTAGTGAGTCCCTCAGCAACTTAGTTAGACTCTGTCTCAAAATATATATATATTTTTTTTTCATAAAAGATAATGTTTACAAGTGAGTAGTTTGTTAGCCTGATTTCTGTCTATGGAAGTTTGGGGTTCCCAGGCTTAGTATCATTTTGTATTATATGTGATTATTAGTCCAATTATTATATATATATATATCTCAGACTTAGGATGTGGCTCAGTGGTTAAGTTCCCCTGGGCTCAATCCTTGGGGGAGGGAAATATATATATCAACACCTAAATTAGGTCTAGGCATGAATAAGACTCTTTGAGTGTGCCCTGGCATTCAGTTTCCTATAAACTAAACAAATGAGTTATCTGTATTCCCTTCTTCAATACACACAGTCACACACACACACACACACACACACACACACACACTGTACTAACAACTCTAAGCCCAGGATCTCAACACCTAAACTAGATCTAGTTATGAATAAGACTATTTGAGTGTACCCTAATGTTCAGTATCTTGTAAGCTAAACAAATGATTTATCTGTATTCCTTTCTTCAAAAACTCAACATATGATGGTGGAACAAGAATAAAACAACTACTGCTCAAAAATGGAAAAGGAAGAGGCAAAGAGGATTTGCTATTCTAAATTCTTAAATATATCTGGCATCTGTAGGAAGTTCTTGGATTGGGACTCAGTTTTACCACTTTTTATAGTTTACCCATATTTCTTGCCTTCACCCACTGTGCTCTTAACCCTTTATACGTTCCTTTTTTCATAAAAGATAGATAGTGTTTACAAGTGAGTAGCTTGTTAGCCTGTTTTCTGTCTATAGAATTTTGGGGTTCCCAGGCTTAGTATTATTTTTATATTATATGTGATTAATAGTCCAAGTGTTCACACCAATACAATTCTTCTAAAACTTTGTAGATTTCCCATGAACATTCCTAAGTTACATCTTTAGACAAAAAAATAGAATTCACAAATTCTTTCAGGAGAAGTCCTCCTCTGTTTTAGGTTTCTGCTGAGAGACAATTTCCCCAGCAATCTTAGATCTATAGTTTAAGAGAGAAGTTCAAGTTGGTGAATATTTGAAGTACTTTGAGTTATTTTTTTATACCATTGAATCATCTTCTGAATCACTCATTGATAATAGCTATTGATATTTGCTTCATAAAAACAATGATGAAATACTGATGAATGCATATGATGCATATGAAACTATGATGATATTTTACCTACGTGAGTCAGTACTTCAACCACAATGCATTAAATATTTATATGCAAAGAAAGACCACAAAAGAAGCTGTTTTCATCAGCTTTTTTGTTGCTGTGACTAAATGAGCTGACTAGCACAATTGTAGAGGAGATAAGGTATATTTAGGAACTCACTGTTTCAGAGGTCTCAATCCATAGACAGCAGGCTCTTTTCCGTGGGGCTCAAGTTGAGGCAGGACATCATGGCGGAAGAGTGTGACAGAGAGAACCAGCTCACATAAAGATCAGAAAGCCGAGAGAGAGAGAGGTCTCCGCTTGAGAGATACAAATATGTACCCAAAGCCACGCCCCCAATTCCCACTTCCACAGCTACAACTGGCCTGCCTTCAGTTACCACTCAGTTAATTCCTATCAGGGGGTTAATCACTAATTAGGTTAAGACTCTCACAACCCAATCATTTCTCCTCTGAAGCTTCTTGCATTGTTTCACATGTGAGCTTTTGGGAGACACCTTATATCCAAACCACAACAAGAGTGTAAACCAATGACTTGTAAATTTAAATTTTCTTTCTTTAGGCAAAGGTTGTGTTCTCTTTTTTTTTTTTTGCATTACTTTATTTGTTTCAATTATATATGAGAGTAGAATGCGCTTTGATACATCATGTATAATGGAGTATAATTTCTCATTCTTCTGGTTGTACATGATGTAGAATCACACTGGTTTTGTAGTTAACATCTGTACATAGAGTAATAATGTTTGATTTATTCTTCTATCCTTCCTACTCCCATTCCCCCTCCTCTTCCTTCACTCCTCTCTATCTAATCCAAAGTAACTCTATTCTTCCCTAGAGCCCTCCCCCACCCCATTATGAGTTAGCATCTGCATATCAGAGAAAACATATGGCCTTTGATTTTGGGGGACTGGCTTATTTTGCTTAGCTTGATATTCTTCAGCTCCATCCATTTACTGGAAAATGTCATAGTTTCATTCTTTTTTAAGGCTGAGTAATATTCTATCACACACACACATATATGCATTATATATATATATATATATATATATATATATATATATATATATATATAATTCATTCATCTGTTAAGGGCATCTAGGTTGATTCCTTAGTTTAGGTATTGTGAATTGAGCTGCTATAAATAATGATATTGCTGCATCACTGTAATATGCTGATTTTTAAGTCCTTTGGGTATAAACCGAGGAGTAGGATAGCTGGGTCAAATGGTTGTTCCATTCCAAGTTTTCTGAGGAATCTTTATACCACTTTCCATAACGGTTGCACCTATTTGCAGACCCAGCAACAAAGTAAGAGTGTACGTTTCCCCCTACGTCCTTACCAACATTTATTGTAGCTTGTATCCTTGATAATTGCCATTCTGGCTAGAGGTAGATGAAATCTTAGAGTAGTTCTGATTTGCATTTATCTAATTGTTAAAGATGTTGAACATTTTTGCATATATTTATTGATCAATTGTATATCTTCTTCTGAGAAGTGTCTGTTCAATTCCTTAGTCCATTTACTGATTGAGTTATTTCTAAATGTGTGTATATATATATATATATACACACACATATATTAAATAAACTTAATATATATATAAACTTTATATATATATATATATATATATATATATATATATATATATATATATATATTTAAGTTTCCAGGTGCTATAGTTTCTAATTCTATCCTTAAAATGCCATTAAGTTAACAAAACGAAGAACTAATCATTCTTCTAATTTTTTGAGCAGAAGCTCCCTGAATTAGAAATTTCTCTCAGCCTGAAATGATACAATATAATTATTCATAGAAAATTTGTATTTCTGTTTTTGAGGAAGAAAAGGGAAACGCTAAGGAATTATTTTATCTAAGAGTATTTCAATATGTTATAAACAATTTTCCTTCGCTATAATTACCATAAAAACCTCAAAAATTGTGTATGAATGAAAAGCTAGCAAGATGAAATAAGCATGGAAACTGGTTTTAATAACCTTAGCTATCAAAGTCATTGTGAGTAACTAGAAATGCTTCATTCAGAACTGTTTTATAGAGTGATTAAGTGTGATTTGCATAATTTTCTTTTCAAGTAAAAATAGATGTAAAATATTTTGGAAAATGAAAGCAGAAAAGTACATCTGAACAAAATATTTCAGAAAGTAGCATAGGAGAATTAAATTTATATTTTATGTAATTTTATGGAAAATATATCTGAAACAATTTATCCTATTTAATTATTGATCAAGTCTTTAAATCATCCATTCATTCAACAAATAATTTCAGCCAGATCTTTGCCAAGTTTTAGCATGCAAATCCTTATATATTTGCCAAATCTGAAATTGGTTCTATTGAAAGATGTAATAAATAAATAAACATTCTACATGTAACTACATCTGAAAGCCAGAATTGGGTAGTCCAATTCAACAAATAATGAATGATTCATTTTATAGTTGAAATTTTAATGTATCTAGGAGTCTAATAGACTTTTATAAATGTTGTTTTTGTTTTATAAAATTGCAGATGCTGAATAGTACAAAAAGATAGGATGCATGTTATAAATTAGCAAGTGAAACTAAATGAGACAAGCTATTTATATAAGCCAATTTTATAATGAAAACACTTTCCTCAGGACTTACTTCTAAAGTAGAATAAGCATCCTGAGAACACTGATTGGAATAGATGGCAGTTTTTACATATATGAAGCAACAGAGTTTATGATTGCTTTATGTTAAATGAGACTCCACATATTTTCTGATGCTATCGCCCACTGTTCTCTGTCTATCTCTGAGCAATGATTGATCAGATCTCAGGAACGTGGGTGGTTCTTTTCATGGTTTTGAAGAAATCAGAGCATAGCAGAAGAAACTAAAGAATGACAAAAAAGGTGACAGCTAATAGAGTTGACTGGTCTGTTCCTCCCCCCCCCCTTTTATAATTCGACCTTTGCAATGCAGAGAGAATATGACAGTGGAGAAAACACAAGTTTTGGGATCAGTCATCAGATGTGCTAGTATTTTTATATGATTAGAAATATAATTATAAAATGTTGCATAACATTTGTACAGTTAAGAAGACTATTATTTTTAGGTTGCTTGATATTATGAAGCATTGATCTAAGCAATTTAAAAAAAATATTTACCTATACGGCAACCGCTTGAGGTGGATATCCCTCAATTCCCTTGAAAACTAAATTTCCCATTTACAATTGTACATATAACATATTTTTTTGGGGGGGCTGCCTATTGCAAAAGTTATTTTTAGTTTGGATATTAAAACAAATTACAATTCAAAGCATCCAGCTTGAACACAAACTCTTGATTTATAAAATTACATCAGTCATATAACTATGGTGAAGACACTATTGACAGCATATAACATGATTTCAATCCTCATTTTACAGATTAGAAATTGAATCTCAGATGAGTTAAGAATCTGCTCCAGGTTTACATGAACAGTACGACACAGAGTTGATTTGGAACTGGACTGGAGCCAAAACGATCAGGCCACCCTCAAGGACAATTCCAAGTTTGTAAAACATGAAGCTTAGAGAACATTGAAGGCTACCAATAAAAGATAATATGGAACATTTTAAAAAACTGCATTATCTAGAAATACAAAAAGTTGAATTTTTTAAAAAGCTGACAAATGTCACAATCTCACAATAACAGAAAAAAAGAAAACATTTTTAAGTTAATGAATTAGCATGCATCTCTGGGCACTTTGTCTTTTGATAAATATTTTATAGTGGTATTTTTATTTTAGATAATAGATATCTGCTTTGCTCTTTGACATGAAAATTTCTTGTTTATTATTCAGTTTTAGAATGTGTGAAATATACAACTATCATTAATGAACTCATGGTAATTGTGCTGTAAATTTGGGCCATACCAATACAGAATGTTGACTTTTCCCATTTTAACATCTTCCTATATGGCTCATTTACAGTTTTCTCCCGAAAGGAGATAGTTTCTGTTTTGATTGATCCTGGGTGAGAACCCAATTCTCCATTTTTGCCTATACACATATGATGACTGAAAACATATCTGTGGAGAAGCTTCTCTCTCTAACATTTCATATTCCATTTTTATTCTAGGACCATATGTGTCCCCTGTGGTTACCTAGTCACTGGACATGTCACAGTGTGGTGTATGCCATTGGCCCTGCATCTCCCTGTAACCATGCTGGTGAGTTGGAACAACTCCAGTAGGAAAATGTTGTGTTTCCTCTGAAGTAACCGCAGTCACTTAGGCCTACGTAAATATAACTGCACAACATTCCCACATATCTCACCAAACCTTGAGTGAGTATGTGTCCTGCACAATCCTGGTTTACACAGATTTCCCCAGCATGTTCATTTCTCCTTCCCACTTTAATTATCAAATGTCTCTTAATTTGGAAATAACTGCCCAAATGTCCAAATTTTCCAAATTGAACAAGTGATCACTTATACAACCAGACTGAATCAATCCTTAATACCATGTTGACTGGGGAGAAAATTTCTTGAAACTATCACAAGTATACAATAGCAAACCACTAGTTATGTTGACTTCTATGTGCTCTGCTTCCTTAGAAAAGTATTAAATTTTTTGGAATGGTTGAAGGGTAATGGATCACTCAATTTTCTTTAGCTAAAATTGAGTGGAAGAAGAACAACAAATAGATCCATAAATAAAAGGGGAAAACCTCATGAAAACAATAAAAGATATATCTTCATCAACAGCCTCTTAACTCTGAAAAGTAGAAGCCATCATAAAACTCCAAAATTCAAATATGATGTAACATAAAGTCGTTGCTGTCTCCACCTTCCAGAGGTGATGATAGTCAGCAAATTCCCAAAACTCACACTGTTGTTTCCACGCTGTCTGAATTACAGAGATAAGGTGAATGCTCAAGAAGTAGCCCAGTAAAATATCTTAGAGTAGGGACTCATACGTAACCAGCCTCAAATTTTCCAAGAGAAGATTGGTAGGGACCTATGGCTTTGCAGGGCTTCCTACTGATTTGCAGAAATAATTTGTAGTCCACACACCCTCCAACATAGGTGAGATGTAGAACCTGACTAGGAAGACAAAACACCTTTAACAAAATTTCAGAAGGGAGTGTGTGGACCTAACATCCCATAAAGGTTGCCATTCACCCATCTGCTCTTCTCTATCTAATCCACTTGTTAATATGAGAAGAACGTCTCTTGAAGTCAATCACAGCCTTTAAATTAATTGAAGGGTTAGAATGAGTGCATTGCTTATTAGGCAACGAGAATACCAAAGGTATTTTGTGCAAGTCATATGGAAGTAGGGTTCATGTGAATGATGTTTGAAGTAGAAATTGAACAAACCAAAGCCAGAAAGAAGGAAAGGAAAAACATGCAGAAGGGTGGTAAATTCAAGTTAATTATTTTAAATGTTATTGAAATGAAACTTTGTTTAGAAAGTGCTCACATAAAAACCAGTAGTGATTCTTATTAGAAAGAACTTCAGACCCTTCAATTATTTTTCCTTGATACATAATTTAATCTTTCAAAATATTATGCATAGAGTACAATCTATGTATTTATAAATTGTGGATGTTATTGACTGCTTCTGATGGCAGGTAAGGATTTAAAAATAATTAAACCATTTCTTTTCTCCTGTCTCCCCATAAATGTCTGTCAGTTCAATATTTTTCCAAGAGAAAATTATTACTTAATATTTTCATTATTATGATGAGGTCATACAATGTGAATGTGTATTTTCTTTCCATTCAAATTTTTTTTGTTACAAAAGTTTTCAATGTCTTGAACCTTTGAAAAATTTTTCCTATGTTTGTACTGATTGTGTGAGCTTCTCCATAATTTTTCAATTACTTGATCAGACTGTGTCTGATCCTCCTTATTGCTGGCAATATCTCCCTCGGTGTCTGAAGCTTTCTGCTATCTTCCCAAGCCAGACTGCTGCTTTCGAAGCTGCTCCAAGGTTGCTTCCCTGGAGTCTCCCTTCATTTTTCTCTCATAGTACAGCTCCATTTTCTAATTCTGTTTGCTATCTACTTTTTTATTTTAAGAGAGCTACTTCTATAGATTCAATAAAAATCGCATTTGACTTTCATACTATGATAGGTGGGTCAAAATAACCGGGGAACACACCTTGTTAAAAGCATCATATTTCATTCAATACTTGGTAAAATAAGGCAATATTTAAACAATGAGTTTGGTTATTTGACTCATGAGGAAATAAAAGTTGAAATGACAATTCAGTATTGTTGATAGTTAGTTACAGAGAAGATTAGTACTAATATGATGTATTAAAGTTATCTTGATCGTGCAATTACTTGGTGCACTAAGGGTGTGAACTGTATAATTAATAATGCTCTAGGAGCAAACCTTCCAATAACAGCGCCCTAAAGCATTGAAGGTAATTTCTCTCATTCAAGAAATCTATCCTAGCTGATTGTGATGGCATATTCCTGTAATCCCAGAACTTGGGAGACTGAGGCATGAGGACTGCAAGTTTGAAGGTGTCCTCAGCAACTTCGTGAGACTGTATCTCAAAAACAAAACAAAACAAAACCTGGGGATATACCTCAGTGTTAAAGTGCCAGAGTTTCAATCCCCAGTACTGAAAAAAATATCTGTCCTGCCACTAAATCAAATGAATAATAAGAACACACAGAAAATTAAACAGATTAAAGTAACATTTGATCACATTGCTCTAATTTTACACTTTTATGAGAATATAAGGTTAGGACAAAAGGAACTCCAAATTATCTTGAATTATTCTTAGTAGGTTTTCAATTGGTAGTATTTAAACAGAAATTATAAAAGAAATTGGCACATGATATAATTGGAGAAAATAAAAATACATTCCGAGGTTTAAAATCAGGATTTACTGTGGGAGAAGGACATGGGCATGGGGAATGGATGGTGTTGGAGCTGTCTATTGCTGGGTTCCACAGGAGATGTCAATGTGAACGCCTGGCATTTAAAGCAAATATGACCTGTCTTATCTCTGTCCCCTGGAAGAGCTTAGAAGCAATAAAACATGAAAGCAACCACATTAACACACCTATGCAGATTGCTATTCTTACTAACAGAAAATATAATGCTAATTTTAAATACAGAGTACATGTATGATGAGGTGATCCTAGGACATATGGTCATGCCAGAAAATGAGGTGTCTGAAGACCAGTAGATACATGTTAAAGACAATAACAGTGTGGATTTGGTTTGATTGGGTTCCCACATTGAGCATCTGATCCAAAATAAAAATGATGCAATGGATTATAGCAAACCAAGTAACAAAGACCATAGTCTTACATGTTACACAAAAGGATAGGATGGTGAAAAGAGAAAGGCAATATATGAAGAAAGAATGAGAAATTGCCTTTATTGCATATGCCATAATATTAATTTATTCAGGTGATGCTCATCAGTGAATATCAAAATCACTAGTTGAAAAGTTCATGGAAAATAGGGTATTCTTAAAGCATGAAAATATCACACACAAATTTAATAATATTAAATATTTAATAATAGCAATGGAAAATGGAACGTCACAAATGGTTAGAGTCTGTAAATAAGTCAGGATGGCGCCTGGCATTTTTCCAGAGGGAGTGGTTTGTGAGGTGGCACCAGTGAGCCATTAAGTGTGGAGATTCCTTATTGGTTGACTGCTGTATCTAGTTTATGTTAATTAAGATAAGCTGTGTGGAATGTATATATACCCCTCCTGTCCTACAATAAATAGCTCCTACTCCTGCTGTATCAATGTACACAAGTTGCTCGTCACCCCCCGGTTATTTTGCTGCAGCCGGACTGCAGCAACAAATGACAAATTTGGCAGATTTGAACAAATCATTAATCTTCACCTCACCTGAGACCTGCTGACATTGTCGGCTTCATGGGAGACAACAGGAAGTGTTATGCACAGTGCTGTGGGTGGGGTGTAGCTTGAGTGTCCCTCAAGGGTCCATTATGATCAGAAGCTTGGTCCCTAAGGTGGCACTGTTGGGAGATGGTGGCACTTTTGGGAAGTGGTGCCTACTGGAGGTCATTAGGATGTTGTGGGTAGTTGGCAATAGACCCGTTGGTGTTTCTCCTGTGATCTCTTGGTAGTTTTCCTGATACCACCTTGAATTCTCCCAAGGGTGTTGCTATAAAAGGAACAAACCTGGACCCTTTCATTCTTTTCTGTGCTCCTAGTCTGGGATGTTATCACTTATTCTACACACATTCCTCACATTGGTATCTGTCATCTGAAATGATATGGCCAAGGGACCAACCTCCCCATACAGCCTGTGCTATCTGAACAAACTTCAAATCTCCAAAACTAAAACTTAAGTTAAACTCTTCTTCATAAGAAACCTGTGCCAGGTAGGTCATCACAACGCTAGAGATCTGATTAATTTATCCAATAGCGTCAGCTGTGAAGTGGTACGACAAGAATGCTTAACCTGATCTAATTTGTGGTATATTCTGCAATAAAAATTGCCTTGGCATTTCAAAATATCAGTCATATGAAATGAGGTAGGACAATCTGTTCTAGATTGAGAGGATCAGCGAATGCATGGTCTTGTTTGGATCTCTGATAAGGAAACAGAGAAACAGAACATACTTGAGTGATAAATGACACTCGTAAATTGTATTTAAATAATATTTTCTATAATATTTATGCAACACCTTATTCAAATTTCATGAGCAATAATGACTTGACTGTGGTTATATTGACAAATGTTCCAGTTCAGGAGGTTTGTGATAAAAAGAGGCATAATGTCCATCTCTTACTTTCAAATGCTTCATCAGATAAAAACTGTGCATGTGTGTGTGTGTGTGTGTGTGTGTGTGTGTGTGTGTGTGTGTTTACTTTTTTCTGTTTCTGAATCAATAATATATTTTTCAAGAAATTTGACTCTGTTTTTAAATGGTGAAATTCATAGTCATGCTATCCTCCTATCTTTTATTTATTTATTTATTTATTTATTTGTTGCTCAAGACAATACAGTGATCTTGACATATCATACATTTGATTCAAATAGGGTATGAATTCTCATTTTTCCATGTGTACAAATTGCAGGATCACATTGGTTATACATCCATGTGTATACATACAGCAATCCTAGTGTCAGTTGTATTCTTCTGCCCTCCCTTTCCTCCTTCCCCTCCCCTCCTCTCCCATCACTATTCTCTACCCATTCTACTGTGACACTTACCTCTCTCTTTTTTCCCCTTCCCCCTCACACCATCCTATATGTATTTTGTGAACCCATGAGGGTCTCCTTCCGTCTTCCGTGCAATTCCCCTTCTCCCTCCCTTTCCCTCCCACCTCTTTTCCTTGTTTCATGGTAATCTTCTTCTCATGCTCTTCCTTCCTACTCTGTTTTGAGTCAATTCCCTTATATCAGAGAAGACATTCAGCATTTGATTTTTAGGGATTGGCTAACTTCGCTTAGCACAATCTGCTCTAGTGCCATCCATTTCCCTGCAAATGCCATGATTTTGTTATTTTTTAGTGCTGAGTAATATTCCATTGTGTATAAATGCCACATTTTTTTTTATCCATTCATCTGTTGAAGGGCATCTGGGTTGGTTCCACAGTCTAGCTATTGTGAATTGTGCTGCTATGAACATTGGTGTAGCTGTGTCCCTGTAGTATGCTCTTTTTAGGTCTTTTGGGTATAGTCTGAGAAGGGGTAGCTGGTTCAAATGGTGGTTCCATTCCCAGCTATCCAAGGAATCTCCATACTGCCCTCCAAATTGGCTGCACCAATTTGCAGTCCCACCAGCAATGTACAAGTGTACCTTTTTCCCCACATCCTCGCCAACACATGTTATTGTTTGACTTCATAATGGCTGCCTTTCTTACTGGAGTGAGATGGTATCTTAGAGTGGTTTTAATTTGCATTTCTCTGATTGCTAGAGATGGTGAGCATTTTTTTGTGTACTTGTTGATTGATTGTATATCCTCCTCTGTGAAGTGTCTGTCTAGATTATTGGCCCATTTGTTGATTGGGTTATTTGGGGTTTTTTTGTTGTTTAACTTTTTGAGTTCTTTGTATACCTTTGGATAAAGAATCTCTAGAGACACCACACTTTCATTTCATTCTTTTCTTGCCATCCTATCCTTTTGCATTTTTTCTCCCTGTGATCAGTCTTTCTACTGGTTTATCAGTTTGTTAATAATTGAGAAGAATCAGGATTTGGCTTTGTTGATTTTCTCTATGTTGTCTGCTTTGTAGTTCATAGGTTTCTTCTTATTAGTATATACTTCTTTCCTTCTGAGTTCTTTAGTAATAATTTGCTTGACTTTTTGTTAGCTTAATGAAAGCATGAATCATTCATTTCAACTTTTCCTCTTTTTTTAATATTATACATAGGTAAAAACTTACATCAAAAACAACTTAACTGCATCCTAACTGGGTTCAAACCCCAATACCCCCTCAAAAAAAGCTACCTCATATGTAAAGTAGTTTTCTATTGTTTGCTAAATAATATTGAAATGAACAGTGGAGTGCTGTACAGACTGGTCTAGGCTTTCAGTGGTTTTGCAACTTTAGTAAAGCTCAACTCCTTTCTGGTTTCCTTCTGGGGTGTGGCAATCTCTGTTTTTGTTGTTTTGTTTTCTTATTTATTTATTTTTTGTTGCTGGGGATTAAACTCATGGGCACTTAGACAATAAGCCATATTCCTAGCCCTTTTTATTTTTTATTTGAGACAGGCTCTCAGTAAGTTGTTTAGGCCCTTGCCACATTGTTGAGGCTGGCTTTGAACTTGGCGATCCTCTTGTTTCAGCCTGGAATTACAGGCATGCAAGACCATGCATGGCTAATCTCGGAGTTTGACTTGGAGTATGGCTGGTCTCTTTCTCCTCAGTTCTGAATGACTGCAGGAGATTCTGTTCTTGCCCTTGTGGGGTGACAGCTTAGCTCTTTAATCTTCCCTCCTGAGTACCTCAAATTATAGCATGTATGTTGAGGAGGAGATTAATGTGCACTGTGGAGAGCTTTACCCTCTTGTGCAACCTTTCATCTATGCTTGGTAAGAAAGTGGGATATTTTACTCTCCCTTTTTAATTTTATTTATTTGTTTTTGTGTGGTGCTGAGGCTCGAAATCAGTGCCTCACACATGCAAAGCAAATGCTCTACAAACTGGGCTATAATCCCAGCCCTTACTGTCACCTTTTATTTAAAAAAAAAAAAAATCAGTGCATTGCCTAATAGTGGGTTCCTCCAAATATAGAGGAGATCACATTCCCTTTTAAAAAACTCCCACCAATCTCCTAGTCTCCCGTGTCACACAGCAATTAGCAACTGCCCCATGGGGGAAACTGGCCATTTGTCCAGTTCCAATGTGTTCTAGTTTCCATGTGTCCTGTTAGTCTCATTACAGCAATGGCTAGGTTTGGCTTTTCCTCTTCTCCTGTGACAGGTTCACTGCTAGGCTATGCTGGTCCTAACCTGTGCTCCAAACTCGGGCTCTAGGAGATGAAAACCTTCAGTGGTCCTCCGCTATTACCATGCTCTCTCTGCCTGCAAGTTTAGTTAATTTCATTCCTCTTGCTTCTGTAAGTCTCTGACTTCTGCAAGTATGAGTTTCAAAATGTATCTATTTCTTTCTAATAATTACACTAGAAAAATAGCTTCCTGCTATTATGTACTACTTAGAAAAGAAAATATTCTCTTTTTCTAGAATTTTTTATAATTATACTCTTACTTTGTTTTCATGTTTACTATATATATATATATATATATATATATATATATATATATATATATATATATATATATAATCCCCAAACTCTATTTTGGCTTATGTACACTAGAATACCATATGTGAAATTAAATCATTCTCTATTATACTATTTTGGTGTGTTTAATTCAGCTTTAAGTTAGTTTACACATAACAGTAGTAGTTCATTTTTTTGCTATATAGATTTCCATTTTATGTACTAGCCAAAACTTGTTTATATATACTATTGATGATAGAAATGTAAAGGATTTTAGAGGTAACTAATGTGGCATTCCAATATAGGGTGTCAGCTCATTTCTTGGGACTTTGTTATGCGTTATTTCCCTTACCAAGTTTACCACATGACTTCAGAGGATTTCTCAAGCTCCAGCCATTTCTTCTACATTCTGGGCAACAGAAAAAATGAAAGAGGTGAGCATAGTCTTTTGAGGATATTTCTAGAAACTGTTCGTATCATTTTCATTTACTTTAATGGCCAGATTTTAATGATTCACTCACCTCCAGGTACATGGGAAGCTGAAATTCATATTTTTCATTTTAGGGAGTAATAGGTTTATGTATAAGTAAAACCTATTATTATGGAATATATTGGGGATAAGGAGACAACTATCCATTCTTTGCCACATTAATAATAAACACTCTGCAACCATGTTTCTATGTATTATTTATAGTTGTTTATGGTGTATGTTTTCCCAGAGTGGTCTTAAATTTATGAGGAAAGCTTTGCTACTAGTGATTGAAAGAGAGTTTTGCCTAAATTGATTCATGTATAACACGTACAGTTAATAAACTATTAGTAATATATATTTTAGACATTTTACAAATATTAGTAGTATATATTTTAGAAATTTGTACATTTTTTATTGTTTACATTATTTTGGCAATAATCATAGCATTGATGTACTACTAACAATAAAGTCTTTATTTAAGAGTAAAATAAACTCTGAGAAAACTAATGGGAAATCCCAAAGTTTATTTTCCTCTGATAACAGCTGATATTTTAAAAATTGTACACTGTGAAGAAAAAAAATGCAATGTAATAATCTGTATTATTTACAGGATTTTAAAAAATATTCTCATGTTATGATTTTGAGTTGTATTGGTGTTTTATTTTTAAGAGAAAAGTAATATGAATTACAAATTATATGTTAAATCATATTTTAAGTTACTGGACAGCTTGGATCTCAAAAACATGTCAATTCCTATAAATTTATGGTGTTTGCACTCTGCTTTCAACATAAAATAAATGTGTTCATTGTAACTATCTTTTTGATAATTATGGACCATAAAATATTGAATTCATTTCTGGGTATTTAAAATTCTGTGAATGTGTAGGAGTCTTTCTCATGACTTTGAATATGGTTGCTTAATATATGATATGCATGCCCAAAGAAAACAAGAGGATAGTAACAAAACAAATATGTGGAAGTCACATGCATTTGAGATTAACGTGAAGCTCACTTTTGACTGCTGGTATAGACAAGATGTAGCCTTTTACCATCCAGTTGTAATGACGGTTGGGTCCAGGTAGCAGGGTGAACCCTTGGGATTAGAAGGAGGAGACAGAGGAGGTAAATGCTTTTCTATGAACTGTCTGTATTTCCTTTCCAGAAATATTGGTTTAGATAGAAAGTGTGAACCCAGGAAGACGAGCAAAATTGATGATGTGACTTCTGTTATGAGACAGCTATTAGAAAATGAATGCCTCTCGCTGAGGTGGAAATTAGAGTTCTCATTTCTCCTATTTATTTATTTATTTATTGGTCACTTCAAATTGTAAGTGAATATTTTTTTGAAAATATGCAAAAGTGAAGGATGAACCAGAAAAAATTGGGGGAGGAGGAAAATCTGCCAACAGTAGGTGGGAAAATAATTGATTAAATATAAACAGGAGCTGTGAATCTGAGGTTCAGCAGGAGTGAGTTTTTGGAGTTCAGAATCTGCTGTGAGATGTTAATAAGAATAATGCAACAGCAGGGCCTAATGCTGACTATGGACTAGATACTTTTAAGTATTGTGCATGGATTAATCAACTTAATTCTTATTAAATAATATGAGGTAGATACAATGGTATTGCTCTGATTTACAAAAGAGGAAGCTAAGGCACAAGCAGGTTAAGCTGTTTGCTCCCAGTGACACAAGTAGTGACCTGGTACATCCAGTTGAACAGAGATCTTCTGGTTACAGAATTGGAGTCTTCACCACTTCTCTGGTGAAAGGCTTTCAGAATTAAGGCAGATAGCAGAAAGGCTGGGTTTCTATTTTAGTGTGAAGGGGCAAGGGATGCTTCATTTATACCAAGAACAGCCACAGAACCCACTGACACATCTCCTAGGAGAGAAGATATAATTCTGAGTAATTTGAGAGTTGGAGTCCTGCAAACTCTCATTGGAAGGGATGACATCTAGACTGTGGCAGGACATCCTGAAATCCAGGGACAGATGAGCAGAGACATGAGAGAAAAAATGTACCTTCATGAGATGGACTAAAATTAAAGATGGACTTTTCATTTGTCAAATTTTCATACTTTCAGAATGGGTAAAGAAAACGTTAAATAATTTTTAGAGCAAGCCCCCCCCCCAAAAAAAAAACAAAACAAAACAAAAACAAGGAATGTCATTGGACCAGAAATGCAAGTGCTTTCTTTTTCCCCCCAAAGACTCAAGATGTTACTTGGGAATCCATCTAAGGAATAAATGCATTACCAGATTGGAAAATAAACCATGGACCTTGTTACATTTTTCTGTTTCCCAAATCAAATGTAACTTGGAGCACTGTGCCCAAATCATGATTGAGTTTTCTTCACAGAGTATGTGAAGTGGCTGATTCAATTTTTGGGAAATCAAGTGATCTCCCATGAGCCCACATAATGAAGGCAATTGGACAAAAAGACTACAGATCAGCATAGTTTCCTCTAAGCATCTCATGCTTGCAGAAGATGACTGAGTAGTAAGGTGGAAAAGAAGAGCCTTTTGAAACTGTGAAGTCTTAGCATTTGTTTTCCAAATGCAATCACCACTTTTTAATTTTTTTTTCTGTAATATTGACAATATTTAAGTTCTGAGAATCTGTTTTTTTTATCTCCCATCAAGTCAAGATGAAAGTATCAACTTGATAGCAATGTTTTGAGTGTTACATGGCATGTTGTGTAAAATTTGAATGGAGTCTGACACCATAAATATAATTTTTCCCGATTACCTTTGAAATTGCTTCTACAATTTTAGCTTCTGAACACTTCTGATATTTTTTAATGTTATATTTAATAAGCTTATTAGAAAACCTTATTAATGAAAGCCAGGAAAAAGAAATATTGTAGAGTTTATTTTGCCAGCCACAGGCCAAGTTGTTCCAACTCCAGGAGGTTCAGTGATCAGTCCAACATAGGTGGATAGTTTAAACAGGGACTGAGCATCCTCTGAGATATGATCTTCAGCCTTAGCCCCAGGGATGAAGACAGCATCCCAACACCAAGCCACAGTCCAGCCTGTGGACAAAAAAAAAACGTGATGTGGATCTCACACATATAACTTCTGCTTTTATTCCCTGATCTTGAACTTAACCATGAGGCTGGAAAGGAGATGGTGGTGATGACATCTGGGGAGACAAGATCTCAGGAGAAAACCCAGCATTTTACAATGTGACCTTGTACGAGCTATTATTAAAGGATAAATGAGTTGCCATGGAAACATGGATGAAGAGCAAGTTTGATCATTTTGAATGAAGGGGTATCTTTTCTCAGCCAGCTTCTTTCCTGATTTCTATTAGTAATTTAAATGTTGACAATAAAAATACACTTTTCTTTTATTGAACCATGTGAAAATGTACTTTTATGTATGAATTTTAAAATACCCGTGTTGTTCTTGATAATTTAAAAAAACTCACTCTCTAAAATTTGGCATTTCCTTGGGATGTGGTCTTATGAGATGGTGAAATGACCATGATGGTAGAAGTATATTCTACAAGTAATTTAACTAACTGTCTCTTATCTGAATACACCACTTCACTCATTTCTTCATTTTAAAATGGATATTAAATAAAAACAGATGTTTGAAACAAATAGCACTGAAGAGTGGAAAGGGAGAGAGGGTGATGAATAGGTGGGGTTAAGCCCTGGGAGGAGCACAATGTCTGCCTCAATACTATTAAAATGAAGGGCTGGATTGAGAAGCAGCCAAGTGGGAAACAAAGATGCTAATGATAAGCTATAAGGTACTTCAAACAGAATTTTCCTGGATATGTGGTCAGCTGAGTGTTCTGATTGACAAGACAGCATTCCTTCTTCCCTACCCTGCTCAGCCAGGGCTGAAATGTGCTAAGAATGCTAAATTAATCAAAGTTACTTCTTCTTTGCTTATTGAATTATCAAGGAGTTTCATGTGTCTTGATTCCTAATTCCACCAGGAAGCTATGAGTGGGCTGGGGATGTGGCTCAAGCGGTAGCGTGCTCGCCTGGCGTGTGCATGGCGCTGGGTTCGATCCTCAGCACCACACACAAAGATGTTGTGTCCGCCGAGAAAAAACTAAAAAAAAAAATAAATATTAAAAAATTCTCTCTCTCTCTCTCTCTCTCTCTCTCTCTCTCTCTCTCTCTCTCTCTCTCTCTCTCTCTCTCTCCCTTTAAAAAAAGAAGCTATGAGTAATACATTTCCAGAACATGAGTGGACATCACATAGGAGCCAAAAATGTGTTAGGTGCTAGAGGTGCTAGAGGACAAACAGGAAAGCATCCATAGTCCAGCAGGACAGACCAACACTTATGTGTTAGAGTCTGTAAACAAGTCAAGATGGTGCATGGCATTTTGCCAGAGGGAGTGGTTTATGAAGTAATGCCAGCGAGCCAGTAAATGTAAAGATTCCTTATTGGTTGACTGCTGTATTTAGCTTATGTTAATTAAGATAAGCTGTGCGGAATGTATATATACCCCTCCTGTCCTAGAATAAACGGCTCCCACTCCTGCTGTATCAATGTACACAAATTGCTCGTACCCCCTAGTTATTTTGCTGCAGCCGGACTGCGGCACTTATGGTCTGGAAAGGAACTCTGCAAGGATGCAGGGGACATAGGCACAGGTGAGGAGAGAACAGAGAAGGTGGCATTGGGCGGACTGGGGATTCTGGAACATTCTGGAGCCAGGGAGGGGCTGAAGGATGGGATTCCGCACCCTCACCCCCTGTAGCTCCAACACATTAGTCAGAGCTGCTTGCGCTCTGACCAGTTTACACATTTACAGGATTTCCTTGAAGGTAGGCATTAACAGGCAATGAAAATTGAAAACCCCATTCCCTGAATGACACGAGTGCCAATCATGAAAATTTTCCTTGGAGATATATATATATATATATATATATATATATATATATATATATACACACACACACACACACACACACACACACACACACACTCAGAATTAACCCTAGTGTACTTTACCATTCAACCACATGTCCAGATTTTGTTTTGTTTTGTTTTGTTTTTTTGAGAGGATCTCATTAAAATGCTCAAGGCCTATCTAAATCCCCAAGGCTGGCCTCCAATTTATGATGCTTCTGTTTCAGCCTCCTGAGCTGCTGGGATTACAGGTGTGTGCTGTTGTATTTAGCTTGTTGTTTCTGACCAATTTATTTTATGGGATTCATGCATGTTGACAAATGTATCTGTACTTCATTTATTTTCAATAATGAACAGCATTTCATTAGTTAAATCTGACATGATTTTTAAAGTTATTTCTCATGGTAATCTCATATAATTTTCTATTGCTAAGAAATTAGTGGGAAGCAGAATTCTGAGACGGCCCTTAAGATTTCCATCCCCTTGTATACGTTTACTTTATAATTACCCACCTGTGACTGTGGGTAAAGAGGGGTACAGATATGATGGATTTTACATCATAAGTTTGTATTATAAGCCCAGGTGAGGAGATTTTGAAGTGTACTTAATTAAGGTTGAAAACCAGTTAATTTTGAGATTATTCTATGTGAACTAAACCTAATCAAGTGTTTGCTTAAAAAGGGCTGGACCCTTCCTGAGAGGTGCAATAAATGGTCTTGATGGCTTTAAGTAAGCAAATATTCATGTTGTAAAGTACGTATTGCTTGTTTTAGCTACTGAATCCTCAGGTGTACAGTCAAGGGACTGAATTCAGCTCACCACCTAAGTGAGCTCAGAAGAGGATCTCTCATTTCATGAGACAACTCAGTCCTGAAAGACACTTGGATTCCAACCTGGGGAAACCCTAGGTAGCAGACTCTGCCAATTAGCCTCAGACTCCTGAAAGTGCAATATAATCAAGAGAGATTCATTTGAATCACTAAGATGTGCTAATTTGTTACACAGTAATATAAAACTAGCACATCTAAAAATGTTGCTGTATAATTCCTGATGCGCTTGCATCATTTTTCTTTAGGATATGGACCAAGGGCTGCATTACTGGGTTGTGGGATGACGACGTGTTCACCTCTGCACACTACCAACCCTGCACAAAAAAAAACAGCTTTTTTACACAAGAGAAGAACTAATAATCAAATCATCAGTCTTGTAGCCATGTCTTTTCTCTGATATTCCATTTTTCTGGGAAAATATTTTACTGATTTACTTCCATAGTATAATGAAACAGGAACATAGTTTTTTTTTCTTTTTTTAAGAAATCACCCTATAGTTTTGTATCTCACGTGGCATAGTGTACCCAACTGCATTCTTAAAGTCAAAAATCTTTCTGAAATAGTAATTACAAATGCTAATTTTTAATGTGAAACTACATTCATTTCCAGTTTTTACTTGAGAGAAGACATGCACAGTGAAAAAGAGTGCAATTTCCATTTCTAGAGTGCTCTTCAAATTCATGAGCAAGGCCACAGTAATGAAAGGCTGCTTATACACGTTAGTGCCAGGGCCCAAAGAAAGGTCACTGGGTTTGCTTCCACAGATCTGTTTGCACATGTTGCTAGGCAATGGAAGAAAACCACGACCCTAAAGCTGTAGATTGCCTTTTTCTGACATTCATTATTAAAAACAAACAAAGCTAAGTATAATATGTGCAGGGTTGCACATTTATATAACCTAATTTTTGAAATTTGTTAAACACTAACACCCATTTTAGAAAATAATTTGGCCCCAGTCAACGAATGTGAAGTTTTGTTTCTCATTTTTCCTATGAAACAATTTTTGATCCTTTATTTATTATGATTATTGTATTTAGAACATGACGGATTTCTTTTAAAAATCCTAAGTGATGTTTGGTAGTCTCTTGATACTTGCAGGTTTAATATTTGGGGCTCTGATTTTTCATGAGTGATATTGTTAATTTTCTATTTACCTGCATAATTTTTCAGAGGCATGTATTTGAGAGTGAGTTTAACCAATCATCTAGCAGACATGTTATGTAAGCCATGTTTTTCCTACATAGGCTTTATTTCTGGTGAAGCCAGAAAAAGGTATTACAATTATTGCAAGAAAGTAAGGAGGGAAATAAAGAAGGGAGAGCACATGTGAGAGAGAATTGAAGAAAACATTTAAATACATATCTCCATAGGCATATGTCCAGTGCCCAGGACCTACTTCAAAGGTAGGATTTGCACGTCCACAGCTGTGCATGGTTTCAATGTAACCAGAGAGAAACCAATTGCTCCCTGGGTTTGGAGTTCCACTTCCCCTTCTCCTGGTGTATTACTAGTATACATGTTCCCATTCCTCAAATCTTCATTAACACTTGGCTTAATCTTTTTCCAGCTGATCATAACGAAATATTTCATTGTTCCTGTACTAGTTTTCTTCACCTACTATACCAAATTGTTGCAAATTTAGTGCCTTAAAATAAGCACTGAGCCAGCAGGCTGAGTATAAAGCTCACTGGTAGAGCACTTGCCTAGCTTGTGTGAGACCCCAGGTTCAATTTCTGGCACTGCAAAGAAAAAATAATAAGCACTTGTTTTATTTCAGTTTTGTAGGTCAGACTTGTGGGCACAGCATGACTCAGTTGGGTCCTCTGTTTTGAATCTCATGAGGTCAAAATTGAAGTTTTTGCAGGATGCTCTGGGGATTAATCCACTTCCAAGTTCATTCAATTTCTTGGCCAAATTCAGTTCTGTTTTCCTTTTCAGCTTCAGCCAGTGGCTGTGTGCTCTTAGGACTGTCTGTACACGTTCTCTTTCCTTCTGCGATGGTGAGTCAAGTCCCTCTCACACTGATTTCTCAGTGTTCATATACTTTATTTCTGTTATTCTACCTGGAAAGAGTTCTTTGCTTTAAGGGCTTGTTTAACTCAAATGGCCTACCTGTATAGTCCAGGATATGCTCCCTGTCTTGAGGTCCCAAGTTATAACCACATCTGTTTTAGTCAGGCTTTGCACTTCTGTAAACAAAAGATCTGACAAGAACAATGTTAGAGCAGGAAATGTTTATTGGGCTCAGAGTTGCAGAGGTCTCAATCCACAGATGGCCAACACCATTGCACTGGGCCTGAAGTGAGACAGAACATGATGGCAAAAATGTGTGGAAGAGGAAAGCAGCTTGGGACGTGACAACTAGTAATGAGAGTCCACTCATCAGAGACAAAATATACACCCCAGAGACACACCGCATGACCCACCTCCTCTAGCCACACCCTACCTGCCTATAGTCACCACCCAGTTAATCCATTAATATGCTTTATAATTATATAATACTATTATATCATAAGTAATTGATTAGGTAAGGCTCTCATAACCCAATCATTTCACCTCTTAATAGTCTTGTATTGTCTCATGCATGAACTTTTGGGGGACATCTCACTTCTAAACCATGACATTATTTAAGGTAAAACAGTCATAGTTTCTAGGCATCAGGGCCTGGGCACCTTTGGAGTTCCACTCTACCTACCAGAGTTTTATTTTTTAATCTATATTTTGTTGGTTACTATTGAGGGTGAGCATATTTTCTATGTTAATTGGCCATATAGGCTTCTTTTCTTTTGAATTTAATTTTCATAATTTCCTTTTGAGCATTTTTTATTGTTTTTTTTGTGGTTTATTATCTGTTTGAGCTAATAATAATTTCTCCAAAAATATTAAAAATATTTTAAAACTAAAATATAACTTTTAAAGAAGTATTATTTGTTTATTATTTATTTATTTACTTTTTTGTTACAGGGATTGAACACAGGGGCACTCAACTGCTGAGCCACATCCCCAGCCCTATTTTGTATTTTACTTAGAGACAGGGTCTCACTGAGTTGCTTAGTAATACCTAAGCAGTGTTAGCAGTTGCTGAGGCTAGCTGTGAACTCGAAATCCTTCTGCCTCAGCCTCCCAAGCTACTAGGATTACAGATATGAGCCACCATGCCTGGGATAAGGGAGTTTATGATGTCTTAAGTACTTAAATTTTTATAATTTTAAATGTGGTCAAATTTATCAGTCATTTTCCCTCGTTGCTGTGATGGTATAAAGTCACTCATCTGTATTATCTTCTAATTTTTTTTTCAATTTTCCATTTTTATTTTTCACTACTTGTTTGTGTACATGATTTGGAATTGATTTTAATGCATAAGAAAAGATGAGTGTGATGTTATCTTTATATTATAATAGTATCATATTATTATTAAGCATATTAAATTTGACTCTCTTGTAAGGAACGTCCTTCTTTGTTAATATTATTCAGGTTTCTCTGGCTATTCTTTCCAGATTGGATCATATTTCTATTTTTTAGGATTATCTGGGTAGATTTTGTGAAAAAAAAATCTTTTAAGAATTTTAACTCCTTTATTGCATTTATAACTATTATTGTCAAAAAACTATCAGCTTCACAGTACTGACTTTCTTTCATTAGAAAATGTTCTCCATTCCTATATGTTTGATGGTTTTGATAACTATTATAGTTTTCTCCCAAAGTCTTTATTTGTAAATGAAGCTTAAGATGCTTATAGTTGTTGTTCATGGCTTTATTGATATTAAATTCTTAATTAAATTATGTAAATTTTTTAGCTATATACAGGAATGATACAGACTCTGTTACAGACTCTGTATAGACCTTTACTACTGTGGTCACTTTGTCTTACACTGGTTTGTGGACTCATGAATTCTTCCCAGTGGTGCCATTCAGAGGTCTCTTAGTGAGTGCACATGTTCCACACTGAAGAACTGCACCTAATATTTGCAGAGTATTATCTCCCTGGCTGCACTTTAGCTGCCACAGGACACCAAACAAGTGGTTTTTCTCTTTGAAGGATGGTCCATCTTACTGGGGACACATCTTTGGTCTCTGTGCTTTTGCAGCTTGGTTTTTCAGAAGCAGCAGTTGTGAAAATCAGTATATATATATATATATATATATATATATATATATATATATATATATAAATAAAATCAGCTTTTATATATATATATATATATATATATATATATGTGTGTGTGTGTGTGTGTGTGTGTGTGTGTGTGTCTTTGGTGTTTGGTGAGTTGATCCTAAATTGGCTATCTCCTCTCCAAGTCATCCATGTGAACCCAACGTATTAATGGTCTAATATTGTGGGTCCCTAGCTTCATTGAAGACACTGAAAGTATTTTTGAAAAATTGCCAAGGACTATATTATATCTATAGTATATTCAACTCGTTTCTATGTGAATGATTTTTATTTTATTTGATAAGCACTGCATTTTAATGAAAACAAAAAGCCTTTAGCAGAAGACTGAAAAGAAGGCATTTGTAAATTTTAATTTGTCACAAATCCAGAAAAAGTAAGAGAGTGTTCTCTAGAGCAGTGAACCTCAAAATTTAGTGTGCATTGGGATCACCCAGAAGGTCTATCAGATTCCAGATTACTGGGCCTCCTCTCCAGTTTCTGATTCAGCAAGTGTGAATTTGGGCTGTTTTGCAGATAGAAAATATACTACCTTCCTGGCTTGTCTTTTTAGTCTCTGGGCTCTTTGATTCATTTAGTAACACCATCTATGAAGTTCTCTTTTCTCTCCCTATCGGTGTGAGAGTTCACCAGCAAATAACTTAAGACAACAAAATCATGCTTTATATGAGTTGAGTCCTCCTCTTCTTTCTTTAATTTCTATTTTTTAATAGTTCTAGGCTGTTAATTTGTGTGTGTGTGTGTGTGCATGTGTGTGTGTGTGTCTTCCTCCATTCTTATTCTTTGAAGGCTGCATTATGTGCGTGCTTTTCAGAATTAACTGAATCTTTGAATCTCCATCCAGACAATGTTTTGCTGGTTTCCAGGTAAATCACTACGAGCTTTCATGTTTCAACATCTCAGGATGCTCCTTCAACCTCTTTTTCAGTCAAACTAAGAGTCCTTTGACTATTTCCCCATTGCATAGAATTGTTTTTTTGTTTTGTTTTGTTTTTCTTCCCACTCACCTTTCATTTAAAGCATGTTTCCTTTGGTTATCAAACCAGAGTAGAGTGCCCAAGCCATAAACACAAACCACTCTGGCTTCCAGTCTAAACAAAACCCTTACCTCATCATCTACCATGGTTAAAAGGGGAGTACAGGCCTTAGGGTGATGGTGATTTTGAAATGTTTTGCAGTTGTTCAATGTTTACTCTAAATTGAATTTCCAAAGAAAGTCTTCAAAGCATTTCTCAGGAGCGTATTCCTAAAGACCCCAAACTCAGAGATTGCTCATATCTTAATTCCTTGGCTAGGCTTGGCAGTATCTTCCTCTAACATATTTTAGGTATTTGCTGAGCCCTGAGTGGGACTGTCCTGTTAATTCTTTGGTAGATAATAACCTGTGAAAACTGAAACTAGAGCTTTCACTGGGCAGGAGCATTAGGGTGCTAACACTAGATATCTTGAGCAGAAGTAGCTCATGGAAATTACTACTTAGACAATTTATGTCTGATTTATGAGAAGTATATATTTCATTTCCTATGTAATATCCATTTCCTTTATAATATTTTCCTGTTTATGTAATAAACAAAAGCACATACTATCCTAAAGTAGCCTTCAGTTTTATGAGGGTGTAGTTCTTAACACCCTTATTTTATTTTTTAAATGACTTACAATATAATTAATGGTCCAAGTGGGAAAAGTTGAATTTGGATGTGAAATTAACCACTTTCTATTTGCTATATTTTATGTAACCTCAACCCTGAAGAGCTAACATTCATTATATCCATTCTTCTCACATATTCTGTTTATCTTTTATGCAAATTATAAGATCATAAAGCATTCTGTGGAGCTGTTAGTTATGCATGTTTTATGACACTGCTAAAGCATCTTTGTACATTTAAAGTGATACAATGGCAAAAAATGTGATTAACAAGTATGGATTTACAAATTAAAACTAATTGTTTAAATGAATGGATTAGTTTTGAATCTGGTAGACTTCTGGGAGCACATGCTGAATTGTTTTCATGCTTTTCCAAGTTTATTATAATAAATTTCCTGCAAATTAATGACTTTAAAACAGTACATCTAAATTTATGAACAATTATGAAGATGCTTGGTATCTCAAAATACATGGTAGAATTAATAACAGAGACTAAATAAATAATTTATTACACTTTTGTGGTGTACATTTTTATCAGTTACATTAGCATGAAACTAGATTGGGGACTTGAGAATTATTCAAAATTTTATCTGAAAAGGTTTCTGTGGCTATATTCATTGTGAAAGTTTGACCTTTTATCCTGTTGGAGCTCAGGGAGGAAATAATGAATTTCACTTAGTCACCTACATAGATATTATGCAGCTTTAAATAGTGCTCACAGAAGATCTGTCATTAATTTTGCAGCAGTGAAATCCACTATGGTTGTCCCCATAAGAATATAATTTTAATTTAGTTTTTACTGAGTTTCCTCAGTAATGTTCCTACTATGTTCAAATGTGTTCAACTCAAGTTTTCTCACACCTGAAGTCTTAACATTGAGAAGACTTGACTGGAAATATGTGATTGGTTTTTAGGAAATATGATCTAGATATTTATGATCTATTACCTACTTTCAAAAAATAGTTGTAGTTTAAGTCTCTGATGATACCTGTTATCACATACCTCATGTTGGTCAAACTTCTAGGCATTTTCATCTTTACATATTACTTATTGCAGAGACCAAACTGAAGTAACAGAAAACATGATTTGGGTTGATTATTTTTCTTCTGTTTGAAGTTCAAAGTTCAAAGCTTGGTCCAGAGTGGGGAGTCTGCTATTTTGCACATGATCAAAAATACAAGATCCTTCTCTCTTACTTACTGCTTTTTCATTCCTTAGCTTCTTACCTATTTTCCTTGTAAACTTTTCAGTTTATGAAAAGAGAAAAAGTGAAATGGGTACAAACATCTTCGTCAAGAAAAAAGGGAGCCTAGGTTTCTCAGCTTGCTGTCTTCTCCCTGAAAAAAAATGACATGTTGACTTTCCTATGATTCTACTAAGTTATAATTTATTCTGCTGATAAAATATATAGCCTTCAAAATTTTTAATTGAAATGTATAGTTGGGTAATTGAAATATAAAACTGCTTAGTGGTTAAAATCCACTTTATGAGTACATCTAAAACGATAGGATAACTATAGTAAATCCATTTCAAATCTTTCTGTCTGGAACTTTATGAGATTAACATTTCCAACCCAATTTATCATTATTAAGTATTTGTATCTTTTTGCAGGATTATAGGAACTGTTCAATTTACTTCAACTTAAGAATATGGTATGTGGATTCCTGCCTTGTGTCCTTATAATATTCCTCACTAATGAGTCCAAAGAAATTGTGCATTTGTTGATTTACTCATTTAAGCTCTTATTATAAAAAACATGACATTAAAAATAAACATTACACTAAATATTCACTAATTATTAGCAGTAATTATTAAATTTGAAAGATTCTTAAAAATTATTAAAAATATATAATATTATATTGTAGAATTATGCTTATTGAATAAGAAGTGATTAAAAACTTTTTTTTAAATTCAGTAATTTTTTAGTATGGTAACTGGTGTATGTCTTTTGTTACCCTGTAATGATTCAAATGGCATGCCACTTGTTAAAAACTTGACTTTATTGTGGATAATCCTTTCTGCAAGACTTCTAACTTAGATATTCCCTCAACTTTTAAAATAAAGCCTATAAATTATTTGACAATTGTTCAAATTTGGATCACTTGCAGCTTTATATTTCAGAATGTTTTAATGGAACAACTGTTTTCTAAGGCTATTTGTTTTAGACAAATGTTCAGACTTTAGAAAATATTTTATAATTTATCATTTTACTCAAATATATTTGAATTTCATAGGCCAATGTATTATTTTCTAATTAAACAATCCAGCATACTATAATGAAAATCGATTTCCAGTAAGAGTTAGAAAACATGACATGAAATTTCTGCTCAATAGTTATTTTGTGACCTTGAAAAAGGCTCTAAAACTCTGAGCCCCAATTTCTTTATGTTAGCATGAAAGAGTTAGATTAGATCTAATTCCTAATTTCATTTTAGTCACATCTTAAGTCTTTTATGAGACATCTTGCTAAATTAAGAAGATACCAAGATGATCTAGATTGTCATGTTCCAGGAGGGTTTATTGTCTTTATGTAGAATATGAAGTACCACAAAAGAAATGTACACTATCAAATTCTTCAAATATATTTTAAAGAAGAGCATTGTTAGCAAGATATGAAAATGGTATATTGTTGTAATATTGATCAGTTTATAGGCCATATTATATTATCCTAGTGTCAACCAATGTTGCATTTTTTTCTATGGTGCTAAATATTGCTCAATTCTTTTAACTTCTCTCCATGTACCCAGGTGTTTCTTTTTCAGCCTCCTGCTTTCTTGAGAAATATTCTTACACCTTGAATTTATTGTGGTTCTACAAGAAACACAGCAATAAGAGAGAGAGAGAGATTATATATATATGGAAGGAAGGAATGAAGAATTGGCTCACATAATCATGGAGGCTAAGAAGTTCCACAACAGGTCATCTGCAAACTAAGAACTAGAGAAAGAAGTAGCATAATTCAGGACAAGTCTAAAAATTAGCCTGAGAACCGAGGAAGATAATGATATAAATCAGCCTGAGGCCAAAGGCCCACGGGCCCCAAGAGTCCAAATTCTCAAAGTACAAAGGCTAAAGAACTTGAACTTCTATGTTGTATAATGATGTCCTGCTCCAGAAGAGTGAGATAGTGAATTCTCTTTTTTTCTACTTTTATGCCTCCAGGTCTCTAGTCAAGGATGGTGCCCAATTACTTGAGGGCAGATTTTTCTCTGATCTTGTTTTCTGACTCACACCAGTGACTGACTCACACCTCTGCCCTTAAAACACCCTCAGAGATACCCAGAAGCAATGCTGTAACAGTCATCTACGTGTCCCACTATCAAATGAGGTTGACACATAAAATTAACCATACACATCTCAATCCTTTGGTGTCAGGCAGGTTTTTGTTGCTGTGCCAAAATACCTGAGATAAACTAACTTACAGGGAGGGAAGATTTGTTTTGGTTCATGGCTTCAAAGGTGTCAGTCCACGGTCATTTGGCCCTATTGCTTTGAACTTTTGTACATCATGGGGAGCATGTGGCAGGGCAAAGCTTCTCATTTTATAGTGATTGGGAAAGAAAGAGAGAGAAAGGAACAACATTCCCAATATCCTTTTCAAGATCACCCCCAGTGATCTACTTGCCTTCCACTAAGCATTAAATTAGCATTTAGGCCTTTAAGGAATGTTTAATATCTAAAATATAACAAGTTCCAAGTAGAGAAAAGACTAAAATATTTTCTCCTAGAAGTATAAAGCCTAAACCCCTTCAACTGGCACTTACAACATGCTATATAGGGGTTCTATAACTTCTCAACACTAATTTTTATTGTTTCTATATAAACTTTCACTGTAAGTAGGTGAATCTATTTGTTTTTGGTTACACAAATGTAAATTACTTTCTGACAATTTGGGCACTTGCCTAACAAAAAGTCTTCTAAATTTTTAACTTTTAAGATGACTGTGGATAAACTGACTCAATGACATACTCAGCAGCTTTCACCAAAGACCAATACCAGCACTTGCTTGTCTTATTCTTCAGCCATAATCTAGAATGAAATATAGAGAGGGATTCAAAATTTAAGGATGTGATTAATATCAAACATCTAAAAGAGGAAACTAAAGTACAGAGGTTTTTTGGCCATGCCCATCTGCCAGAGAAAGTCATGTGTTTAGTGCCTCTTGATCCTTCTCAGGATCAATTCAGATTTGATTTTTCCCTGGGATGAGTGGCTTTAGACTTTTAAAACATACTCAGTTTACCAAGATCAGAAAAAAGTGTCTTCCATTGAATTCATTGGTTCAAATTGGAGTGACCACAAATGGCTAGAACTCTGGCTGTGACAATAATCCATTCATGAAAACTAGATGTCATGGAAGGGAATGGTGTGGTTACTTGTCTTGTTTCCAGATGATTAAATGCCAATATAAAAAAATTGAATATTAAATAGCATAGCACCAGGAAGTATAAGCACAGGAATTTCTTTGAAGACTACAAAATAGAAAAAAACTTTAGTAATCATTGAGTTTTAAGACTTCAAATGTTTAAAAAGTTGACTCTGAAAAAAAATGGCTGAAAATGTAATTTGAGATGAAAAGGCAGCGTTTTTGCCTGAAAATGAAAACATACTACATTAAATAAGATACCATCTCAAGGAAATGGTAATGGAGTAGAATTATCTATTGCATTTGAACTGTAATGTAACAGAATAGTTGATGAATAAAGCAGAATACAGAATAACAGAGTATGGACAGGAAACCAGAAGACAACTTCTGAAGGAGACTAATGCATATAACAGAAGCAAAAATTAAAAACACTTATCTAATCAAAATGTTCTTGTGGTGAAATCCTGAATTTTATGTTAAAGTGGTCAGTAGTAAAAGTACTCAACATATGGTATTAATCAAAATAAGTCAAACTTAATCCGTGTGAAATTATGGTGAGATTCATGCACATAATGTTCTCCAAAATATTTAAAATCATTCAAGTAGAAAAACAGCTTTTCGGGGCTAAGGCTATAGCTCAGTGGCAGAACACTTGCCTAGCCTGTGTGAGGCACTGGGTTCGATCCATAGGACCACATATAAGGAAACAAATAAAGGCATTCTGCCCACTACAACTACAAAAATTAAAAAAAAGAAAGAAAACACTGTTTTAAAAAACCCAGCTTTACTGTGAAAATGAAAAGAAATGGCCTCATATTTTTCTGTAGTAATTTAAACATGTAAGAATGATGGGAAAATTGTTTAGAAAGAGTTTTTGGAAAAAAAAAAAGCCATGGTGCAAGAATTTTAATGGAAGAGTTATAGACTGTGTACGTAAAGAGACAATATGTTTTTCACTACTTTGTAAAAGTTTATACCACATATTATTCAGATACTCTACCCCTCACCATTATTGATGTTTACCAAGTATGCAAATAAAATTAAAATCTCAAGAATAAAGAAATAGTGCCATAAAGGGAATCACAATTAATATTACAACTAGTTAAACATCTTGTTTGACTTATAACGCTCAGTACAAAAGCAAAGAAAAACATTGCACAGTATCTCAAATTAGTAAAAAAATAATAATCTCAAATATAATAAGATTTTGTAACTAAAATTTTGGGTCACATCAGTAATAAAAAAATTGACTGGTGGAAAAGTTTAGGAAGAAAAAACCTTGAGAAATTTATCTCTTTTTCATAGGTACTCAATAGATACTTTTTATTCCTAATATTGAAAATTCTAGCACAAAGTATTAGATAGTCCATTGTGTCAGAATAAATTTTATTATATTAGACAGCAGAAAGAAAACAGCTCTTCTGAAGAGCTACTGAAAAGCATTTAATAAAAGGATATTTATACTGATTGGGGTAGGATTAATGGGACCATCAAAGATGGCCCAGCACCAGGACCAATAGCAATGGGAAACCAAGATCATGCCTAAGCCTGAAGGGCCACAAAAGTAATTGGTTGGCAGGTCTTTATAATCTCTGCAGCTGTAAATGAGGATACTTGACGTGGCACAGTCTCTTCTGTATTTTGGCCCACCATGGAAGGAGCCTTGTGAAGTCTCCTGGTTTTTCCTTCTACCTTCCCTCTGATTTGATGCTTTTGCCTTTCATTATCCAGGCTCCGGTGGAACCAAGATGCAAGATGGCCCAAGGGGTGTATCACCAAAGTAGAGCTTCTTGAGGAAGAACTCAGAGTAAAGTAGGATGGTGAGTAGATCCACAGGGGCACTGGCATGAATGAAATAAGACACACTGAAGGCTTAGAAATCACTTGAATATCTAAATTAATCAGCATCATTAACACAGACAAATATTAACAAATATTAACAAACAAAGATACAAAATGGCAGCTATTTCTATTAGGGAAACTGGTTTGGTTTGCTGTCTGTAATAAAATAAAATGATAGAAAATTGTGGGATTTTTTTTTTTTTAGATACTTTTGTGTTTGTTGGTCAGTCTAAGCGGTGTTCTTTGGTCTGTCTGAATGACTCATAAAGGAGACTGACATAGAGACCTGTGCCTGGAGACATTTAGTAACTGACCCCAAGTCCATCAGTCCACAATTTAAAAAGTTACTAAGATTTAATGTTTACATTTTGTGCCTAGACATGTGCTTTTTGGACTCTTATTTAGAAACCAACTGCTGAAATCAGATTTGAACAGATTGGGGGATATTTAAACGTGGGTTTACACACCTTCCATTGGGACAACTTTGACTTAATTCCCAGGAGAGGATTTTTAAATCTTATGTAGGAGAATGTTAGCAATGTTATAGGGATAGATTAATAGACTTGAATAAAAGAAGATACCAGTAACAGTCAGTAAAACTATAAAACAAACTGTTATGTAAAAACTAAAAAGAACCAGTAAAAAAATTTTGAAAATTAAATTAAAAAAACACACAAAAATAAGGAAACAACCCCTCAAAACCTTAATCTATTTACTTATCTCAATTTCCACTATTAGTGGCTTTTTAAATTTATCTTTTGCTGAATAACAAAGTATATTAAAGTTTTCTGGCTTAAAACCATGCCTGGTTTCTATGGGTTGGGAATCCAGGAGCAGCTTAGTGCCCATGGCTCGAGGTTCCCCATGTGATTGTAGTTAATCTGTTCATTGTGGCTGTGATTTAATTAGAAGAATTGAATAATAAGAAGAGGAAAATAAATAAGTAAGTAAATAAATAAATAAAACCCAACACAGAAGTGTCACACCCTTATGTCATGCTTAGAGACGGCAATACAGCAACTGGTTATGTCAGTGCAATAATCATGACTCCAGATTTTTTTTGTTCATAAGAGTTCATAGAAATAATTAAAAAATGGTTGCTTCCTACACCTCCCCTAGAATTTCATACACAAAATCTGCAAGAAAAAAAGCTACCAAATAAAAATATTTAAATACAGTAATAATAAAAAATCAGAAATTATTAGGATATTTTATTTTACTAAATATTACCAATAATGTTGATACCACCTTTCCCACTGCTAATGTAAATATAAATTTATCATTTTTGCTTGTAAATAATTTCTCAAAAAATGTTATAAATTTTAACTTTCTTTTGAAAATTAACTATCAATTACTCTTTTTAGAAAACCAACCCATGATTGGTAAATATTATAAAAATTGACATGCTGAGATGTTCATCATAGTGTTTTGTATAATAATTAAAAAGTAAACATAGTTCAGATGTTAGGGTCTGTAAACAAGTCAGGATGGCGCCTGGCATTTTGCCAGAGGGAGTGGTTTGTGAAGTAAAGCCAGCGAGCCATTAAGTGTGGAGATTCCTTATTGGTTGACTGCTGTATCTAGTTTATGTTAATTAAGATAAGCTGTGTGGAATGTATATATACCCCTCTGTCCAACAATAAACGGCTCCCACTCCTGCTGTATCAATCTACACAAGTTGCTCGTCACCACCTGGTTATTTTGCTGCAGCCAGACTGCGGCATTCAGATACTTGAAAACGGGCCAGAAATAAATGATATCTATTTAAGGAAATATGCTGTATCCTTTAAAAATGCTGGTTTTGTAAACAAAAGTGAAGTGAGAATTTGGTTGTGATAGTGCCTAATGTAAATGCAGAATAACCTCTGTTAAGAAAATATAATTAAACTTATTCATACATATCCATTTATATGTATGTGAATACATACACATATTATATCTCCATAAGCATATCCTCCTACATAAAAGTTTGCATAATAAAGACTGGAAAGTATAGAAATGTTAACTCTAATTTTGTTTGAATGAAATAAATATCACAAGCACTATTCTCTCATTCTATCAACTTAAACCAATATGGCTACCTAGATAATTTTTCCTTCTTTAACATTTCTGTGAAAATGTGTGACTTATGCTCTGTCTATAGGTCACCCAGAATAAGATGATCTCATGTATTTATTAGAAGAGGTACAATATGCTGGGTCACTTGCCTGGTGCAGAAGTTTTTACATCTTCTCTTGTCCAGAATTTAATGTATCTGTTCTGTGGTACTGAGAAACACCCTTTAGATATTACCAATTATACTTTTTAGGAAGTGTACTGAGATTAATTAAAGAGTAGTGTTTTATTAGATAAGAAAACATATATTTCTGAACACATATGCTGCATTTCTGAAAACTCATAACTAAAAAGTGTGACATTTGGTTTAAAAAAGGAGGAAGGAAAAAAAAGTCTGTGGGATTTAGTCAAGTTTGCATATGCTTCTGTCTAGATACTGTGGATGCTCAAATACCAAATATAGATTAGAAGATATAAAAGGGATTTCATTCTTTTGACAACATTATACTTCTCTACTTCTATGCATGATATTTAGAGGAGAACTATCAAGTGTTAAGGGATTAAAATTATTTCCTTGGGGGAAATATATTTTGACCAATTGTATTCATTGACTTTCCAAACTCTTCAGGGTTTAGGTTAAAGTAGCATTTTTTGAGAAGTATCATGTTAATTGCTATCATATGATTATGAAAAAATGGAAGGCATATTTGTTTGTATGTTTGGTAAATATTGGGTTATACAGATTTTTTTCAACTGTGAGACTTCTCATTGCTTTTAATCTAATTATGTAATAGTACATATAACTGAATGCTTTTCTGTATCAGGGCTCTATGATATATTTTGCACATGATCACAATAATTCTGAGGAGAATATTATTATCATCTCTATTTTGTGGTAAGGATATTTTAAAAAGGATAACCAATTTGCCTGAGATTACTTAGACATTAACTTTTGCATTTGCTGTGAGGACCAATTCAGACCAAATCAGAAGTCTAGACTCTGAATCAATGGAATATTCATCACATCTCCTCATCATCAAATACTCACTGATGACATCCCATAATAGAATATAATAAGCTGGACTTCCCATCCTTATTGGACCTCAGACCTCTTGTTTTTTTTTTTTTTTAAATTAGAGATGAAAATTATGAAGCTTAGACAAGAGGAAACTGAATCCCAAAGGGGGAATATATATATTTAACTAAGTAAAAGATAGAACATAATGATGAGTTTGATTGGACATTTAAATTAAAGTGAGTTTTTCCTTATTATTGTCATTAAAAATAATTATTTAAAATATTTCTAATATTTTTTGTGTGTGTGTCAGTAACTATTTGGGCCCTGAAGCAATTTACTGAAGAAAAAAAAAGAACAAATTTTAAAAGGCAAACATCAGAAATGAAACCTCAAGATGTTCTCCTGCTGTTTTTTTTTTTTTTTTTTTCCCTGAAAGTTATAAAACAACAAGAGGCCCACAGAGGGCTTTGAGTAAGCCCCAGCATGAGGCATGAGGAAAATGAAGAGCATTATCTTTCCTGACCTACTTGAAACATGTATTTTCAACCTTTTCCTTTATTCCTACTGCTTCTCTGATCAGGAGTTAGTGCAACTCAGTGGGAGCAGTGAGCTTGTAAAATTTAATGCCAATTTTGCATAAACTAGAATCATTTCTCACTTGGTCCTGAAGACAACAAGGTGGATCCAGTTCAATATAAAAGATCCAAATAAAGAGTCATGCCAAGGTTCTTATTTTGACTCTTAGTTGTAACACAGAGGATCTGATCTTCTATAAATTTATTTATTCTACATTGAATTATTCATGGTGAACTGTTTCGTGCAGATCTATTCACTCTTCAGGAAACCTTTTTTCCTTTGCCTGAATTTTACGAGGAGATGCATTAAGTCTGCTCTGCAGGTCTCAGTTTTGCATTGTAATAAACAGTCGACTTTCATCTAAGGGCATTTGCTTACATTGAGAGCTATCACTCTAAAATATCCACATCCGTGATATTTACTGGACTTTGAGGAAATCTCCATTTCAATATCCTCACTGATGTCACTTTGGGCAGGGTCTTAGAGGTCCTGAAATGGGCCATATGATCAGTGCTTTCTCATGTTCTGGCCATTAGTATTCCTTTGATACCTTGGAGAGAGGCCAAGCCTAGATAAGCAGGCAACTAGAGAGAATGCTTAGAATGTGCAAGTCCTGGGAGAAGAAATTCACACAGACATTAAAAAAAAAAAAAAAAAAAAAAAAAAAAACTGTTGATTTAGTTGAAAGTGGAAGAATAAGAAACCCATGGAGATGGGGGATGGGAAGAGGTAGGAAATAAGTTTTGACCCAAATTAGGCATGACTTAAGAACACAAAGATGGAAACGTGAGACTTAATGCGTGGTGACTTTTCTTCAAGGTAAGACCACCTGCACAAACAAATGCCAGTTAGTTGTTCTGGTTTTTTTTTTTTTTTTTTGGAATCATTTTGGTCACCATATAAGAATGCAAAGTGACTTGCTCCATCCTAAGAAATTCTGACCCATAAGTTTGGGGTGGATTGCAAGAATCTGAATAATAACAATGTAAAAAACTCCTAGGAAGAGCCTTGTACACAAGGCCATTTTGGAACCACTCTTGTCAGATCACACAGAACTGAAATCAATGAAACAAAGTATAAGAGGACAGGTTAAATCTCTAAATTGTGAGGCTGATGTTTTACGCATTGGGGTAAAAATGGGTCAATAGGGGAGGGTGATATTTTCCCATAATATTAGTTCTCCAACCATTTAAACAGAATTTTTGGTAACCAGAGAATGAAAATAAGCATCACATCTCAGTTTTCCTGGGATCTAGGTGTGGTCTGTGATGGAATCATACCTAGCAGTGTTGTGTTAGTCATCTTTCCGTCACTGAAAGGAAGTCCCTGATGTATTTAACTTTTAAAATGAAAGATTTATTTGGCCCATACTTTCAGAGATTCTATTCTATGATCAGGCAGACCCTCTGCTTTTCCACCTTGGTGGGGATGCCAGATGGCAATGGTGGGGGAAAGTGACAGAGCAAAACCACTTACCTCAGGCCAGGAAGCAAAAGAGACTGAAGGGCGTGAAGAGCGCTAGGGTCAGACCAGCAAGGGCTCGCCCCTATGTTTCTCCCATGAACGCCACTTCCTGCGAGCTCTACTGTGTTCCAGTAGTGCTATGCTGGGGACCAAGCCTTTAACACAGGGGCTCTGGGGGCCACTTCCTCAAACCATAGCACTGTCTAGGAAAATTTCTGCCCCTCACTGTGTCATCCACCTTGCCCCTGAGGCTGCTTGGATTGAAGAAGCTGCCCAATTGGACCATCAGGACAGGAATGGACTTGGGGATGGATCAAGATCTGAGCTAGGAGGAGTCAGGGTCACTGAAGAATTGTGGGGGAGAGCTCCATATCAGCCCTATCCTGGATTATTATTTATGTATTTACTTACTTAATAATTTTTATTGGTTATGTTTGTCAGTAGAATCCATTTTGTTTTAATTATACAAGCATGGGATATACCTTGTTCTATTTAAGATCCCATTCTTAAGGATGCACAGGATGGTGGGATTTACTGTTTTCATATATGTACATGGGAAAATTATGTCAGATTCATTCTACTGTCTTTCCTTTTCCTACCCCCCCTCACTTGCCTCCATTCCTCCTTGTCTAATCTACTGAACTTTTATTCTTCTACTCACAGGTCCCCTCCCTAAACTCTTGTGGATTAGCATCCACATATCAAAGAAAACATTTAACCTTTGGCTTTTAAAATGAAAGAGATTAACATTTTTTTTTAACTTTGACTTTAAAACCATCCCTCACACACACACTATCTGAGCTGGGTGCAGTGGTATACGCCTGTGAGACAAACATCTTCAGAGTTAATGCAAGACTTGTTGCTTTTCCCTTGGAGGACTCTAGACACACTCAGGTCTTAAAATCAACTGAGTTCAAAGCCAGTCTCAGCAACAGTGAGGTGACAAGCAACTCAGTGAGACCCTGTCTCTAAATTAAATACAAAACCGGGCTGGGGATGTGGCTCAGTGGCAGAGTGCCCCTGAATTCAATCCCTGGTATCACCTCCTCCCACCCCTCACCAAAAAAATATCCAAAACCAAATTTGTACACGTGGAGATCAAATCCCATTTCTCTCTGTGCAATTTCATGTATTTCTGTTATAGCCTGTCTGATACTGTAGGCATATTAGGCTTCCTCCTTGTACAGAGACCTGAGATAGAAGTATGCACTTTTAAATAACTTACCCCTTAGGCATGATCCTGTTTATAGCACTGTAGGTAAGACATGCCAGCCATTTCTCAGCTTTCTAAATTTTTTCCTAACCTGGTAATTAGTCCTTCTGATGGCTGACTCTAGGGAAAACACAAACCTAATTATTGGAAAAGTTCATTTTGAACCAGAATTGTGGAAGGTATTCTATGATCCTTTCTAGAATTTAAAAAGGATAAGAAATTCCTACTGGAAGGTATTTGACTCCAGTTTTCCACCCCCTATCTTTAGATTGCAAATCTATTTACCACTTAGTATTCTGCAATGATGATATTTCTAATAAAAAGCTAATTTAAACATAGAAGCATTTTCAGAGTTAATACAAGACTTATTGCTTTTCCCTTGGAGAACTCTAGACACACGTAGGTCTTAAAATCAGCTGAAGCTAGCAGGGTTTTTCTTTAGAAATGAGTTTAATGACTGTAAATGTATATGATGATATTATAGCAATAAAATAATTAAAATTATAGAAGTTTTTCTGGAATTGTAACTTTCCCTCTGGAGATTTATTGTTCCTTTAAATAGCATAATTCCATTTTTTAAAAACCACTAATGTTGTAGAGCTCATTTAGCTGGATGAGCTATTGGACTATTAAGTATCATTAAGAAAATAAATTAACATTGATATCAGGAGGCAAGTGTTTATAGTTCTGAATGATATATAGCTTTTAATAACAGTGACAGAATTAATTTTCAAAGCACATTAAGACTTCCAAGATTAGAGCAACTATTTCCCATTCAGGGTTATGGGTGCAAAAACTTGCCTTATCATGCCCTTTTTCCTTTTGTAAAATGCCTGAAGCTTCTTCATATTTCTTGCTTGCTTATTTATGATCTCACTTAGCTATTTATTTATTTATTTATTTATTTATTTATTTATTTATTTATTTATCTATCTATCTATCTATCTATCTATCTATGTTTCCTTGCTGGGAAAATCTTGGAGATTACAACCTATGCCTGTTTGCTAGCAAACTCTCTATATCCATCTCTTAAAAAGATACATTTTACACAATTCCCACAAGATTCCTGTAAATTTTCTTGGCAAAAACCAGTTGCCAGATTCCTGTTCAGCATTTCTGCTAAATTGCATGCAGGGACTTGTTTTTTAAATTGGCCTCAAATGTGGTAATTATTGGCTCTCATTATGGCCAATTAATTTTGCCCTAAGAGAGGTTATAAAGGTGTCTCATTTGAAGAAGATTCTAAGCAGCAGGTAAAGCCCTTCCTGTCCAACCACAGGACACAGAGATTAAGAAAAAAAGCGGGGGGGAGATGTTGACATTGTTGAGCATAACACACACACACACATTTACAACACACCTCAAATAATTTTGCCACCTAAATCCACTGTGCTCTGTCTGAATGTCCTTCAGTGTAATTTTTATTTAATAAATAATTCACTAGTGAAGTAATGCTTTGTCTATTAAGGTAGTAAAATCATATGTAGCTCAGATAGATGAGTAATTTTTTATTTAGATAAATGTCTAATGTACATGTTCTTCAGATATGGTATTTCAGGGTGTTTAACTGTATAAGCACATGGGGGCTAGGTAGCAAGTGAGGGCTGAATTTAACCCTGGACGTTGCTCTTCAAATCATTTTCCCTTCTTAAATCTATCTTCCAAAGAAAAGAATACACTTTTCCAATTTCCCAGAGGTACAAGTGGATTACTATAGCAATTGAGTCTGGAAAATCCATGAACTTCTAGAAAAATGTGATACTAAAATATCCTATGTCTATGAGGCAATCATATATGAAAAATAAGCTATATTTACCTCCCAGGAACAAAATTGAAATTTGTTCACGCATGCATTTCATTAGCATTATATAGTATGTATATGTATATATATATATATATATATATATTTTTATATATTTATTTTTCCCTTTCCCCTCACTTCCTCTTGTATGTAATTTTGTATAACCCTAAGGGTCTCCTTCCATTTCCAAGCAATTTCTCTTCTCTCTCCCTGTCCCTCCCACCTCTCATCCCTGTTTAATGTTAGTCATCTTCTCATGCTCTTCTTCCCTACTCTGTTCTTAGTTACTCTCCTTAGATCAAAGAAGACATTTGGCATTTGTTTTTTAGGGATTGGCTAGCTTCACTTAGCATAATCTGCTCTAATGCCATCCATTTCCCTCCAAATTCTATAATTTTGTCATTTTTTAATGCAGAGTAATACTCCATTGTGTATAAATGCCACATTTTTTTATCTATTCGTCTATTGAAGGGCATCTAGGTTGCTTCCACAGTCTTGCTATTGTGAATTGTACTGCTATGAACATCGATGTAGCAGTGTCCCTGTAGCATGCTGTTTTTACGTCTTTAGGGAATAGACCCAGAAGGGGAATAGCTGGATCAAATGGTGGTTCCATTCCCAGCTTTCCAAGAAATCTCCATACTGCTTTCCAAATTGGTTGCACCAATTTGCAGTCCCACCAACATTGTACAAGTGTACCCATTTCCCCACATCCTCGTCAGCACTTGTTGTTGTTTGACTTCATAGTGGCTGCCAATCTTACTGGAGTGAGATGATATATTAGGGTGGTTTTGATTTGCATTTCTCTGACTGCTAGCGATGGTGAGCATTTTTTCATATACTTGTTGATTGATTGTATGTCCTCCTCTGAGTAGTGTCTGTTTAGGTCCTTGGCCCATTTGTTGATTTGGTGATTTGTTATCTTATTGTCTAATTTTTTGAGTTCTTTATATACTCTGGATATTAGGGCTCTATCTGAAGTGTGAGGAGTAAAGATTTGTTCCCATGATGTAGGCTCCCTATTTACCTCTCTTATTGTTTCTTTTGCTGAGAAAAAACTTTTTAGTTTGAGCAAGTCCCATTTGTTGATTCTAGATATTAATTCTTGTGCTATGGGTGTCCTATTGAGGAATTTGGAGTCCGACCCTACAGTATGTAGGTCCTAGCCAACTTTTTCTTCTATCAGATGCCTTGTCTCTGGTTTGATATCAAGCTCCTTGGTCCATTTTGAGTTAACTTTTGTGCATGGCGAGAGAAAGGGATTCAGTTTCATTTTGTTGCATATGGATTTCCAATTTTCCCAGCACCATTTGTTGAAGATGCTATCCTTCCTCCATTGCATGCTTTTAGCCCCTTTATCAAATATAAGAAAGTTGTAGTTTTGTGGGTTGGTTTCTGTGTCCTCTATTCTGTACCATTGGTCCACCCGCCTGTTTTGGTACCAATACCATGCTGTTTTTGTTACTATTGCTCTGTAGTATAGTTTGAAGTCTGGTATCGCTATACCACCTGATTCACACTTCCTGCTTAGCATTGTTTTTGCTATTCTGGGTTTTTTATTTTTCCATATGAATTTCATGATTGCTTTCTCTATTTTTACAAGAAATGCCATTGGGATTTTGATTGGCATTGCATTAAACCTATAGAGAACTTTTGGTAATATCGCCATTTTGATGATGTTAGTTCTGCCTATCCATGAACAGGGTATATTTTTCCATCTTCTAAGATCTTCTTCAATTTCTCTCTTTAGGGTTCTGTAGTTTTCATTGTATAAGTCTTTTACCTCTTTTGTTAGGTTGATTCCCAAGTATTTTATTATTTTTGAGGATATTGTGAATGGAGTGGTTGTCCTCATTTCCATTTCAGAGGGTTTGTCGCTGATATACAGGAATGCCTTTGATTTATGCGTGTTGATTTTATATCCCGCCACTTTTCTGAATTCATTTATTAGCTCTAATAGTTTCTTTGTAGACCCTTTTGGGTCTGCTAGGTATAGAATCATGTCATCTGCAAATAGTGATAATTTAAGTTCTTCTTTTCCTATTTTTATGCCTTTAATTTCTTTAATCTGTCTAATTGCTCTGGCCAGTGTTTCGAGAACTATGTTGAACAGAAGTGGTGAGAGAGGGCATCCCTGTCTTGTTCCAGATTTTAGAGGGAATGCCTTCAATTTTTCTCCATTCAGAATGATGCTAGCCTGGGGCTTAGCGTAGATGGCTTTTACAATGTTGAGGTATGTTCCTGTTATCCCTATTTTTTCAAGAGTTTTGAACAAAAAGGGATGCTGTACTTTGTCGAATGCTTTTCCCGCATCTATCGAGATGATCATATGGTTCTTATTTTTAAGTCTATTGATGTGGTGAATAACATTTATTGATTTCCATATATTGAACCATCCTTGCATCCCAGGGATGAATCCTACTTGATCATGGTGTATAATTTTTTTGATATGATTTTGTATCCGATTCGCCAGAATTTTATTGAGGATTTTTGCGTCTAGGTTCATTAGAGATATAGGTCTGTAGTTTTCTTTCTTTGAAGTGTCTTTGTCTGGTTTAGGAATCAGGGTGATGTTGGCTTCGTAGAATGAATTTGGAATTTCTCCCTCTTTTTCTATTTCCTGAAATAGCTTGAAAAGTATTGGTATTAGTTCCTCTTTAAAGGTTTTGTAAAACTCTGCTGTATACCCATCCGGTCCTGGGCTTTTCTTAGTTGGTAATCTTTTGATGGTTTCTTCTATTTCCTCAATTGATATTGGTCTGTTTAGGTTGTCTATATCCTCCTGTCTCAATCTGGGCAGATCATATGACTTCAGAAATTTATCGATGCCTTCACTATCTTCTATTTTATTGGAGTATAAGGATTCAAAATAATTTCTGATTATCTTCTGTATTTCTGAAGTGTCTGTTGTGATATTGCCTTTTTCATCCTGTATGCTAGTAATTTGAGTTCTCTCTCTTCTTCTCTTCGTTAGCATGGCTAAGGGTCTGTCGATCTTATGTATTTTTTCAAAGAACCAACTTTTAGTTTTATCAATTTTTTCAATTGTTTCTTTTGTTTCGATTTCATTAATTTCAGCTCTGATTTTAATTATTTCTTGCCTTCTACTTCTTTTGCTGTTATTTTGCTCTTCTTTTTCTAGGATTTTGAGATGAAGTATGAGATCATTTATTTGTTGGTTTTTTCTTTTTTTAAGGAATGAACTCCATGCAATGAATTTTCCTCTTAGAACTGCTTTCAATGTGTCCCATAGATTCCGATATGTTGTGTCTGTGTTTTCATTTATCTCTAAGAATTTTTTAATTTCCTCCTTAATGTCTTCTATAACCCATTGATCATTCAGTAACCTATTGTTCATTCTCCAAGTGATGCATGATTTTTCCTTCCTTCTTTTATCGTTGATTTTCAGTTTCATTCCATTATGGTCAGATAAGATGCATGGTATTATCTCTACTCCTTTATATTGTCTAAGAGTTGCCCTGTGACATAATATATGATCTATTTTTGAGAAGGATCCATGTGCTGCTGAGAAAAAAAGTGTAACTGCTTAATTTTGGGTGGTATATTCTATATATGTCAATTAAGTCTAGGTTGTTAATTCTGTTATTGAGTTCTATAGTTTCCTTATTCAACTTTTGTTTGGAAGATCTGTCCAGTGGTGAGAGAGGTGTGTTGAAGTCTCCCATGATTATTGTATGGTGGTCTATTAGACTCTTGAACTTGAGAAGAGTTTGTTTGATGAACATAGCTGCACCATTGTTTTGGGCATATATATTTATGATTGTTATGTCTTGTTGGTGTATGGTTCCTTTGAGCAGTATGTAGTGTCCCTCTTTATCCCTTTTGATTAACTTTGGCTTGAAATCTATTTTATTTGATATGAGTATGGACACTCCTGCTTGTTTCCGAAGTCCATATGAGTGATATGATTTTTCCCAACCTTTCACCTTCAGTCTATGTATGTCTTTTCCTATCAAATGCGTCTCCTGTAGGCAGCATATTGTTGGGTCATGTTTTGTGATCTATTCTACTAGCCTGTGTCTCTTAATTGGTGAGTTTAAGCCATTAACATTTAGGGTTATTATTGAGATATGGGTTATCCTTCCAGCCATATTTGTTTATTTATGTTACTGAATATGGTTTGTTTTCCTCTTTGATTATTTTCCCCCCTTTACTGTCCTACCTCCCACTGTTGGTTTTCATTGTTATTTTCCATTTCCTCTTCCTGTAATGTTTTGCTGAGGATTTTTTGAAGAGATGGTTTTCTAGCCACAAATTCTTTTAACTTTTGTTTATCGTGGAAGGTTTTAATTTCATCTTCCATCTTGAAGCTTAATTTTGCTGGATACACAATTCTTGGTTGGAACCCATTTTCTTTCAGTGTTTGAAATATGTTATTCCAGGATCTTCTAGCTTTCAAAGTCTCTGTTGAGAGATCAGCTGTTATCCTGATTGGTTTACCCCTAAATGTAATCTGCTTCCTTTCTCTTGTAGCTTTTAAAATTCTCTCCTTATTCTGTATGTTGGGAATCTTCATTATAATGTGTCTAGGTGTGGATCTCTTATGATTATGCACATTCGGCATCCTGTAGGCTTCTAGGATTTGGGATTCTGTCTCGTTCTTCAAGTCTGGGAAGTTTTCTCGAATTATTTCATTGAATAGATTGCTCATTCCTTTGGTTTGGAGCTCTGTGCCTTCCTGTATCCCAATGACTCTTAAGTTTGGTCTTTTAATGTTATCCCATATTTCTTGGATGTTCTGCTCCTGGTTTCTTAACAGTCTTGCTGAGCTGTCTATGTTCTTTTCAAGTTGAAATACTTTGTCTTCATTGTCTGATGTTCTATCTTCTAAGTGTTCTACTCTGCTGGTAGTATTCTCAATTGAGTTTTTAAGTTGGTTTATTGCTTCCTGCCTTTCTAGGATTTCTGTTTGTTTGTTTTTTATAACCTCTATCTCCCTGTATAGTTGATCTTTTGCTTCCTGGATTTGTTTATGTATTTCATTGTTGAAGAGATCTTTCATTGTCTGATTTTGCTGTCTAATGTCTTCCTTGAGACTCCAGATCATCTGAAGCATGTATCTCCTGAATTCTTTATCTGACATTCCATCTGCTGCAGATATTACCTCTTCTAACGTTGAGTTGACCTGCATTGCTTGTGGTCCTTTCTTTCCTTGTCTCTTCATACTGTTCGCATTTCTTTCTGCTTACTGAGACTGTTGTGTTATTGAATTTTCCCCCTATATATTTGTATTACTCTTGTATAGTTGCAAAGTCTCCCGCGCAGGCACGGGTAGGGGCTCTGCTCCTCCTCCAATTGGCGCACTGTGCCTACCACATCGGCAGGCCGCTGGGCCTGTTCTGCTGGTTGGTAGCAGGTGTGCCTACCTTGCAGGCGCGTGGGGCGGCTCTGCCACTCCCAGGTTGCTGGGCCTGACCTGCTGGTGGGTTGCAGGTCCGGCTACCTTGCAGGCGCGGGGGGAGGGAGCACACCTATTTGTATTTAGACAGTTACGTGAAATGGAGGACGTAATGCTTGGGATGAAAGTTGGGGGGAAGGGGAAGGTAGGTGCTCTTGAAAAGAAAGAAGGAGAGGGAGATAGATAGCATAGAGGAGAATGGAAAGAGCAGTAAAACTTGGAAGGGGAGAGAGAGAGGGAAAAGGGAGAGAAAAAATTAAAATGAAATAGGAAATAAAATTAGGTCTTAGAGATCCATTTTCTTCTCTTCCCGTAGGCAAAGCTGTGCCCTCCGGGCTGAGTTTTGCCCTCAATGTGTCAACAGCAATCCCTGTAAGGCGGTTTCTGGGAGTCTCTCAATCCTGTTGGTCCAGAGCCATTTCACTTCTACGGCCCCTCCTCCCCTTCCTCCTGCCAGCCAGCCAGGTCCTGCTCACCGGAGGCAGTTCCCCAAGGATTTGGTTACACTTTCAGCCCCACCGAGTGCTCTATTTCCCTAACTACTGAGCACTCTTGCTGTCATTCATCTAAGCCCCAGTGCTGTGGAGCTGTGGTCTGGGAGTCAATTGTTTAATTTTTCCGGACCCCTTTGGTGGGCACACCTTCGGAATCTGGCAGCTAAGACCATTGGTGTCGCTGCTGGTGGTAATAGGAGTTGGGGGTCGAGGATCCCCTCTACTTCCCTCAGCCCCTACAGTCACAACCACACTGCTGGCGGTAGGAGGAGTTGGGGGTCTGGAGTGTCCTCTGTTTCCCTTCGCCCCTACCGTCACACCCTCTCAGTTCGCGGTTGGGGGATTTGTGGGTGGGGAGTCTTCTCTGCTTTCCTCTGCCTCTACAGTCACGCCCTTGTCACTGGCAGTAGGGGGAGTTGGGGGTCGAGAGTCCTTTGGCCCTTACGGTCACGCCCACGAAGAGATTTTGAAGTTTCCCGGTTGTTTGTATCTGGTGTGGGTGGGAGTCACACACCTGCTAAAGTAGATTCCACTGGGAAGGAATCTCTTTGGCTGAACTTTGGTGACTTCCCCTCTCTGCTATGGCGGGCCCCTGGCTCCTTGCCGGAGTGTCTGAAGGGAGGGGTGGAACTGGCTTGTCTCTGGTCTGACACAATCTCTGGTTTTAGTTCCCAGTTCACTATTTCGTAAAGTGTTGGTTAGATTCCCTTCACACTGTCTGTGGGGGGGGGGAGCCGTTCGCCGGGTGGGCGGGTGCCGTCTGCGGGTTCGGGCGGGCCGCGCAGCTCTGGGCCGCCTGCCGCTTGCAGAAGTGGCTGGTGGCTGCGGGACTGGACCTCCGCGTCCGCGTGGCCAGCCAAGATCCACTTGTCTGGGACAAACTGACACTTCTAATAAACCTACCAATTCCCGGCGGCAGGTCCCCTCTTAACGGAATTTTGCTAGAAGTTCCTCAGTAGGTAGACTGCCACTGTTCCAATGGGTCTTTCTGATCCCGTTAATGTGCAGACATTGGAATCGCTGCTTCCTCGCCAGCGGCCATGTTGGATCCCCGTGTGTTTTTCTTATTACTCAGCGTGCTTCTCTGGTGTTATATTTCAGCATTCGGGGAAGCAAGGACTCCTCACCAGCACACAGTTGTAACACCTGTTAAACAATGCCTTTGTAGAAGACTATATACCTCTGTTTTAAGTTCTACTCCTTAGTGAAATTTTCATAAAAATTTCACAAATACAGTTGGTAGTAATTAACTGTAAATCAAATAAGTGAAAATAATGAAAAGTATTTATAAGATTTTAACATGAAATGGCCATTTTTGTGGTCTAGAAATTTTAAATACTGCCAAATTTTTTTATGGTCCAATCAAATACATTGTTAATGAAGCTCTTCCCTCGAACAACTTCTAACCTGGCATCCATTATATGGCTCACGACTGTCATCAAGTTGAAGGTGCAATTCTCAAAACACTTTATTGATTTATATCTCATTCTGTTTTTCAGTCTTTCCACCTTCCCTTATTCATTATGTGTTTGTTCAACAGCTGCTCTTCACCTGTGTGTGTGAGTGTGTGTATGTGTGTGTGATTTATATTCTTGTCTGTATAGGAAACAGTTTTTTTAAAAAAGAGAAGATCATATTTGGCTCTGAAGTTCACATGATTCTGAACATGGAGACTTGAAATTTCTGTGTAAAAGAAAGTAGAGTGGAGGAAGGGAATGGGGGAGGAAGGAGGGGCAGGATCAGTGAGGAATGGTGGAATCAATATGACCAAACCGTCCCATGTGCAAATATGAAAATACCACAGTGGGTTTCACCTTTATGTTCATCTATAATCACCAATTTTAAAAAACCTATAAATAAATAGAAGAAAGACTAATAGAATAGAGGAAAGGGAACAGGGGAGGAAGAATGAGAGGGAAAGGGGAATTACTAGGGACTAAAATGGACCAAATTATACTCTATGCTTCTATGATTGTGTCCAAATGAACCCAGATATTATGTATAATTGTAATGCACTAATAATTTTATTTTCAAATGAAGAGCTATAGGAATGGCAAGGTGTCTTACCTGAAGCTGCTATAACAAAGAACCATAAAATGATGGCTGAAAAGGCAAACATTTATTTCTCAGGAATCTGTAGTCTGTAAAGACTCTAGACAGGTCCAGAGTCTCCTGAAGGCCTGAGCCCTGGTAAGCAGATGTCCATCTTCTCACTGTATTCTCAGATGGAGACAGGAAGTAAGCCCTCTTTTGCCTCTTCCTCTAAGGGCATCAATCTCAGTAAAAAGGATTCTGCTCTCATGATTTAATTACCATGTAAAGGCTCTACCTCCTCATATCATCACGCAGGGGTTTGGGTTTCAGTGTATGAATTTTGAGAGTCACACACATAGCTGGAGGTGAGAGCCAGCAGTGTGCTGTCTCTGTGCTGACTGGGCTGTCCATGAGACACGCTTAAGTAAGGACCCAGTGCTAATGCAGAAGTGTAGTTCCTCTCTCTTGAAGAGAGACACAGCTGTCCTTCCACACCTGGGTCTCAGTACTCACTGTGCACAAAATCAGTGGCCAGCTTTAAGCAGATACCCTCAGACATCTTTTTCTGGCTTTAGGTTCTAGCATGGATAATTTTTTAAAGCTCCCAGGTTGTGCATATGTGCGGAGCAGGTGGAGCCAAGCTTCTCCAAAGCAAAACCAAGACAGGATGAGGGACACAGGACTCTCATGAAGGAATGACAGAGTAAATTTTGGGAACAAGCTAGGAGGTTTCCTTTTGAAAACCTTTCATCAGATGATTGTTGGTATCCTAGTAAGGACTGATGTATTTCTGATAGGAACAATATTTTCATTGATTGATCAATTGATCCTGGGGATTTAGCCCACCCCCTGGATGCTTTACCACTGAGCCACATCCCCAGCCCGTTTTATTTTTTATTTTGAGACAGGGTCTCACTGAGTTGTTTAGGGCCTTGATAAATTTTTGAGGCTTGTCTCGAACTTGGATAGTCTCAGTCTCCCAAATCACTGGGATTGCAGACATACGCTAGTGTGTACCCAGGTGGAACAAGATTTTACTGAAGAAAACTTAAGCATAAAAAGAAATTGTCTCCTGTTCTTTCTTAAAAATGTATTCCTAGTAAAAGTTTTAAGAATAGTTGTGGCTGCTGAGAACAAATGATTTTTTTTTTGCCATTATTTGGACAGATAGGCTATCTCCATTGGAAGATGATGCAAAGGAATGCCTGTTACCAGGACTTGCTGCTGCATCTCCTATCCTAGCTCTGGGCACGTGGGTATGCCACTCACCCTTCTCAGTCTTACCTTCTTAATCTACATTATGAGAAATACAACTGCTGTTGCTTATCTTTTAATAAATGGATGCTTTTGTAAAACTAAAAAGCCTGTCTAAATAAAGCAAGAAGATTCTGGTTGATATTTTTCACATTTTGTTTATAAGTGGGTGTGCTGAGAAACCTAATATTTTCTAAAGGTCCCTTCATGAAGGACATGCTGCTTCAAGAAGGACATGCTGTCTATTCCTATTTTGGGGAGGCCCTTTTTGTTCTTCTTGGGTCCAGTCATAACTGTAAATTTAAAAACTTTCTCCCTTTGTACTTCTAGTTTTTAAACTAGGGTGGGAATCTATTTAAATTCATTATGTATGGAAAAGACCTTTTGCTATAATAAAAAGAGAATTTCTGGGTACCTTTGGTAAAACCATGGTTGAGTTACAAGCTTCTTTGGATTTTACGCCCCTAAGTTTCTAATCAATTTTGCTAGATTATTCAAATTTAAATGCTTCCTTAATTTCTAAAACACCTACAATATTAAGATAGATTGGTTTATTTGTGAAATATACCCAAGGATGTTGTAAATAATTTCTGTGCATAAACATTAAATTGAATCTTTGAAACATTTTTTAATATATATCACAATATATGATCTTTTTAATATATCACATATTATTGTCATATTCAGAAATGTATTAGATTTTGTTTTCAAATTTGACAATATAGTTCAACAAAACATAGTATATTTAATATTTGAACTGATATAAAATCAATATTTTGAGGTATTTTCAAGGTATTGGAATTCCCATAAAACTTTACTTTTCTATATGTTTGTATGAAGAAATACATAAATAACAAGCAGTGTTCATATGAATGTAATGCAATGTTGACTGGACAGAATAAAATGTTTTATAATTTTAATATGATGTAATATATACATTGAAAACATGTTTTCATTACCAACACAAGTCTTAAAAATTGTACTTATTACAGATCACTTATTAAGTGCTTTGAGATGCATTTTTTAAATTTTACTTGATTTAAAGAAATGATTTCCAAACAATATGCAAGACATATTTCTCACAGATGAATAAGACAAAATCTCTGTTCCTAGGAAGTCAGATGATTACAGGCTTAATCCCAGAAAAAAAATATGATACAAAGTCAAATTTAATGCATTTTTTTAAAAACAGTGAAAATAAAGTCAACTAGGTTTTAGAGGAATCTTTTCCTTTCCACACTTCCCAAGGATTCATGAAGAGATTTTTTCATTGTCAGAGTCAAAGCTCAGGATAGTGGAGCATTGTTGGAAGTGTATAAGTGATTCTTCTGGGGGCCTAGGGTCTGGGGGCTTTGTTCTCCCTTTTATTTTCCTGTGGTATTTATATTTGAACCTGATGGGATTTCGTCCTCTAGAAATGGTAAACTATTAGAAAACTAAATAAAGCTTCACCAAAGGCACAGGGCCCACTAGGCTGCTAAGTTTGCATTTGTTTTAACTGTAGGTCTTTTTGCTCCAGGAAAAGGGTCCTTATTGATGCTTTATCCAAAATATTTCAATAGAAAACTATGTTTTTCATTCAGCTGAAAAAACTTCAGGAAGCTGGTAGCCCTTGTGCTTCTGCTTGTTTTGAGAGTAGAAACAAAATGTAATTTGTTTGGTACCATCTACCTCTTCAAAGATGTTTGCATGAGGTATAGCTTTGGGAGACAGAGATAGTGCCTTCTTCGGAAGCAATGGGCATTCTTTTGTACTGTCCAGTATAAGAAAAATAATATTTCCCTTTGAGGCAGTGGCCAATGGTTCTCATAATCCATTGCAAAAGAATTGGGTTTCCTACACTCCAAGTTTCTCTTCTGTATCTCAACCCCCTCTGCTTCCTAATGAACACAAGGAGTCTTGCTTTTTCAAAATGCCAGTTACTTTTGGAAACTCACCTTTTGCTATGATTTACAAAACTACCTTCATTACTTTCTATTCAAGAGGTCCAACTGAGCATAATGTTCTCTGTTCTCATTTTCTGAGAATTGTTAAAATAACAGTAAAAAAAAAAATGAAAAAAGATGTTGCCTCAGAGAGCAGGAAGAGGGACATTGAATGGTGAAAAGAGAGTATTTTTTCAGAAGGTTAAAAAAAAGGACAATACTAACAGAAAAAGGCAGCCACAGCCCAAAATATTCAGAAGAGAAAGGTACTGAAGATGTACACTTGTTAGATTTTTTATTTTTTATTTTTTGGCAGAACCATGAAATTACCCCAACATCAGAATGGGAAAGACTGGGAATAGATTTGGAATTTAGCAAGTAATTAGGATGCTTAATTAAAGAATATTCTAGGGACCATGAATGACAACAGTTCCCTTGCTACCTTCCCAGGTGATTTTTCATGACTGCTCATCCCTGCTTGAGAAGTATCATAGAAACACATTGAACCACCTTTTTAGGAAGAACAGGTTCCATAATCCCATTAACACTGCAGTGTAGATTCTTCATTGACTTAAAATTTCAGGATGGCACACTTTACTGGGCTGACCTTTGTGGTGCCCTCCACATAAAACTTGTCCATCCACTCACCTCATCCCTACACATAAAGCTTTTAAGTCTACCCTCTCCTTTCATGGGAGAAATACTGAAGAGAAACAAGGCAACTCATGGGAATATTAATCAACCTTAATTTTCATTTGTATGCATGAACAATCAGCCAGGATAACCAGAGTCCTGAGAAAAGACTAGCAGTTTAAAAATATAAGTTCAAGTTAAGTATAGAGATATGATTGTTCAAATGAAATAAGATATTTCCTGGAATATAAAATCTATCTCTGCTTATGTAATATATGTAGAATTCACAATAATAAAACAAATGTGACAGCTGGGAAAGGAGACAATGTGAACAAGGAAATTTTGATTGCTGAAACATGAATGCAGAGGCAAACATGATAAATAGACTCACTGGATGGAACATTTGGGAAACAACAGTTCTCAGAACATTGACCAAAAAGTAAGTGATAGAAAATATGACTCTGGAGCAATATGTAACCTCAAATATATCAAAACTGTCAGGAATAAGGAAGAAGGAGGATCTTTAAGTGGAAGGAAAATTTGAGAATTGGAAAAAAATGTGAGTATTCAAACTAGGAGGGCATCAGAAGCTGTATGGACATGGTGCACCAATACCTTCTCCCTTAGGCATTCCTTTGTAAAATTCTAGACACAAGGACAAAAGAGAAAATCCTAAAGTCTTCCATAGAGAAACAATCAATCAGAAAGTTCCCCTATGAAGGATCTAGAGTAGGTTCATTTTCAACTTGTTATTAGCAATGCAGAATAGTAGACATTGACAATCCTAAAGAAAAAGAGAGTCCTAAGTATCTTCTGTCACTAAGCTATCTATTTCAGAATCTAGAGAAATATTTGGTTTTCAGAAATTCAAAATTTCTGCAAGGACTCACTTCAGAAACTCAGGAAATAAAGAAAATAATTTGCAGATGAAATGGAGAGGAGAGAACTAATCCTTGAAAGAGCAAAGAATAGAATCTACAAAAAACTGAACTGACTAAAATGTGCATTGACAGTCAATGGCAAGACAAAAGCAGGGCTGTAATGTGTCCAAATTAGAGAGAGAAGTTTAGCTCTGTTTAAAAGATTCCACTGGGAGTCAAGGGCAACAGTGTCACCAGGAAACTGGAAGATAAGAAAGGCAGGTGAAGTCTTTTTCAACAACAACACAATAAATAAATAAAGCAAATTAAATTTGCAAAAATATATCATGATTTGAGTGATCCATGGAGAGAAGGAACAGAATCCTTTCAACATTTCCTTTTGTGGAACAAACATTAGATTTAAAAATCTAAAGTAAAACTTCTGTCATTCACTAGAAATCTGCATGCAAGAAACTGTAGCCCTCTGCAATTGAGTCCTCCATAGATCAGTTCTATAGTTTCTGTTCTATACAGAGAATAAGGCAAGCTTCTCACTCTCCCCTCCTGAAGGTATCTGTGACATCTGTCAGGGAAGGGTACACACATGTGGATGAACTTCAAAAAGCATCTGGAAAGATATTACAATATGACTTTGAAACAGGAGGAGTCAGAGTAAATAAGGTGCAATGTATAGTGTGTTAACATTTCATTGCTGTAACAAAACACCTGATAAGAACAACTTAGACAAGTCTGTATTAGGTTCACCGTTTCAGAGGCTGAGTCCATGGTTGGTTGACTCTATAGCTCTTGCCTCAGGAGGAGGCAGCATATCATGGTGGAAGGGCATAGTAGAGAAAACTGCTCATCTCATGGCAGCCAGGAAGCAGAAAGAAAGCCACCCCCCCCCCACACACACACACACAGGAAGACTGAACACTAGCAAGCTAGGAAACAGGAAAAAGATAATCCCTAAGAGCATGTCCACAGTGACCTACTTGCTTCAGCCACATTTCACCTGTCTACACTTTCCACCTAGTAATTCCATTCAAAGTATTAACCTATCAAGTGGATTAGTCCATCAATTAAGTGACAGCTTTCTGAATGTTCCTGCATTGTGTAACACATAAGCTTTTGGGGGGGACATCTCATGTCCAGATCCCAGCATATTGTTTAATCGAATTTCAATTACACAATTACAATGAAAGTTAGATGTTAGTTCAGGGGAACAAAGAAGAGGCAGTTTATGTCTTTGAAGGTCTGTAATGAGGTCATGATGATTGTTGAAGCAAGTGAAACATTAAAGGTACTATGTGTTGGTGGATTTTAACTTTAGAATTTGTGAACAGATTATTTTAATCATTATGGGGCTGCTCTGTATTTCATCTTGACAATTGGGATGATCTTAAGAAAAACAATTTTTTTTTTGACTTATGTTACTGTCTTGCTCCTGGCCCGTTTACAGTGCATAGAATTGCTATGAATAGTGTTTTCACAATTCAGTGTTTAATGCCCATTAATAGTTTAAATTTCTGGAAACTTGAAAGAGTTAAATATAATCACTAGACATGTCATTTAAAATTTTTCCCCAAATTCATTTCTCCAACTTTGTCTTTTCTCCTCAAAATCTGTCCCACAGTTTCATGTCAATGGTGGACATTTTGCTATACTGTCCAAATTTCATAAATACGTAATTTAACTCAATTTCTCCTCATGACCAACTTGTGTTCCTTTTGTATCTGTTTTCCTTCATGATAAAAATGATTATGTGGCATTCATTTTCAAATTATTTTGGTAAACTTCACATCTTCCATTTTAGCAAAGTTGGTATGAATTATTAATTTCAGTTGACTCATTTTATTTATTTTTATTAACAAATATTAACTATACACATTAATGTGTGATATTTCCATAAATTAACACAGTGTGCAAAGATCGAATCCAACTTCCCTTCCCAACATCTAGTAACTGTTATTCTGCTTTTAGGTCAATTTCTTTTAGCTTCCACAACTGAGAGAGAATATGGATTACTTGTCTTTCTGTATTTGTCTTATTTAACTTGACATAATGTCCTCCATTTCCATCCATTTTGGTGAAAATGATATAGTTTTATTCTTTTTAATACCAAATAACATTCAATTGTGTTTATGTACCAGATGTTTTTTTAATCCATTCATCTAATGGCACCAGGTGGATTCTTCGCTATTGTGAATCGTGCTGTAGTAAACATGGTCATGCAAATATCTCATTGTTATATCTACTTCATTTCCTTGGGACATCTAACCAAAAATGGGATAGCTGAATTTTATGATAATAGAATATGTTGGGAGCCACATTGAGTCACCAGACCTTCCAGTCCTGATGCACCATGAGGATCTGAAAGATCACTGTAGTCTGGCATGGTAGTGCCATGACTACTGACTTGGTCTTTTGCCCCTGCTCAGATAGCAAGGCCAGTCTTCTGAGTAGGCATACTCCTGGGGTTGAGTTACACTCACCTATTTTTATAAATTTTTTTTTTTTGTAATCCTACCAATTTGCCCTTTTGGGGATAGAATGTTCCATGGAAATTCCTTTTGTGTGTTACCTTCTCTTATTCTGCCTTTGGATGTGGCCTTCCTAGATGTCAGTCAATCTGCTGATAGCCAACATCATGAAGCTAGACTCAACCCCCTGAAACCTGACCCCTTGCCCCATTTGAATGGCTTCTCCCCAATAAAAGTGTTCAGCACATGTGTTTCTCTCTCTCTCTCTCTCTCTCTCTCTCTCTCTCTCTTTCTCTCTCTTCCTCATCCCAGACCCCTAAGGTCAGAGGAGCTGTCACAGGACCCAAAGAAAAATGTATCTCTGTCACTTGTGTGATTATTATGTGCAGCCCAGTTCACCTGGAGTGACCCTGAGTGTTTTAGTTGTGAGAAACGCCACAAGAGTATTTTTCTTTAGTTATTTGAGGAACCCTCATACTGTTTTCCGTAATGACTATACTAATTAACATTTCACTAACAACAGTGTTCCTTTTTCTCTACATACTCATCAGCATTTGTTATTTTTTATTTATTTTTTATAACATTCTCCCTAACTGTGGTGAGATGGGTCTCATCCTAGTTTTGATTCTCATTTCCCTGATGACTAAACATATTGAACATTTTTGCATGTATTTGTTAGTCATTTGTATTTCTTCTTGAGAACAGTCTATTTAGATCATTTGCCCAATTTTAAATTAGGTTTATCTGGAGACTTTTTGTTATTGAGCTTTTGAAATTTCTATATTCTGGGTATTAACATCTTGCCAGATTTATAGTTTACAAGTATTTTCTTCTATTCTGTAGGCTGTCTCTTTATTCTGTTGATAGTTTCCTTTGCCGTGCAGAAATTTTTTAGTTCTATGTAACTCCATTTGTCAATTTTTGCATTTGTTCCTGTGCTTTGGAGTTCTATCCAAAAAATCACTGCTTACTCCAATGTCTTCAAGTGTTTTCCTTATATCTTCTAGTACTTACAGAGTTTTAGGTCTTATATTTAGTTAAGTCTTTCATCCAAATAAAGTTTATTTTTGTACAAGATGAGAGATAGGATCAAATTTCAGTTTTATGCATGTGGCTATCCAGGTTTCCCAGCACCATTTATTGAAGAGGCTGACTTTTCTTCAATGTATGTTTTAGGTGCATTAGTCAAAAACAGGTGGCTGTGTATGTGTTGATTTATTTCTGGATTCTCTATCCTGTTTTGTTGTCCTTTGTGTTTGTTTCTGTGTCAATACAATGTTGGGTTTTTTTTTTGGGGGGGCTGTGGTTTGTTCGTTTTTAACTGTGGCTCTGTAGTATATCTTGAAATTAGGTATTACGATGTCTACAACTTCATTCATTTTGCTCAAGATAGCTTAGACTAACAAAAACCTAATTGATGCCTCTTGAAGGGCTTAGAAAAGGCAGAACAAAACAAACCTAAAATTAGTAGAAGGGAAATAAATAAACAAAGCTCAGAGCATTTATAAATGAAATAGAGTCTAACAAAAATATAAAAGGGCAATGAAACAAGGAGTTGTGTTTTTTTTTTTTAAGATAAGCAAAATCACCAAAGCTTTAATTAGATTAACCCATAAAAAAGACAAAAAGAAGGCACTAAAACTGATACCACAGAAGCACAAGGGCTCATTAGAGGCTATCATGAAAAACCGTAGGCTAACAACTTGGACACCTAGAAGAAATTTCTCAACATAAATGACCTGCCAAAATCTAACCATGGGGACATAAACGCACAATTAGACCAAAACAACAAATGAGTTTGAATCAGTAGTAAAAACTCTCCCAAAACAGTAGCAGCAAAAAGCTCAGGACTTCATGGCTTCTCTGATTACAAAGTTTTAATGAAGAACTAATGCCAATTCTTAGACTGTTTGAAAGAATCCTTCCAACTTGTTTTGTGAGGCCAGCAGTATTCTGCTTCCAAAAACCAGACAAGGACACCAAAAAAGAGAAAACTACAGACCAATACCCCTGAGGAACATATGGGATGACCTTGTGAACAGAATTCCAGCCATGGGAGTTCATGGGCTGACCTTGGTTTTCCTTCTGTCTCATTCATCCCTCCCTCCCCCTCCTCATCAAGATCACGCTCATAACTGCAGCCCATTTCACCTCACAGTTAAGGTTAATCTCTTCCATGGGAAATTCAATGTACAAGCTTCCTTACTTTTAACTTCTGTATTTTAAACCAGGTTTAAATTTCTAAAACCCTTTTTTTATCAGTCACTTATGCTCAAAATTTGAATGTCTATTTTACATCCAAATTCCTTAAGCTTGCCCATAAAATATTTTACCATCTGACACAAAAGCAGTGTCAAGGGGTCGTTTATAGATGGATCTTAGCCCTCTTAATTCCCTACCTGACACTTGAACAGGCCAGCAAAAGTGCCATCTACTATCAGGGGGACAATGGCCAGTGTCTCTTTGGAGAGTTCTTCCTGACCAGGGGAACCCAAGCCACCCTAAAATTTACAATCTCAAATAATTAGCAAGTAACAAAGCACAAACACTTAGAAATACATTTACAGAAAATGAAGCTCCTGATAGATCTAATCCACATGGGTTCTAGAACTAGACAAAGGGAAAGTGGCTCCTTAGTTTATTTAAGGGGGTAAGCAAAGGCAAGGATAAGGTTTCAAGAGCAGAGTCTTGCTTCTTGATGTCTTGCAATCACCAGGTTGATTGACATCTTGGCAGGTCACACCCATCTCAGGTGCAGTGTGGGATCTTTGGCAGAGCTTGAAGGGGAAGTTCCCCTGCATTAGGTGGTCAATCCCTGTGGGGGGTGCCACAGGGAGTTCCCAATGCCAGGCTTATTCCCATCAGGAGGCTACTATGAGCAGTAGTCCACACACAGCCCAGGGAGGGCAGCTGACAGTCCATGCCAGGCTCAGTGGCACATGCCTGTAATCTCAGCGACTCTGGAGACTAAGGCAGGAGGATCGAGAGTTCAAAGCCAGCCTGGCAACTTAGCAAGGTCCTAAGCAACTTAAGGGAGACCCTGTCTCTAAAAAGGGCTGGGGACTGTCTCAGTGGTTGGGTGCCCCTAGGTTCAATCCCTGGTACCAAAATAATAATAATAATAATAATAATAATAATAATAATAATAATACTATCTGTATAATACAAGGAGTTTGCCACACCAAGGTAGCCTGGAGATAGAGCATGGACTATCTCTTCCCTTTCTCGAAAAAAACCCTAGTATCATTTTTATCTGACCCCAAACCAAAGTTTCTGCCTTGTCTTCCTATAATCCCTACCATCACTGTGTTTTAAACTCAAAATTAATTTGTCATCATCTATTGAACCATTTTCAATTTGTTTTACTAAATGGAATTCCATATCAATTTCCTTTTCTTTACAACTCAGCACCAATCTCACTTTTCCACAAAGACCCTGACTTCTCATACCTGGTGGGAGTCCTTCCTTCAATACATTACTTCAACCTAAGATAAATTTTGTTATAGATCATTTATATCTTTGTCCTATTTTTATTACTTTAAGCAGTTAAAAACTCTTTGTGTAAAGTTTAAACCTGTTAAAAATCTTGGTACATGTACAAGAATGTATGATTTTAGTGTAGGGGCTAACTCTTTGTTCTAATTTATCTTCCATAGAGTAGAAATTCCATACTCTGTCAAATGAAGGCATGACATTGTTATGTTCGAATTCGGGACCCCCAAAGACCACCAGAGACCCAAGATCGATGTAAGCAGCAAAGAGGTGTTTATTGCGAGCTATCTCCGGTCCTCTGCACGCACACACAGCAACTGGTGACACTGAGAGGCCCCGAGCCCAGGGTTTGCAGCACTTTTATACATTCTCTGGAGAGGGCAGGGACTTCACATACATCATAGCAAATCATCACACACGCGGGAAAATCAAATAACAACTCTAAAACATGATTAGCACATTCACTGGTGGGAACAAGTTGGGTAGGGGTGATTGGTCAGTACAAAAGGGGTATTGGTTTGAACTGATTGGTTTAAGCCAAGAGGGGTGTACGTGCTGAACTACATGGTTTCCCAACATGTTATCAACCACCATAAACTACTGGGAGGGTCATCTGGCATCCCAGGTATTTCCCTGTCTCATGCTGATTGGGGGCTGCTAGGGGGTTGCTATGGATCTCCACCTAGCCTGACTGAGTCAGGGACACCTGGGGCAGCAGATCTCTCCTGTTATTTGTAGATAAACAACTTAGCAGGGTGGAAATGTGCTTAGGAGTGCTCTGTGGGTTTTTCCAAGGACAAAGGTCATGTCCCTTTCTTGAACAGGCTTTGCTCTGAGATAGAGGCTGGTTTTTCAACATCATAAATAGCAATCCACTTCTGTCACTGGTGATCTAATTCACTTGTTTTCAAGTGGGAGTGATTTTCACCCTTTGGGAAATACTTTTCAATGTCTGGCAATTTCACAACTGTTATGGGAGTTTGTGTGGTATCTACTAGGTGGAGATGAGGGATACTATTAGCACTGGTTTCTAAAAATTCTACCCTTATCCTGAGGCTTCAATAACATTCTTAAGAAATATTATTTTGTGTCAAAAGATGGCCAAATAGAGTTTCAAAGCCACCTCCCCAGCTTTAACCAGAGAATCTCTCTAAACAACTGGACGGGACACTGAAATAATTTGTAGATCTTTACTTTTAAATGGCCACTATCAAGCAAGAAACCAAGAAAAATCAAGCCATGAGTGAAAACCAATGGTATTTTGTTAGGGAAAGTGAGTTAGAAAACACAGAACTCCTGTAGTAGGCAAATAGCAACAAACACGTGTGCAGTGAGAAAGTTCTCTGGTTACGTGGAGTGTAAGAGCTCCCTGGCTGAGGATGAAAGGAGTTTCAGTGGGGAGGTCCAGAGTCGCCCAGAAAGGGAGAATAGGTGAAGCATAAGGGTTCCAGACCAATAACCCAAACACAGCAAAGAACCTTTGGAAAAGTAAATAGCTGCTCCTCTCCATACTGGGTGTTGCTATGAGGCCTGCTACCTCTTCAACTCTGGGAACCCAAACAGAGTGGACCTGTGTGCCATCGGCAATGCTCCTTTTGCTCAGGAACATGATCTTTCTGGGAAGGAGAAAGGAAAGCAGGTAGACAGATGCCTTCCTCGCATGTCCTCGCTTCTGACTCATAGCTGGCTGAGCTGCATCTGCTCCAAGGTGCTTAAGCTGCATTTCCCCAATGGGAGCAGAGAAAAGCCTGGGAGAGCAAGTATCTAGCATTTTCAGTATTTACAGAGACAGACTTGCCTTCTGTACTTTGAACAGACTACTAAAAGTAGGAGGATTCTTCACACGCATATGCAGAGTAGTCTTCCAAAGTGAGTACTAAAGGTATTTTAAAATACAAAATATACTACACCATTTTAACAAGAACATGATTTAGATAAGACATAAGCTAATAATAAACTTGTTCCTTTAAAATGAGTACTGCAATTTTCTGTCAGTGTAAAAATATGGTTACACAGAACTAGCTTCTAAATAAACGATAGAAACGAAACAAGAATATACCTGCTTGCTCCCTTTAATTTCTGAATTAATATAAATTAATTATTACTCAGTCTCCTCTTTGTATTTACTTTTTCCTTTCTATGGTAAATCAATCATAGATATTCAAGTAGCATTTTTTTTTTCTTAACTCTCATTATCAGGTTTGAAATGGGTAATTGAATTTGACCTCTTTTAACAATTGCCTATTCTTAAGACTGAGAAACAGAGGCATAAAAGAACCTGTAATTTCCAGGTTATTACGTCTGGAAATATTCTCATGCCTAGGCTTGGGTGTGTGAGAAAAGAAGAAGGAAAAAAACCCAGCACATCATTTTCTTTGTTTTGAGGGTGAATAGATCTTGAAGTCAGCAAGTTTAGTAAAGTTTATAAAAATATGAAGGCTCAAAGATATACTCTGGGGTAGTGCACTTTGGAAGCTGTGGCAATCTTTATGAAGTAAAAAAAAAAAAGTACCCAGAGTCTTAAGTGACTCTCCGAGAATATTTCTCCCCAGAGATTGTTAATTTTCTGAAATGGAGAAAATATCTCTTAGAGCTCACTATTACCAGTGGCAGCTTGAAGAGCAATTCACATTTAAATAGCTGTTTCATTGCTTCTCGTTCTTTGCAAACTGCAGGATCCTGAAACACTAATGTGCACCCAGGAAAGAGATGGTATTGTAACATCACAATGCTAATATACTATGAATGTCATGCCTGACTTTTTTTATTGAGATGTCATCGGTTATTACATGATCTGGCTAAAAATATAATGGAAGGTAAAGAAGGTAAAGAGTAAAAGCTATTTATATTAAAATTTTGCATCAGTTTATGGCTTCTCTGAGATGTATTATTTCTCAGCTTTTTATCCAATCTACTTATATTCTAGCCTTTAGAATACTGTAAATACTTAAACTGAATGCATAGCGTACATGCCCTAAAGTAAATGCATAGCATATTATTTTCTAGATGACTCTAACCTCAAAATGTTATAAGACTTTGCTTTAAAATTATGATTGCTTTATCATTGACTTGGATAATTTACAAGTTTAATTGCATGTAGAACTTAAAGTATGTTCTAAGTGAAATATTTTAGAAAGCAGAGCTATAGTTTGTAAGTGTAATTTTATTTGCTAGGTTGAGTTATGTATGATTAGTTTTGATAGGTTAATAAATGTCCAGATATTAACAATTCCATGTCAACTAATCCATTGAAATTCAGATTACTTTAGAGTTAGTTGACTGAAAAAAATCACGCATTGTCCTTCCTCCTTCCTGAAATTTGGTGAACTTTTAGAACTTGGAGAGACAGAGTGAATGCTTGAACTCATTTCTTCACAAAGTTGATGAATTTTTTTTACAAATTTCCCTGACAGTGTTTATTACAAGTTAAGGATTAACTTAGATTTTTTTAAAAAGTCTTTTTTTTTTTTTGTCTTTAAAGCTTGCAGTCTAATTCTAGTAATCTAAAATGTTGTGGGACTGTTTTGTTTAAATAAATAAGTAAATAAATAAAAAAGTGCAAATTTCCTTACTTTCTGACTGAAACAATACCTGTAACAACTTCTTCCAATGTTCCTTATGTTTACTTAGCTTCTAGGTTTTTCTCTGATCCTGCACTAAATGCTTGTTGATCCCAAATAAGCGGGCATGCTTTTAATACTGCCTTTTGCCTTGAAGAGTCCTTGCTTCCCTGAATGCTGAAGTATAGCACCCAAGAAGCACTCAGAGGCAAGTGTAGAGTGGAAAGTGAAAGAGTTTATTAAAGATAGCAGAGAAGAAAACTTCCCTCAGGAGGAAGAAGAGGATTCAAAAGGTGGAATGTGGGAAGGGGAAGTCTTCTCCCTTTTATAACTAAGGTCTTCTTTTGTAATTCTACATTCCTGTCCTTTATTTTGCTTTATCTCCCTCTATCCTGTATGTGGTGGGGATGCAGGTGAGAAGGCCAAAAGGTGGAAGATGCCCATGGGGCAGGGGAGGAGTGATCTGAGCAGGAAGGGCCTAGGGTGTTTTGATTAGCTTCTTCCTGTCTTGCTGGGAGCCTTGGAAACTTTAACATTTTAATCTCCCAGGTGCTATTCTGGTTTCTTGGACTCAGATTGACACCATTCTCTTTATTAGACTTGATATTAGACCCGATTTACCGAACTACACTAACTACCTAGCTTTAAACCTGGCTTCACTTTTGTTTTTGTTCTGGCATGTACACATTGATTTATACTTCCACAGCACTTCTACAGAATGTTAGAGACTTCTAAGTTTGCTTTCATTCCACAGCCTGACTCCTGGGGAAAAAAGCTTGTCTTTTCTTTGTAGTGAAAATGTATAAAAGACATATTTGCTCATAAGTCAGTCAAATATTTACTGAATTAAACTTGAAAAATAATTTCTGTTTTTAAAAAAAATTCCCTGAAAAATAATCAAAGGTGTAAGACTGGAAGACGCTGCACCACACGACACAGATCACCAAAGAGTTTTTCACTTTATTACCAAAGGCTGTGTGTTTATATAGGTCCAAGGAGAGGTCGCAGGGCTGAGGTAGACAACAGGTTGCCCATTTATTGGCAAGCTCTTCCATATGTCAGTTCCGGAGCCCAAGAAGTTAATTCTAATTGGGGCTAAGGCTTCCCACCAGCAGGGTTTGAACATTGGCGCCGGTGGGAACGTTTCACGCCAGAGAAAGAAACAAAGAGGAGAAAGGGGGTAGTTAGACGCCATGCTGGGGTTTTTCTCTGGGGCGCTGCTGCGGTTATATGTTTTCCCAACAAAAGGGAAGTGCTAAAAATAATTCATGGATAATGTAATTATTCATTATCTTTATGTATATAAATGCATTATATATATATATATATATAATTTTCCCCCACTGTTGCATACTTGTCTGTGTAGACATCCATACACACACACATAAGCAAACATATGTGTGGTATATATGTGTGTATATGTGTGTGTATGTGTGTGTCAGTGAAAAAGTTTAATTAATTAATTTGTAAAAACTTTGTGGAAATTAAAATTTTTTATTATAAAAGTGTATAATTCTGACCATATTCCTGTTCATCTATGATAGAAAAATGGTCACATTCTATTGATTTCAATTTCTATCAATACAATTTCAGCCTTCACTCCCCATCCCATTCAAAGCTTTCCCTTCTCCAACATAGTAAGAAGGATGTTTGTTTATTTGTCCTTCTCTTTTGTACCCATGTTGCTTTTGTCACTTTTTCAAAAAGGGAACCCTTAGGGACTCTTTTGTAACTGGCAGGTGGAAGGAGTTCACCTCATTATTCTTGTCTTTTATTCCTGTGACTTTAATAAACTTTCCTGTGTGTCTGGCTTATTTTAAATGGATATTGGCCAGGCGGTGATCACAATGGGTCAGTCCTTCTATCCTTTAATAAGCCCTTGACTAAGAAAAAATTCACTAGATTGTAGAGACCCTTATATGTGTTGTGTGGCGCTAGTGAAATTCCAAGAAAATTGCAGAAATCCCTATATATGGCATGTTACATAGATTATTACAAATTTCTTGATATTTTAGCAGTTTTAAATGGAGCTTCATTTAAGTCTATATCACACACACTAATCAAGTGTCTGCTATGTGTAAGATGTGCTTTTAAAGATTCTCAAAAACATCCATTCCCACGCTTTATCTACCACAAAAATAAGAATAAAGATCCCATTTTTATCTTCAACTTGAATCTTTTTCCTGAACCTCATTCAGATCATTTAACAACTGCCTACAGACATGTCCATTTGAGAGTCCAGGAAGAAGACAGTTCACAGCGGGTCTATAATGTCCTTTGTCCCTTTCCAGATGTGGGAAGCAGTGATGATCCACACTACTTGTCCTTGTAGAAACTTTCATGGTCAACATTGCTTAGTTAAAAACCTTAGAACTTGAAAGATGTTATTAATTGCTAAGTGGAAGTTACTTTGCAATACTTTTTCACCCCTGAATGACACCTAACCAAAGCAAAATATTATGGACTGAATTGTGTCACCTTGAAATTCATATGGTAAAGACCTAATGGAAGTGTATTGCAAGATGCGGCCTTTAAAGAGGTGATTAACACCATGATCTTTGACTTGATTTTTTTCACTCATACAGCAGGTATTTATTTAACATCTATTGTGCCAGGTACTGTTTTAAACCCTGGAAGTGAAACTGTTAAGGTAACCTAGGCCCTTGTTTCTCACAAGGTGATATTTTAACTGTAACATCTATAGCAATACATGAATAGGTAGATGGTTAAGATTTTTTGTTTTTGTTTTTGATTTTGTTTTTTTTTTGATATGAAAAAATACTGCTGGTTAAGTCACTTAGTCTATGATATTTTGTTATGACTGGCCTAAAAGCTAATAGAGCATACAAAATAGGACTAAGAGACTCTGAACTCTACCAGTGTTCTCTGTGCCAGTGTGAACCTCATGGATATATCATCAATGATTTCATGCTCTTGTTTTATTACAGTAGCAAAGTGTCTCCAGGCAAAAAAAAAAGACATGGGGGAACTGCTTCTGACAGATGTGCCCAAAGACAAATTTTGCCTCTGTGCTTGGGGTTTGCCTATATTTCAAATCATTAGTAAAATTTAATGTTTAATACCCTGTGTGAGTTTTAGACTTCTGGAATGATAAGTCAAACTTTTGTGGTATTTCTAGTAGTCCTACGAAGTATCTAAAAATTTACATGTTCAAAACTGAAGCAACCATTTCAGAACTTCAAATATGCATCTCAATATACAGTCCCCTGAATTACATTCTTAGAACTGCTATAAGAAAATACAACAAACTAAATGACTTTAAACAAGAAATTTATTCCTATACATTCTTGGAGGCTGGAAGTCCTCAATAAAGGTGGGGACAGGTCCTCACAATGTTTGAAGTCTCTAAGGAAAGACATGTTGATTCCTTTTCTTTTACTTTTTAGCATTGTTTGAAATTTATGGTCTTCCTTGGCTTATAGACACACCAGTACAATTTCAGCCTCTATCATCACATGGTGATCTTCCTATAAGTCTCTATCTCTATGTCTATATCTCCCCACTTAAAAAAAATAAAGCAAATAGTCATATTTGATTATATTTCCATCCTACCCCAGTAACTGGTTTATAGCCAAATGTTTCCAAACAGAACTCAATTTCCACTTCACTTTCTTAATTTTATTTATTTATTTATGAATTTATTTATTTATTTTGGTGCTGGGGATTTAACCCAAGGGGTCTTTACCACTGAGCCACACCCCCATGTCTTTTTATTTTTTATTTTGTGACAAGATCTCACTTAGTTTTTTAGGCGCTTGCTAAATTACTTGAGGCCAGGCTGGGACTTGGAATCCTCCTGTCTCAGCCTACCAAGTTTCTGGGGCTACTGGTATGTGCCACCACACCTGGCTCATTTAAAGGATTTTGAAATCCTTTATTTAAATCCTTTTATTTAAAGGAAAATTGGGGCATAATGCATCGTTCATTCATTGATTTTTTTTTCACACATACAGCAGGTATTTATTTAACATCTATTGTGCCAGGCATTGTTTTAAACCCTGATAGTCAAACTGTTAAGGTAACCCAGGCCCTTGTTCCTCACAAACTGATATTTTAACTGTAGCTACACTGACACATGAATAGGTAGATGGTTAAGGGTGTTTTTTTTTCTTTTTGTTTGTTTGTTTGTTTTGATAGTGGTAAGTGGTATGAGGAAAATAAAGTAGGTAGTGGAATCTGAGATGACTCAGTTGGTGGAGACAGATGAGAGCACCCTTGCTTAGACAAAAAAAAAAAAAGTGATAGGAGAAGGTTTCACTGAAAGGAATGCTGAAACTGAAATCTCAAGGAAAAATTTCTGGTGCAGAGCTCTTCTAGGTGAAAGGAAGGGGAAATGAAAAAGTTCTAGTGTCCATGGAAAAAAGAATAAAGAGGAAGCTCCCATAACTGACACTTAGTGCCCATGGGGAATGGAAGCAAATGCCATCAGACAGGTGCGTGTGCTCAGGTTGTGTGCTCATGACAATAAGACTAGATTTTATTCCAATTGCCATTTAGCATTTAGCTAAGACTGTCATTTGTATTTTAGAAAACTCTTCCTGCCTACTGTGTGAAGAATGAAAACTCTGAAGACAAATAGTGGAAGCAGAAATTAGTTCAGAGGTTATTGAATTAGTCTAGGTAAAAGATGATATTGGTTTAGACTAAAATTGGAACAGTGGAGATAGTGAGAGGCTTTGGCATAGATTTATCAGTTATGTACAGGAAACAACAACACTGCACCTGTGATATGTCAAATAATGGTCACCCAAAGATGTTCACATGCTGTCTTGTGGATATTTCATGTTATGTGGCAAATGGGATTTTACATATGATTAAGATTAGGCAATCTAATAAAAGGGGATTATCATGAATTATTTCTGAAGGTACCATCTAATTTCATGAGCCCTTAAAAATAGTGAAATTTCTCTAGCTATAATAAAAAAAATGATGAGACAGAAGAAAAAGTTGCAGAGTTGAATCACTAGAGGTATTGGCCCACCAAAGCTATAGGATGGGTGCATGAAGCACACAAGAATGAATGCAGGCAGCTTCTAGGAGCAAAGCCCTACTCCCAAGTGACAACCAGCAAGGAAATGGGGTCTTCATCACTCCAACTGCAAGCAAATGATTTCTGCCAACAACCTGATCTAATTTGGAAGAAGATTCATTCCTACAATCTCCAAAAAAAGGAATTCAAACATTTTTATTTTGACTTCATGAAATGATGCAGAAGACTTCGTTAGTCAGCTTCCCATGGCTGACTTTCCATTGCTGAGATAAAGCAACTTAAAAAAAAAGAGACATTTATTTTGGCTCATGGTTTTGGAGGTTTTGGTTCATCATCACTTATAACCCATACTGTTTGGGCCTGTGGTGCAGCAGTACATCATGGTGAGAGCATGTAGAAGAAGCTGGAAGCTGAAGAAAGAGGGAAAAAAACCCTCTGTCTCACAATCCCCTTTTGAAGTCACATCCCCAGTGACCTAAAACCTCCCAATAGACACCACCTTTTAAAGATTTGCACTCCCTTCCCAAACTGCTGAGGACAGTCTTTAATAGCTGGGTCTTTGGGGGATATTCCAGATCCAAACTCTAGCAAGGCCCCATTTAAGCTAAGCTATGTGGTACAGGGATTTTTGTCCTATTAAACTGTGAGTTAATAAATGGAATTTTTTAAAATACTTAATTATGGTCATTTGTTATAGCAGCAATAGAAAACTAATACAGAACCCCACGATTCCTATGCCATAGACAATTGCTCTGAGATTGTTCCTTTCTGTTTCCTTTGCCATTAATATTTAGTAAACTGGCTACTTCTTTTGGAATCTAATAACTAATTCCAAACTAATCTTGTGTTCTGTCATCCGCATTCAATCAGTCAGTACTAAAATGCAAATCTGACCATGACATTCCTCCTTTATTTGTGTGAATAAATTCTTTCTGTCAACAAGACCAATTTGGAGACCCTTTTCTCCAAGAGGTCCTTGTGACATCGTTTTTCCAGCTTGGGTGTTCCTCTTTAACACTTCCAAAGCTCCATATTTGGACTCATGTCCTATTTCTTTTTACAGCCATTTTCTTTCCTAAAATATTGCAATGTGTTTTTAATTTCTCAAATAATATATTAAACCATTGAAAAAAATTCAGAGTGTGTAAATATAAAAGAAAGTTCCATGCACATTTTTGTTCTTTTGCAACCTCACATGAAGGACTGTCAGGAGTCACCCTTTCATATATTTCCTATGTATACATAAGTTGCAGAATGATGTTTCTATTTGTCCTGTGTATACTTACATATAAACCAGTATGTCCTCCTTAAGTATATAGAACACTAATTTCTTGCAATCTTATCTTTTCTCAGTTTTTGCACTAATCACATTTAAGCTCTTTTCAGTGTTCATAAAATATTGCTTTGTTTAAATGTGTTTCACTTCATTGAATTTTATTTCTTTTGGAGAATTTTAAAAATACTTTCTAGCTTTGTCTTGGTTTTTAAATTATTTCTATAATTAAAATATACTTATGTGTTTGAGCACTTATGGAAATATATTTGTAAAATAAATATGGCAAATAGTAATCCATCAAGGGGAATGCCATTTTAAATTGCCAAATCACCTTCCAGAGTTACTGTGCCAATTCAAACTCTCATCAAGTTTGTGTGAGACTACATATTTTTTTATAACCTAAGTATTATGTGAGCTTGTGAGGTGGATTTTTATGCATCAAAAGACAGCTAAAGCTGCAAAATAGACAATCCATCCATAAGGTGTCTTAATCAACTAGTAGAAGTTCCAAACAATAAAACAGTGATAAAGAGGAGGGAGACATTAAAAATAACAACAGCAGGTTTCCTAAGTCTCACAACATACACAGGTCTTCCAATTCATAGAAAGGATCAAAAATTGAGGATCAAACTGCTACAACAAAAGAGAAGAAAAATAAATTTTATTATCATTAGGATCTGGGGGCTATTTAGCAAGGAGGGAGAAGAAGAGTCATGAAAGTGAGTTGCTTCTTTACCCTGTCAAGGGTAGAGTCAAAAATTATATTCAGCTGATGAAGCAAAATTAGAAGTTTATATGTTTTATTTGAAAGTATTGAGTTAACTGATAGAGAAACAATGCCAAAATTGGGAGGTAGAGAATATTGAGAGTGGTCCAAGTGAAACAGACCCTTGTCTTTAATAATAGAAAGGTGATGTGTAATGTATGAAATTATAAGTCAAGGCAGAGCTGGAGAAATATGGTGTGTAGGGTTATGGCAACAATCTCTCAAAAACTAAACTGGCAACTCTGATCAAAGGATGGCTCTCGGGTGGGTAACTGAGTGGTCAGAATTGAATAGAGATTGTGCCTTTTTATTGTACAGCTTTCTGTGTTGATTGATTTTTTAAAAAATATTATTAATCCTAGGTAAAAATATTATAAGAAAGAAATGGCTTTTTAAGGATAATAAATACAACAATTTAGAGTTCAATTGATTTGTTTCTTTTGTTTATACACAACTAGTAAAAAACAAATCTTTACATTCAGACTTAATATTTTGCTCCTGAGTCCAAAATTCCAACCCCTTTTTCTTCTGAAAGTCAAAGACTATTATGAGCAAAGAAGGGAGCTGCCTGTACTTCCTGTGCTAGTCAATCAATCAAATGGCCTGTATTTATTAGACAGTGGGACCAAACTTTTACTGAAATCAAAATCAAAAGCAAAATGTAGATGCAAAAATGTTAGATCCAGAGTAAATGCAAATGGTAATTTTTACATTTTACATATGGCCCTATGTTATTATGAACATATGTACTTCATTTCTTTCTCATTAAAGTATATGCTTCTTGAAGAGAGGAGTTTTTCAATGATACCCCTATCATTCATCTTGCCAAACACATTGATTTGGTCACATTAAGTGCTCAAAAAATATAAGTCAAAGTGACGTAAATTATAAAGTATATGTAATTGAATGCTCAGTAAATCTGAAAGGATCAGCAGGGTTAATTTTACCAAATTAGTTTTGATTTAAAAAGTGTGAAGGAGTCATTTGAATTGTAAAATACACTACCTAGAACCTTTTAGCCAGTCCCTCCCTTCCAGGTGCAATAGAATCCCAGAATAGGTGTCTGAAGGTTTGGTTTCCAATCTCAGTGCTGAACAAGGGCATATCTTTCCTTAATTTCAGTGTTTATAAATTAATGAAGAATTCCTTCTAGGGCAAACATACTGTGACAATACCTTGAACTCATGTTCCTTTGCTATTGAGCACTGGGCTCGGTGAAACGCACTCCCATTATCCATCCAATCTATGGCCTAAGTCTTGAAATACTTGAGGTTTTGAAATACTTGGCTGCTTAGCTGGAGATAGCATGAGTCTCCACAGAAGCAAAAAGGAAATCTGAATATTTGTAAAAAGTAATCTGTAATTAAAAATACTTATTAGATCTTCTATAAAAATGTTTTCAGTACTGAAATTACATGTTTATGCCAATGAAATCTATCTAGTAAATGCATCTCAAGTATTTTAGCTCATATTGAATATGTTTTGACTATGCTTATACATTTCTGTTACAAATATTTCTGTAATAGGTCTCGAAAATTTTAATAATAGAAAATGTACTGGTAGCAATGAAAGAACACGTTAGACATAAATTGTCCTCCATTCTCTCTCTCTCTCTCTCTCTCTCTATATATATATATATATATATATATATATATATATATATATATATATATGCACACACACACATATGCGTGTACACATATGTCATCAATAGCCTGCTTAATTTAATGAATTAAAAAATCTCATAGAATTAAGTAGTCCATTATCATAGAACATTTTTATACTGATATATTTAGGAACTACTTGTTTATTTTATTAAATAAAATGGAAACTATTTCAAAATATGAATTATTCAATAGCACAATCTTTGGTTAAAATCATTGGAAATATGTAGTAAGACTGTTAAAATATTTAAAGTGTGATCTTTGGAAAACTATGCTATTTTTCCAAAAACAATCTGAAAATGATGATATTTAAATTATAGAATAAAGTATTGCTTTATAAACTGTTATGCCATATACTATGCAAATATCTGTTTTAAATGTATGCAAAATGTAATTGATATGGGAAAATATAATAATTCAGATTATATAGGTTTTGAGAATGTTTGTTCATATTTCCTGAGATATAAATGGAATCAACAGTGTTACATCTAATCATGACTTTCTTAATCACAGTATTTTTATATTCTAAAGAATTTGAGATATTTTATATACACTCAAAAAGTTTATAAAGTTCAATAAAATTTCTGATTTCTTAATTGAAATGACAAGTAAAAAATCAGGCAGTTTAAAAAGGGAGAAAACTTTTCCTATACATTTAGCTACAAAAGACTTTGAATCAAATTGCAAAATTATCCAAAACATTTAATATAGATTGGCTACCCTTTTTAGGGCATTAGTGCATTATCTTCTTTTTTTCTCCTGTTCTCTTGTTGTTACTAACCTGACCTCTCTTGGCTTATGCTGCCAGTCTGGGTGGCTGGGAATGTCCTGGCGATACAGGGTGCTGTCTTGTGTTGGGCCTCCTGTGCCTTTGACTGGACTGTGACCTTAAGAGAATGCACACAGATAGGTGAGGATAAAGGAAACACCCTTCAGCTGGCCAGAGCTGAACAAACCCCTACAATCAATATGGTGCCATATGCCATCACCAGCTTGTCCCACAGGCTGCTCCCAACTCTGGAAGGATTTCATTGACCTCATGCTGGAAAGGTCTTTATTATGTCCTCAGTATCTTGAACTTCTGTTTCTGGCCAGAGGCAAGATCTGATAAATGGAAAGGGGTAGGAGTGTTATGTTACACAAAGCAGATACTTAAGCTTTGCAAATTGACAATCTCAAAGAAAGAGTAGTCCCCTCTTATCCTCTCAATTTATATACATATTAACCTTTAAGGGCATATGGAGATTAAAAATTAACTTTTAAAAGATAAGGAGGAGGAAAAAAAGGAAAGAGAAGGAATTAAAAATCATGAATATTAATTTTCTTTCTAAATAAATGCTTAAAACATTTCCTTTAATAGAAGGAAAAACAGTGGATTAGAGGAAGGGGATTGAGGGAAAAGAAGGGGGGACAGGAACGCAGAGAAACAGAAGAACCAAATAAACAAAAGCATGTCATGTACATGTAGGAATAGAGCACAATGAATTCCACCAATTAAAACATAAATTAACAAATATATTTCCTGTAATGTCCTCAATAGACTTAAGAACTTAAAAATAATAGGGAACAGTTAAGCAAATTTTTATACAAAATTTTGAACACAGAGAAGTAAAAATGCTATCAGAGCCCTGCAGCTATTTTTGTTCTATTTTTAAAAATCTCACAACTGGGTTTCAGTTAGAGAAAGACAGAAAGTGACTCAGGCCAGGGACTACCAAGCTCCAGGGCTGTGCAGAATGTGGCTAAGCAAGAACCAGAAATACTCCTTCCTCTGCTCTACTTGCCCAGAACCAGTGCCTGCAGGGGAAGGATGACAGGAGAATTCACACAAATACACTACATTTGTGGACTGGAAAAAAGTGATATTTAAATAGTCTAAGTGCTTTTCTTAGAATGTGTGCAGATTTAATACTAATCTAAATTTCACCTGGGTTTGGAAATGTGCCTTTGTTCTTGTGATAATATTAGTCTATAATATATAGGAAAGCGTGAAGTATGAAATATTATTGAAACTCTTAGATAAGTACAGATTGGGAATACTGCTATAACAGATCAAAATGTATTCTAGAATGGCAATATTAAAGCAAATTTAGAATTGGTTCAGGAGAAAACAGAACAATAGATTTGAATAGAGTGCAGAAGGAATACATTCATTAACTGATATTTGATATACAGCCAACGTGCCATCATAGAGTGATGTGGAAAACACAGTTCTCTTCCAGTGGCTGATGCTGGAAAATTGAGTATCCATTGAAATGAAACAAAATCTCAGATTAACTAAAGGCTTAAAATATTAAATAAAATATTTAATATGTAATATAATTAATTACTGTTTTGTATTATATAAATATATTAAGTAATTAATATAAAAATTAAAATAATAATAATCTGGATATCTTAAACTAGTTACAGAATTGTTTTAACCATAAATATTTTAAGATTTACTACTTTAAAGTTAAGAATATTTTTGTTAACTTTAATTGATCAACCTTTAGGCCAAGGCAGGAGGAATCTTAGAGAACTGCAGCCTCTTTTGTTTTGAGGCTGTTTTCTAATACCTTTTAAACAGGAAGTACAATTTTGAAGTCAACCTGGGCAACTCAGTGAGACCCAGTTTCAAGATAAAATAAAAAGGGTGAGGCTGTAGATAAGTGTTAGAGCACTTACTTAGCATGTACAAGACCCTTGGTGCAATCCCAATACAAAACAAAGAACAAATGCAAAACAAAACAAACAAACAAACAAACAAAACATTAAGAACTTTTGTTCATTGAAAGATCCAAGGATAAGAGGACCATCCTCATGTGAGGGAACTATGGATTAGAATAGTGAGCTCTGTAAGTGCCCTAGCCAGCTAAGAATATAGCTCTGTGAAAGAAGCAGAAGTTGAGATTCAGACATCACTTAATTACTTGGCTGAGTACCCTGGTGCTTGGCATGATATATGCAACCTCTTTGTGGTAGCCTTCATGTTGTGGAAAGGATAGGATATTGTATAAACAATAAAGAACTGATATCTCGCCTATGGAAACAACTCCAAATGTCATTAAGGAAAACAGAAACTAAGTAGAAAAATAAGTAAAATTTTCAAAGAGGCAAATAAAAGGGATGACATGAAATGTTCCATAGCATTTTGTGTATGCTTAATCTCAGTAAGTATCAGGGTATATCCTAAAAAGAGCAAACAATTACAAAAAAAAAATCTTATTAATAATAAAAAAGTACCAGGGAAATTAAATACAAACCATAGTAAAATATCATTATACTTTTGGGATATTGGAAAATGTGTAATGCAATATGTATTTGAAATATTATGGAGCAGGGGAAGTTCATTCTTCTGGCAAGAATAAAAATTGGTACAAAAGTGTTGATAAATAATTAAGTAATGCATACCCTCTGAATGATCAGTTCCACTATAATATAATGCTGAGCAATGTATTCCTTCACATTGAACTTATCATGACTTAGAAACAAACTAAATGTTCATTAACAACAGAATGGATAAGACACAGGTGACTTATTCCATTCCAAATAATATAGCAATGCAAAAGAACATAAAATATGTACAACACAGATCAAATGTAAAGGTGGATCAACTAAATAAACAAGCATGTTTATTTCAATTACATGACATTCATAAAGAGGCAAATCCAAACTATAGCGTGTATAAACACATATTAAGGTATTAAACTAAAGAATGTCAAAAATTACTGAAATTGAACTGAAAATGGTAATTTTATCTGAAGAGGGACATGTGTGATTCTCAAGAAAAAACTTGAGCAATTTTCAAATGCAGCAAAATTCTATCTTCTTTTAAATCTTAGAGATGATTTTTCCAGTATGTATTTTATCTCTTGTCCATATACTTTGCTTCATATTTGCTTTTATCTTCTTTTTTCAAAGTGCACATGATGAGTAAATATTTCATAATTTTTAAATAAAGAAAATTAGTCAGATCATTGGAAATTTACTCATTTATTGGGTGATAGTGTATTAGTTTCCTGGGACTTTTATGAAAAAGTACCAGAAAATGGATAGCTTAAAACAATGGAAATTGTTCTCTCACATTTGTAAAGGCTGGGAATCATATATATATATATATATATATATATATACACACACACACACACACACACACACACCCAGGCTCTTTCTGAAGACTCAGGGAAGAATCTTTCCTTGCTTATTCCTGGATTCAATTGGCCAGTAATTCTTGGCCTTTCTTGGCATTTCTTGGGTTAAACCTGAATCACTTCAGGCTCTGCTTCTGCCTTCACAAGGCCCCCCTTCATGAAGGACAGCAGTCAATGTATTTAGATCTCCTCTGGTACACTGAAACCTCATCTTAACTTGTTGCATCTGAGAAAACCCTATTTGCAAAAGAGCTCATATTGTGAGGTTCTCGGTGATGAACATTGGGGATCAGTATTCAAACATTGGGGATCGGTACATTGGGGCAAATGGTATAATACATTCATGGCGTGCAATCATGATTTATAAATAACAATATGACGTTTCAGTGGATGATTCACTTCTAAGCCATGAAGCTGCAGAACCTGACTCAAATGTTGAGATCTGTCTGATATGAGGGAAAACTCACAGTTCTGAAGCTAGAGAAAGCAAATTTTATCTGTTGATTTTAGGAAGAACTTCTGTGGAGAAACATTCAGATCCTCTTGGAAACTAGACCAACAGTGATAGGGATTTATTTTTGAAGAATTGTAATTATGATTATACTTACCTTTAATCATTGACTCTTTCAAAAACAACACCCTACTCTCATTCATTAAAAATGAATAGGAAAAGCAAAGAGAGTGCAATGAATCTGACATAACTTTCCTATATCTGTATATGAATACACCACAGTGAATCCCACCATCAGGTACATCCACAAGACTGGTATCCTAACTAGAATACAATATATTCCATGCTTGTATTGAGAAACTAATGTGACTCCATTTTTAAAAAATAAATAAATAACAGCAGCTTCTACCTCGAGGCCTGTCCTAAGGAAGGGGGCATGACCCTTGTCCTTGGAAAAACCCACAGAGCACTCCTAAGTACATACCCACCCTGCTGAGTTGTTTGCAAATAACAGGAAAGGTCTGCAGTGCCAGGTGTCCCTGACTCAGTAAGGCTAGGTGAGGTCCCATGGCAACCCCCCTAGCAACCTCCAATCAGGATAAGACAGGGAAAATACCTGGAATGCCAGATGACCCCCAACTAGTTCATGGTGGTTGATAACATGTTGGGAAACCATGTAGTTTAGCACGCACACCCCTCATGGCCTAAACCAATCAGTTCGAAAGAACCCTTTTCTTGTACTAGCCAATCACCCCTACCCAACTTGTTCCCGCCATTGAATGTGCTAATCAATGTTAAGAGTTGTTGTTCGATTTTCCCATGGTATGGAATGATTTGCAGTGTGATGTTGTGACGCATGGAGTATCTCCCCAAAACCTATAAAATCTCACTGAACAAAGGACAGGGACTCACTCCCTGGGACCGCTGCGTGCGTCGGGAACGGTTGTGAGTCCAGGCTCGAGCTTGCAATAAAGACTCTTGTGTGATTGCATCGGATTCGGCTCCTGGAGGTTTATTGGGGTCCCACAAATCTGGCATAACAATATGATTATATCAAAATGGATTTTACTGTCATGTATCACTAAAAAGAACCAATACAAATGAATTGCTCAAAATTAGATAAACAATTTTTAGACTGAGAAATGTTACAACATGAATAGTTAATAAATTTACAATCTGATATTTTTGTTTGTATCTACCTTTTTTGCTCAATCACATTAAAGCCAGGATTGAATTCCAAAGCAATTATGCTTTATGGGCATTCATTAAATAATATTTGTGAGTAATTGATTTATATTTATAAATAGTTTCTGACATCTTTGACTCTAAATATAAAATAATTGCTTTATAGATAGATTAAATAATTTTCCTTTACAATCCTTTTAGCTTCTGCCTCCATATTCTTCCAGTTTTCTGTTAGTATTTGGAGTGTTGCATTTCAAATACATTTCTAATATTAAAATAGGAAACTTCTATTGGAAAATTTGAATAATTGTCTCCAGAATCAAATTGTGCATATGCTGTATCTCCTCAGCCCAGCCAGCAAAGAAAAACAAAGTACTTTGGGAGTATGGTGAGAAAGACAGGAAAAAGAAATCTGGATTCATTTCAAAGTTTTAAAAAAATGTCTTTTGGCAGATTCAAAGACTTGGATTATATTCAAAATATCACAGAACACTAAAACTGGAAATCATCTTATAAATCATTATCCAGTTCAATCTCTTCATCTAATACATGAGGAACCTGAAACCCAAGGAAAACTGATGACATGTTCAAAGACTCCCAGCTAGCCAGGCATAACTCTGTCTTATTCTGTTTCCAGGATCTCAAAAGAACAAGTTTAAAAGTACACATGTTCTTCCAAATGCCCCAGTCCATTAGTGCTCTGGTTTAAAGTTTATGAAAATATGCAGCATTAACAGTGGCCGCATTTCCTGGCAGCTCACATGTTGTTCAGTGGGAGCAAAAACAAATTGCTACAAATGAGAAAACAGGTTTGAGCAGATGTTCCACCTTCACCCTATAGGATGGCATCTGTGTAGATTTATAGTATTTGAAAAAGTACACAAAGAAGATCCTGAAATGTTAAGGATTTTCAAATATATGTTTGGGTCCCCTGAAAAATTATAGATAGAAGTGGTTAATCTACTTTGGGATGAAAGTGAAGTATTGACAATTTACCTTAGTGAGCTTCATTTCCTCTCATTTTGGGTGTTTGCATCATGATTCTTCCATGGGCCTTACCTCCAAGTCTTATTTTCTATCTCAGATCCCTCAGACCACAGAAGACATCATCATCTCCTCCTCCTCCTCCTCCTCCTCTTCCTTCTCCTCCTCCTTCTTCTTCTCCTTTTTAATTGTAGATAGACACAATATCTTTATTTTATTTGTTTTTGTGTGTGTGTGGTGCTAAGAATCAAATGCAGTGTGCCTCGCTGGTTCTAGGCAAGCACTCTACCACTGAGCCACAACCCTAGCCCCACCGAGGACTTCTTGATCTTAATCCTTCCTCACTGTTTTTGTTTGTTTGTTTGTTTGTTTAAACCTAAATCTAATTTCAGAAGGACTTTTATTTTTTTTTAAATTTATTCTAATTTGTTATACATGACAACAGAATGCATTTCAATTCACAGTACATGTAAAATCCACAATATTTCATGTCTCTATACACAAAGTAGAGTCACACCATTCATGTCTTCATACGTGTACTTAGGGTAATGATGTCCATCTCATTCCACCATCTTTCCTACTCCCATGCCCCCTCCCTTCCCTTCCTTCTCGTTTGTTTGTGCTATCTAAAGTTCCTCCATTCTTCCCATGCTCCCGCCACCCCAATTATGGATCAGCATGCACATATCAGAGAAAACATTTGGCCTTTGGTTTTTGGGGATTGGCTTACTTCACTTAGCATGATATTCTCCAACTTTGTCCATTTACCTGCAAATGCCATTATTTTATTCCCTTTTATTGCTGAGTAATATTCCATTGTGTATATACACCACAGTATTTTTATCCATTCATCTATTGAAGGGCATCTAGGTTGGTTCCACAATTTATCTATTGTGAATTGTGCTGCTGCTGTAAACATTGATATGGCTGTGTCACTATAGTATGATGCTTTTAAGTCCTTTGGGTATAAACGGAGGAGTGGGATAGCTGGGTCAAATGGTGGTTCTATTCCAAGTTATTGAAAGCATTCCCTCTAAAAACTGTCACAAGACAGGGATGCTCTCTTTCACCACTTCTATTTAACATACTTCTTAAAACTGTAGCCAGAGCAATTAGACAGACAAAAGAAATTAAAAGGATACAGATAGAAAAAGAAGAACTCAAACTATCACTATTTGTTGATGACATGATCTATACCTAGAGGATCCAAAAAATTTCACCAGGAAACTTCTAGAACTAGTAAATGAATTCAGCAAAGTTGCATGATATAAAATCAATACCCATAAATTAAAGGCATTTCTGTACATAAGTGACAAATCCTCTGAAAGAGAAACTAGGAAAACTATCCCCATTTACAATAGCTTCAAAAAAAAAATGCTTGGGAATCAACTTAACAAGAGATATTAACAACATCTACAATGAAAACTACAGGACACTAAAGAAAGAAATTAAAGAAGACCTTAGAAGATGGAAAGATCTACCTTGTTCTTGCAAAGGCAGAATTAATATTGTCAAAATGATCATACTTTCAAAAGCACTATACAGATTTAGTGCAATTCCAATCAAAATCTCAATGATATGCCTCATAGAAATAGAAAAAGTAATCATGAAATTCATCTGGAAAAATAAGAGACCCAGAATATCCAAAGCAATATTTAACAAAAAGAGTGAAACAGGTGGCATCAAACTATAGGACAATAGTAACAAAAATGGCATGGTATTAGCAACAAAATAGACTTGTAAACCAATGGTACAGAATAGAGGACACAGAGACTAACCCACATAAATACAGTTATCTCATACTAGACAAAGGCACCAAAAACATATATTGAAGACAAGCTAGTCTTTCCAACAAATGGTACTAGGAAAACTGGAAATCCATATGCAACCAAATGAAATTAAGCCTCCATCTCTCACCGTGCACAAAACTCAACTCAAATTGGATCAAGGACCTAGGAATTAGACCAGAGACCCTGCACCTAATAGAAGAATAATTAGGCCCAACTCTTCATTGTGTCAAATTAGGCCCTGACTTCTTTAACCAGACTCCTATAGAGCAAGAAATAAAATAAAAAATCAATAGAGCAAGAAATAAAATAAAAAATCAATAAATGAATAGATTCAAACTGAAAATCTTTTTTTTCTCATCAAAAGAAACAATCACTGAGATTGATAAGGAGCCTACAGAATGGAAGCAAATTTTTACCACACACACATCAGATAGAGGACTAATCTGTAGGATATATAAAAATTTCAAAAAACCTAACACCAAAAAAACCCAAATAACCCAATTAATAAATGAGCCAAGGAAATGAATGGGCAATTCTCACAAGATTATATATAATCAATCAACAAATGTATGAAAAAATGTTCAACATCTCTAGCAATTAGAGAAATGCAAATCAAAACTACTTTAAGATTTCACCTCACTCCAGTCAAAATGGCAGCTTTTAAGAATACAGACAACTGGTGGGACATTTAATTTGATTGATGTATGAGCATTTATTTTTCTTCTGTATTTGTTAAAGGAAAGAGTTAATTATAGGTAGTAGAAAACTTTATTCTCAAACCCACTAAAAACCAATGTCTGTGATTTAGCATTGTACAGAATTAGTGACTGTAAGCAGAAAATCTCTTCAATACATAGCATTTATCTTAAATTTGTGCCAATCACCTAGACTCCCTGAACAGATTTCCACTCCTGTTCATTCAGGATTCTCTTTTCCTAGTGTGGAGTTAAATCATGTGTTCCGATTAATTCCTAGATGCACTCCTTGAGCTGTCACCAGCTGTAAGACTGGAAAATACTTTAAAGACACCCCTCCCATGTTTTCCTTATTTTTAAATGCCAGATCTCTGGCTTCTCAGCAGTTGGAGAGAAGTAGAACTCAGTCCAATTTGGCCTTACTCCCATGCACCAATTGCTAGGTATATTATTTGCTGAGAACAAGTAGTTCTCAATGAACCTTGGTTTGAGGCTTCAGTGGAATTCCGTTTACATAAGCTACAATGGTTGCTAGGAAAAGTCTTGCCATGTTTGCAGTACTACTTTACAGGTATGAAACTTTTCAAGTTAATGAAAAAAAGTGTTTTTTGTTAGCTTGAAGAATGCCATCAAGGTCAACACTTTGTTGCTATCTCAGCCAACCACATTTACAAAGTACAAGATGAAGGTAGCAGGGGTTGTACATTTGTCTCCTGATGGGCTTGTGGTGCTAAGGATTCTGGCTACCTTGAAGAAAGACCACTGTGTAGCTGCTGACACTTCCTGAGGAAGCAGTTCATCAAGCAAGAAAAATATCTATGAAATTTTTAGTTAAGTAGAATTAATATCCTAATTGATTTTGGCACAAAATGTGAAAAGCTTTATTAATTAGTTTTTTTCCCCCCCCCCAAGGGTCAGATGGAATCTGTTTCAGGAGTAAAAGGGGACTAGTTCCAGGGTCAAGCACATGGTAAAACCAGATCACGGTCTCCCTCCCTCACATCTAACTCAGTGTCAGGGTTTACCCTTGAGCACCTCAGTATTGGACCCTCAGGGAGGTATTCTTCCAGAGGCTTCTTTACCCTATTTTATGGGAACTGTGATATTCCATCCCAGTAGGTTTTTATTACTTTGAATCTTAGAGAAAAAGTGTTGGAAGATTTTGCTACCTACTACAACTGCTACTTCCTTTATGTAACTCAGTACATGCCCTCCTCAACACACCTAGCATCATGGTTTAGCTGAACTCCCCTAGATTGAGCAAAGGGTCACTATACATATTTTTTCTGCCTAATGAATAAAGAAACGTTCTTTACTACGAGCTATTAAAAACCTTTTGCCTGATAAGAAAAAATAGGTTAATTTCTGTTTTCATTCCATACCATATTTGTTTTACTTATCCTTATAAAGGTAAAAGCAAGGAATTGCTACAACCTGAATCAAAAGAATATTAGAATAAGGTAATATCTATAAAATATATGAAATCTTATCATTGTTTCTTTGAATAAAGAAAACAGCAATGTTGTGAAAAGTTTCTTTAGCTACTTTTTAAAAATTAATAGATTTTATTTTTTAAAGAATTTTCAGGTTTACAGAAAAATTGAGCAGAATAATACAGAGTTCCCACATACTCCCTTTCCATCACATGGTTTCCGATCACTAACATCTTGCATTGATGTGTTGCTTTTGTTATAACTGATGTACAATATTGTAAAATTGCTCATTATTATTAACTCATGTCCATAGATTATGCTAGACTTCACTATTTATGTTGTACCCTCTATGGGTTTTCATGAGTGTTTATAGACATATTTCCATTTTAAAAGTATCACACAGTATAGTTTCACAGCCCTAAAATTTCCAAGCTCCTTCCATTCAGCTCTGTCTCTCAAAGGCTTCTCTGCCAACCACCAATTATTATTTCTCTCTCTAGTTTTGGAATCTTACAACATGAATCCTTTATATACTGACACCCTTCATTTTGAATTATGCAATTGAGATTGCTCCATGTCTTTTTGTTGTTGTTGATGTTGTTTGTTTGATCAACATTTCTTTTTATAGCTGAAAAATGTAAGAATGTACCACAGTTTATTTATCCATTCACCTCTTAAAGGACATCTTGGATTCTTCAGTTTATGGCCACTGTGTTATCTCATAAACATTGTGCAGGAATTTTATGTGGAGGTCACTTTTCAACACATTTAGATAAATACCTAGGGGTGTGATTGCTGGATCACATGATAAGAGTATGTTTAGTTTTGTTAAGAAACTGCCAAACTGTGTTCCAAAGTGGTTGTATTATTTTAGATTCCCTCCAGCAATGAAAGAGTATTCTGGTTACCTTCATGAATTCATTACATATTTGTAATTCTAATTTAAAAAACCCAAATGTTTAACAAATAGAGAGTTAACTGGTAACATAGTTGTAGATGAAAAATATCTGGAAGATGAACGTCCTAAGTTAGGTTCAGCTTACCTTCTGTTTCATTTTGGAATGTAATTTGGATCTTTCTGTTTCAATGATTAAGATACTTCCCATTACATGTCTTCTGAAATTCACATTGAAATCCTGACCTCCCCAAGAGCAATGTGTGCTATATTAAATTTGGTCTTTGTTGATTTCTCTTCCTTCTTATATTTCTCTGCAAATTTGGTTAAAATGATTTTGACTTCATCTGTGAGGCACTTTCCCATGTTAATTTTACTAGGATACATCTTATTTTTACAGTGACTTTAAACAAAGACATTTATTAGCTATTTAATTTTAATCTAATTTCACACCATACCACCACACTTCACTGTTTGTTCAATATCTGTCTGCTCAATACATTGACAAGTTTTTCAATAATCTATGTAAGTTTTTTTAATTTACTAATTTCATGTCTCAAATTTATAATTTACCATTATATACTATGTAAATTGAGATTATTTTTATTATCTTTTCTCCAATAAGATAATATTTAAAATGAATGTGGAACTGTCAGTTAATGAGAAACTCACGGCATAATTTTATTCTGGAAATATTTTTAAAAGCACAAATCATATAAATAATGATACAAATAGCACAGTGATTAGAATGACAGTAGATTATTAATTCTCCTAAACCCCAAATTTTCCTCTTCATTCTACTTGTGATTTATATTCGATTTGGATGAATGCAGACATTTTAGGGCATGGGCACTGAGAGACATACTGTATTCATTTTAGAAGCAAAAAACAACTTTATTTTCCAGACCACCTGAAAGGTAACACTTTATTTACATTCTCATTTTTTTTTTTATAAGGAAACTATTCTTTTTTTAGAGGAACAGTATTAGAGTCATATGTCACTGTTTTAAATTTATTCGGACACTCCTTCCTGGAAGAGAAATCCAATTTGATCGGAGTGTAACATTCATAGGAGTGTAACATTCATGGTCCAGTTCCTCTTAGGCAAAGTGAAAGTGCAATGATCACTGTGATTTTATCATCTATGGCTTCTCTCCTTTGGGTCTTCCTGCCTCCCAAAGGAGTCTGTTCCACTCCCCTTTACTGCTATGAAGACACTAGGGCAAGCCCTTTCCCCCCTGAATCAAGGTGACAAATTAATCTCAGTGAGGGGTGGAAGCAATAAGAAGCTCATTTGGCCACAGATCCAAGCTGCATCTCCAAATCATGACTCCCTCAGTAAGGCTGATATTTTGATTCTGGAATCTTTTATTTCTTAGTTGTTTGTCAATTTAGAGAAAGAAAGGCTGTGATATAATCTCAGGAAATTTAATCCCAAATTGAGATAACTGTTAGGAACTAACCACTACTAACATGCTACTTAGACAATATTTTATTTCTATATTTTTATTTATTTCTATATTATGGATCACTTCATATATGCTGATAACTGTATATCGATTAGTTAATTTGACTTAATCATAGTAAATCTTAGTTATGAAAATCTTTTCACAGAAGAAGCTAACTTCAGCATTGGGATTATTAAAGCATTCCATTTTATAATTATGTGGCTTACACAGCATTCTAAAAAAAAATCAAAGAAACCAAAGTTGTTGTGTGTATGTGTGTGTATGTTCAAAATGAACACACATTTTTAATGACACCAATCTGTTTTTTTACTCAAATAGTCTTGCATATTGATGCTAATAATCCTTAGATTTGGAAGTGATAATTTCAGGTCTGAAAGTTTGGATTTTACACCAGAACCTTTATGCTCATAAAGGCAGAGGTATGGCTGAGAACAACCTGTGTCCTTCTAATCTATAGATTTGCATGTAAGAGGTGTACCACAGCTGATTTATGGCTTCGTAGTTCATGCGTGCCTTCTAGTTGTTTAGAACCGTGCAATATGATCATCTCAAACACAATCAAAATTTAAAATCTTCTCAAAGGTTTATGCATCACTGCCACCCCTTGTACCCAAAATGTTCTTTGATGTCAAAAGTTACATTTCTGCATTCTTGATACACGTTTCTCTATCGCTCTTATTTTTGTCCCCAAATCCAGAGAATTTTTACATCAATTGCTTCTGAATATATGTTCTTTATTTTTCCCACCCAAACTTGTTCAAAATATGATCATATATAAAATGATATTACTTGTGATGGACACTGGAGTGGTCTTCCCAGATGCCCACTTTGGTAACAACACATTTATCCTTTAGGTATATCTGGAATTATGTGTTTTTGGTGGCTGATAATTCTGTTCCTCACTAGGAATTATATTCAACCCTAGGTAACAGCTTGTTTAAGCTGTATTATTCAGGGTCCACTTATATCTTATTTTTTTTTCCTGTGCCTCATCCTGAGTCTCTTGTTTCTTTAAATGGTGCTCCCAAGAGCACTCTGAATAATGATATGTGGGATCTGGGTAGTGTCTAACATATTGTTACTATAAATTCATTGAATTATTCTTTAAATATACATGGGACACAAACGTTAAGAAACACATTTGTTGGTGCAATATCTCTGACATTGGAGAAATAAGAGAAAAATAGTCTATGGAATTGAGCATCTCTTGCTGAGAACCATTGATTCACTGAAGAGAGAAAATGATAGGGTCGGGATGATAAATCACCATTTCAAGAGAAACTGAAGGCAGATAGTCTTTTTGCTAGCTTAATTTCTTGCAGCTGGAGAGCACACAAAATGGAGACCGTGTCTCAGGACTTAATCATGAAATAGAAGAGCTTTAGAGAAGGTTGAGATATAAGCCCTGGTGTTTTTCTTTTCTACACTAAATCCAAGAGTGGGATCATGAAGCTTGAGAAGATATTTGGGTAGATATAATCTATATGCTTGATCTAGATTCCATATAACCCAGTAGACCTGCAAAACTTGGTGCACCTGTCCTGGTTAGAAGATGGTGTCTCTTTTCTTACACAATTGGACTAGGGTGAGGCAGGGGAAGTGTGTAGTGAACAGCATTTAAAGAGGTGCACACTTTCAAGGTGGTGCAAGTTCACTCATCATCAGGATTCTAAGCTCTTCTAGGCACATGAGCCTCACTCTATCCTTTAACCAATCATTTTTCTTGAAGATAATGAGAAGGAGCCTTTCAAGGCCATGCTTACCCTACACAGGATTGACCCTATGTTCCTTGCCAGCAATCAAAGCCATAAGAGTCAATTCTCAGCACAAAATAAAGGAAGAAAAGTTGGATTTCTTAGGAGAAAAAAACATAAGCTTCAGAATATGTCTAAGATATGCCAGCAAAACCTGGGATAACATGTACAGGACAAAATTCTGAGGTGCTGATTAAGGAACACAGAATATTAAGGAAATCTTGTATTGCAAATTTTACTTAGTACTCTTGAGGTACAAGATTTAACATCCTCACAGGGACCCTGATGGTGTACTAATGTGCTGCTAGAAGGACCTGCTGAAATTTGGCAAAAGTAATGGTTCATACTAAGGGAAGTAGGAATGCCAGATGGGTCAGGGATGTGTTCAAAATTGGGAAAGTGTGAGTTCCTGTTTTATGGAAGGAGAGAAGACTTCGCAGGCTATTTTTTAATGAGGGGACCCAGAAGACACTCTATTTAATAATCAATTGATATGATCAATAATACAAAGTTGTGTCAGGTTTGATGACACATTCCTATAATATCAGGGACTCAGGAGGCTGAGGCAGGAGGATTGCAAGTTTGGGGCCAGCCTTGGCAATTTAGAGAGACACCATCTCAAAATTTAAAAATAAATAAATTAATTAAAAGTCTGGGGGGTGTAGCTTAGTGGTAAAGTGCCATTGGGTTCAGTCTCCAGTACTGTGAACAAACGAACAAAAAATAAAGCCAAATACATGATCCCACAAAGATTCTAAACAGGTTATGAGACTCAAAAGTCACTTGTTTGAAAAGAAGACTGAATCTCTAAGGAAAACAACTCTGGAATACCACAGCAAGTTCCCTTAATTTATCTTCCCATGTCCCCAGAGACCTATTGCTTATTAGCCATGTAACTGCATTAGAGAAGGGAGTGTGCAGACCTTTTAAAGATTTCTGGACTCTGGTTATGAATTGATATGCATCAGGGGATGTGCTACTCCTGCATTCAGTTGTAATGTAGTATAAAAGGATCCAATTCTTTTGGATGTTTTGCAGGAGAGTATAATATCCTACTCAATTGTTGCTCTCAGATGAGGTATACCAGGTGAGCAAGATATAACCAGTATATGGGAAGCTTTGCTAAAACACATCCGAAAAGATGAGAGGTAAACCTGAAAGTTCAGGGCCTAGCATATGAAGTAAGAATTAAGGGAGTCCAGAGGGCTGAGCTATGCTGGCATATCCTTTTCTAACAAAACCTCTTTATTGCATTGCATCACTGAGCCACAAAGAAAGAAGCCTGCTGTTTGGTGAGCATGTCCTGGTTCAGGAGGCAGCACCCTCTGCACCGTTCCAATCCAGTTACTTGGTAACACAGAGGTCTGATGGTTTTAATAGGATACAGATAGGAAATCAATTCTGCCATAAATCCAAGCTGTGGGAAAATAAGAATTGTTGCTTTATCCATAAAATCAGGCATTCAAGATATTAGATATATTTATGGTGGATTTTATGGCTAGCATAGATTTTATGGCCAGCCAAAATAGGAGTGTCACAATCTAGAAACTTTAGAGTTCTCAGACAAAGTTGTCATCTGAAACACACAAGGGTCTACCATTTAAAAATCACCTCTTGGCATGCTTATGGGTTCTAACAGAGATGGAGAATCTTACTAAATGTATCATGTGACAATGAGGTCAATGATGGATTCTGTCAGAACCACTAAATTCTAAAGATGAGAATCCCTAACAGATAATCATCATTAATGGAAAAGGCATATCAAGGATCAGCCACAAACAGGACCAAAGGGCTTCAGTAATCTATAAGACTGCCACCTAGTAACCATGTTTTACTCTTAGTTATATCTATACTGTTTTTGGTATAATGGATACACAAATATAATGACCCTAGCAGCAGGGATGGAAACTGAGCATAGACCAATTCAACAGAGACTGGTTAGCATGGGCTGACACTCAACAGCAGCGATCTAGGTGTGGTCACTGCTCTTTGATCAATTTGCAGTCCAAATACAGTAACATGAGTCCCCTGTTCTACACTATTTCTTGAGGTGTCTTAAGGTCATAAACAAGGCATTTGGTGGGGAAATTGATTAATTTGATCTTTTCTTGGAGAACAGTGACTTGCCTTAAGTGGAATCAATATATATTCCAAAAATGTTTCCCTTTCCTCCCTGTAAGACCTTCCTTGTCCCTTATTCCTTGGAGGAATTCAAATTTGGATCTCCAGATGGAAGTCCACATACAATTTTCCAGGAATAAGAGATGAGATAAAGGTACTTCACCATGGACTCCACTATGAGGTGTTGTCAACTCCTTGGACATTCTATGTGCCTTAACTCGATGGTTATCATCTGGTACTGAGACCTCACTATGTAGAAATCATGTGTTAAAGAAATTTGAATGAATGCAGAGGTAGCTCGGCTCACAATCACTCCATGTGGGCTTTTGTTCTTGCAGTCCTTAGAATTTCAGATTATGCAGTCTAGAATCTCTGGCTTCCATTGAAGGAATGCTCTACAAGGAAGAGACTGTAAAAGTTCCATTGAACTTTAAATACAGCTGCCAAGTCAGTTTATATTTCTTGTATCAAAAGACTAGTGGGCAAGGAAAGGAGACTCCATACTGGCTATCGTAAGACCATGGTCTCCTGTAGGAAGAAAAGCAGGTTACAGTGCACATTGGCTACGCAGTAGGATGCCTCCTTCTGCAGCCTGCCCAGTTTTAATGGTTGGGGGAGAAGTGCAGCAGCCACTTCCGTAAAAAGCCATGGTAAAAAAGGGGTTCAAAAATGTTAGTTGCAGATTTTCAACATCTTACCAGCTTCTGTATATTACAGCATACTAGATACATAATAGATTCATCTGTACACTTTGTATTCATTGAATTGAATCGAAGCCTTTTGGTCCTGTTCATGCCTGATCCCTGATATGCCTCTCCCATTTATGATGTTTATCTGTTAGAGCTCATCATCTTTAGAACTTAGTGGTTCTGACAGAATACATATTTGGCCTCATCATCACCTGATACAACATATTTATTGCATTGATAGAGTTGGCCAACTTTTTCCATAATAGGTCAGATAGTAAATATTGTCAGATTTGTGTGTGTCATGATTGATGGTTTCTTGACCCTGTCACAACTTCTCAACGTAAAAGCACCAGTACTCAAAGTGTAAATGAATAGTTATGGCAATATTTGTCCCAGGGGCAACAGTTCACTGACTCTTGGGCTGTATGAATAGATTTACTCTAAAACTTTAATTATACAAATACCACAGAATTCTCAAAAATAAATCTCTTTTTGTTTGAATTTACATTAACTTCCAAATTATTGCTGCCAAAATGAGTTACTTATGCGCAAATTATTACTGATAACTGCATTATTTAGTAATCATTTATTAAATTCTATATACATTTTAGATTCTATGATAAATGCCAACTGAATTGTTTCTCAAAGATGATTCTAGAAATCTCTCATGGATTTTACACTTTCAGTAAGACATTTATGAATTCAGTAATCCTGTGAACAGTGTTCAATTATAGACTATCATACATTCCCTGAAAAAAGTTTCAGGTTTCTGTGGAATTATGTAATAAATGAGAACCTGACCTACACTCTGGAGTCAAGAGAGGTTTTATTTCAGTAATAAAATTTGGCTGGAATATAATAGTAAGGTTGTTAGAATAAAGGGTAGAGTGTGCAATATAGAGAGGGAGAAAGGTGGGTAGAGACTTTATATGTGAAGAACAGAGCTCTGGAAACACTAACAGGTGGTTTCTCTGAATCCAGTGATGAGAACTAGAGACAGAGGGAGCATTGTATTATGAGATAAAGCTTGAAAAGTATACAAATAGGACAAACCATAAGACAGTCTTGTGAAAGTTTTATTCTATTGGAAAATAGAATTTAAAAAAACCTATGGAATATTTTAGTTTAGATTTGGATACTTGAGATAGAAATGTGTGCTAAGTGCAAGGATTCTAGCTTATGGAGAGAGCCCAAAGGGAACTCATTACTAAGTGAAATAAAAGAGCATTGAAGTTCACAGGGTTTAATGTTTCAATGTCTCATATATAATGTCTTAAATATATCCAATTAAGAACATATGCAGTCTCTCAAGAATCACAGAGAAAGAGTTCCTTGACAACTCACAGATATAAAATTCCATCAAGTCTTACGTCCCCTATGTAACAAGGTATAGTATTCACATATGACTTATGCACATCCTCCTATACACTTTAAATTATTTCTTGATTACTTATAATTTCTAATAACAATGTAAATGTTATCTATACAGTTGTTATACTGTATTGCTTATGAAATAAGGACAAGAAAAGTAGTCTATATATGTTCAGTAATGGACACAATTTTTAAAAATACTTTTGATCTGTGGGTGGTTGAATCCTTAGCTGCAGAATCACAAACAAGGAGATCCAAGTATTTTAAAATAAAGACTCTGAAGATAAGTCTGGATGGATATACAGGTTTGAAAATGTGTAATGATGTGTAATGTAGATAAACAGTGGAAGCCATGAGAATTAAAGTAGGCCTGCATTTTATCCTTGAGAAACTCCAATATTGAAAGTCTTGGAGGAAGAGTATTGGCTTAAATACAGACTCGACTCAGAGCAACCAAAGAAGAAGGCAGAAAACTTGGAGACTGGGGTCACAAAGCCAAAGGAAGCAAGAGTTTTATAAAAATGGAAGAAATGAAGAGTGGCATCTGTTGTTACATATTCAAGTAAGATGGGAATAAAAAAATGTCTATTGCATTCAGTGAGCTTAATCGTGACCATATCAATTATTTCAGTGGCAAAATCAGCAGACAGAACTGCATTGATAAATGTGTAGATGTGACTTAAAATGAGGATAGTGAGAATAGTCCACTTTTAAGGTATTTGACTGTTAAATAGAGGATAAAAATGAACCTACATAAAGGAAGGATTATGTCAAATACGAAAAGCATCATTTGTTTACTTTGATTCATTTAGAAAATTATTTTGTGTTGAGATTGTAAGACTCCAGTTCATTAAGACTCCCAGCTTCAGTTTACAAAGTAGAAAGCTGCAAAAGCAGTATTCCACACACTTAAACAAGAGAAAGATCAATCCAGAAAATTAGCAGATCCAGAGCTTCAAGCCTTTTTAGAATGTCCATTATTTTTGATAATTCATAAACAAGGGTCTATATATTTACATGGCACAATGGTGTGTTTTGGTATACTTGTGTATGAGCATCCATTAAATAAAGTCAAAATGATTAAAAGTTTATCACTTTTCTTGAACTCATCAGAAAGCTGAAATTACACAGCAACTAGATGTTCACCTGCAAGGATAAATGGGGGCGAGCATTTGCATAAGGGAGACAGATGCAGCAAGACACCGTGGGAATAATTCAACTAAAGTGCTTAACGAATTAGCATTCAGCAGTACCTAGTCAGGGATTCTTACTACATATATCTGTATGCAGTTCTACATATGGAACCACATGAGACCCACAAAAATAAAGAAAATGGATTCCTCCTTTTAAGGTTTCTTCATGGACTTTATCCAGTGTTCACAGATAAGATAAGGAACAAGGTGAGAGCCCTGCAATAAAATCCCTCCCCCAACAGTAGAAGACTATGGGAAGGGAATCCCAGAAACTATGGGACAAGTATGAAGCCCTGCCTTGGCTCTCATCCCCATCTTTTTTACAAAATAGAGCCTTAAAACAAGTTGAGAAGGAAAACAGAATATGGTGCTTTAAGAGAGCAGGTGAAAAAAATCCATGTCTTGGAAAAGAGAACAACAACAAAAAAAGAAAACATCCTTACCACTGAGGAGGAGAAGGAAAAGATGCGGAACCCAGAGCTCAGTGTCTGCCTAGAAGTGAACACTGTGCAGAACAATGGAACCTGTCTCCTTCTCCCCTCAACTACCCACTGGGTCAACAAACTTCAAGTTGCTAGTAGCACCAGAATGTCACGGGTACAGGGGAAATTGCACAAAGAGGCCCACTCTAAGCCATGGTACAGAGAAGACCTGCATTGAGGGTGAATGGACATGGCAGCGTCTGACAAACAGCCTTACCCCTGCAAACAGGCAACATTTAAAAAAATTTAAGCCTGTGGTGTTTGAAGCTAGGTATATCAAGAAGAAATAAAATCCTGTCAACTCCCAAGTAGATCAACTTGAAAAGGTTAAGAATGTAAGAATTAAGTTCTGTTTTCCTGGAACCTGAAACTCATGTAGAAGTTGAAAACAACTCCCGGAAATGCCCACTAAATGTATGTTGAAATCTCCCCTGATCATCTGGTTGCTCTAGGAAAACAACCCCTCCCAGAAACCGTGCAATGATTGGCTATGCTGTATGTGAAGTCCCTGCCCTCTCCAAGGAAAGTATATAAGCTCTGCTTAAGCTGTTCCCCGCCCCACCCCCTCTGCTCTATTCAAGTGAGCTCTGAGCCCCAGCATGCTGGACCCCCAATAAACCCTTTGCTGTTGCATGAGACAGTCTCTTGGTGGTCTCTTCCTCCGACGCTCCCCCAACCTTTACAAACTTAACCTCCCACATGAAAGGTTTAATGAAAGAAAGGGGCACCCATTCTAGTTGTTAAAATTGTTCACTTCAATTTCTACAGTTCTGCTTTCCATAGAAAAGTTATAAAACATCACAGAATTAATCAAAATAGCAGATAGTCACAAAACCAACCAAAGAACAGAAACAGACATCAGACATGAAAATTATTTAGATCGGGCTGGGGATGTGGCTCAAGTGGTAGCGCGCTCCCCTGGCATGCGTGCAGCCGGGTTCGATCCTCAGCCCCACATACAAACAAAGATGTTGTGTCCGCCGAGAACTAAAAAATAAATATTAAAAAATTCTCTCTCTCTCTCTCTCTCTCTCTCTCTCTCTCTCTCTCTCTCTCTCTCCCTCTCTCACTCTCTCTTTTTAAAAAAAAAGAAAATTATTTAGATCGATGTCTTAGGGTCTCTTAACAAGATGTGGACGATGAGCATGATGCGCTGTGTAATTTCATCTGACATATAGGAATCATAAGAAAGAATCAGTGTGGAAAACCTATTACTAAAGATGAAGAAAGCCATTTTATAAGCATTGAAAAATAAAAATAGTACAATTACTAAAAACACTGATATATGAAAAAGGCATCTTACAAATATCGTGCAAGACATGTGATATATGTCTTCTAAATCCAACAAAATACTAATGAAACATATCAAAAAAGTACAGAGATATATTATAAATATATATTGGAAAACTCAGTATTGAAATGTTAATTCTCCCCAACTGAACAAATGTAGATTCAGCACTTTTGAAATTATATAAAAAAAAAAAAGATTTTTGGTATAAATTGACAGGTTGACTCTAAAATTTATGAGAAAATGAAAGAAACACATAAACAAAGAAAACCAATTTATAATGAAGCTGAATATAAGGAAGATACCCCTCATATTTGATACTTAAGAGTATAAATTTCCTACGTTTCTACAAAGAACAATTGTGTATTACATCATACTTTAATAAATAAGATCAATTTAATTTATCTCCATAAAAACATTCTAAAATATGTTTTATAAATTATCTTTTAGCCTATCTGGGCTGCTATAACAAAACAATTTAGACTGGGTAATTTATAAACAATAGAAATGTATGGCTCACAATTTGGGAAAGTGGTGGAAAATGTACAGTTTAGAAATTATAAAAATGAACAATCCTCACCAGTATGATGACATGAGGGATGGCAGGAGGGCAAACTCTTTAGCTCCTATGTCTTTGCTTTGCTATTTGAAGGAAAAGTATTTTCAGATTTAAGAAGGGAAGATGAGTGTCGGTTGCTCTGACTCAAAGCCCGCAAGCCTTGAAAATCTTGGCCAAGATCCACTATAAATCATTAGTTATTGAGGGCTGGGGATGTGGCTCAAGTGGTAGCACGCTCCCCTGGCATGCATGCGGCAGGGTTCGATCCTCAGCACCACATACCAACAAAGATGTTGTGTCCGCCGAGAACTAAAAAATAAATATTAAAAATTCTCTCTCTCTCTCTCCTCTCTCACTCTCTCTTAAAAAAAATCATTAGTTATTGAGAGGACCCTGAAAATACAAATGCCCATCAATACCAGTGTTCTTTAAAGACTTTCAAAAATGATAAGGACATTTGCAAGTGGACAGATATAAAGGGCATTTCTTTCTGAGACAATTTCTTCCTTAGAAATAAACCAGAGAGGGCAAAAAATCATTTCTCTAAGTCTCTCTTTTGAAAATAAGCAAACCCTTATGTTTGTCCATAGTTATTACTTTCAAAAGTGTTAGTGTCCAAGAAGATCAGAGTTGATTTTACTAAAAGAGAAAGATTCACTTCTGCCACAGCAGCCTTTGGGCTGTGGGTCAGTGAGACAGAAATCTCTGCTCCTTAGTATCGCAATGTGAAAGGGTGAACCCTTGCTAGAAAACAAGGTATTTTAATGTACATATGTCCTACTCAGATGATGGTTCAGTATAATTTGACTCTAAATTTCCTTAAAAACGTAAATAAAGCAAGATCTCAGAAAAGACATGAGATGTTGTCTGACATCAATGTCTCTGAACATCTCCGTAACCTCAAAAAGCTCAAGAAAAAATGAGATGGGCATGAATTTGTTTTTATTGCTTGATTTTTTCACCCAATAAAGACTTGGATTACATATGTTGATGTTAAGACTACAAATTAAACATGCATAGGTGGACAAATTAGGGAAGAATGAGACCTTTCATTGACACTGGAATTGGGTCCACATACAACAGAGGGAAGAATGTTCTAGATTTCCTTTGCTTCACAGCTATTCCTCAGTCCTCCTTCACAGGGCTTGCATTGCCTGTTCAGCTGTATATTATCTGGAATTGAAATCTGGCATTATCTTTCTAATTCCCCTGAGTCAGATTTTTCTAGAACAATATATAATTCTAATATTGGAAATGAATAAGGCTGTGTATTTCAATAATATTAGATAAACCAGCATTTCACATAGGAATACATTCACTGCAGCAAATAATTGCTCCACTTTCTTCAACAAACATTTCCTATTTGGGAATACAGCATTTACCTTAACACAGGAAACTCAGAGATTTGATTCTAAACATTAGGCAAGACAATTTGGAAAGCAGTATGGAGATTCCTTGGAAAGCTGGGAATGGAACCACCATTTGACCCAGCTATTCCCCTTCTCGGACTATACCCAAAAGAGCTAAAAAGAGCATACTACAGGGACACAGCTACATCAATGTTCACAGCAGCACAATTCACAATAGCTAGACTGTGGAACCAACCTAGATGCCCTTCAATAGATGAATGGATAAAAAAATATGGCATTTATACACAATGGAGTATAACTCAGCACTAAAAAATGACAAAATCATGGCATTTGCAGGGAAATGGATGGCATTAGAACAGATTATGCTAAGTGAAGCTAGCCAATCCCTAAAAAACAAATGCCAAATGTCTTCTTTGATATAAGGAGAACAACTAAGAACAGAGCAGGGAGGAAGAGCATGAGAAGAAGATTAACATTAAACAGAGACGAGAGGTGGGAGGGAAAAGGAGAGAGAAGGGAAATTGCATGGAAATGGAAGGAGACCCTTATGGTTATACAAAATTATATACAAGAGGAAGTGAGGGGAAAGGGGGAAAAAACAAGGGGGAGAAATGAATTACAGTAGATAGGGTAGAGAGAGAAGATGGGGGGAGGGGAGGGGATAGGGGATAGTAGAGGATAGGAAAGGCAGCAGAATACAACAGACACTAGTATGGCAATATGTAAAACTGTGGATGTGTAACAGATGTGATGCTGCATTCTGTATACGGGGTAAAAATGGGAGTTCATAACCCACTTGAATCAAAGTGTGAAATATGATATGTCAAGAACTATGTAATGTTTTGAACAATAAAAAATAAATAAATAAATAAATAAATAATAAAACACACACACACACACAACATTAGGCAAGAAATGTTTTATGGGAGTGAAATAAAAAAATTATTTATATTCTCACCTCCAGCCCCTTTCAGTGCTGGGAAAAGTTCTGTGCCTTCTATAAAAGTTTGCCATAATAAATGAAAGAGAGGGTTTCTATTACTTATGGTTGATGAAGGTGTCTTGTCCATAGTCTGGTTGTTCCAGGGAAAGGGGTTAGGTTGGAGGAAAGCCAAAAAAAAGTGCTTGGGACATATGCTTTATTGGGGAAGGCTTAGAAGAGACCAGTGGCTGCTCTAGGGACAGTTCAGTAACTATAGGCTGAAATGATAGCACCTTTGAGTGCCTCGCCAAGCAGCACCTTGGTCCCTTATGGTCCCTCAGTCAGCTGGATGAGAGACATATCCTGTCAGTTCCATACCAGTTCCACTCAGAGGGGTTTTTTTAATTTTTATTTTTTGGTGATGCTGGAGTTTGAACACAGGGCCTTTTGCACCCAAGGCAAGTACTCTACCAACTGATCGGTATCCCCAGGCACCCAGGTTTTGGGTTTTAAGCTGTAGAAGTAGTAACATCATTAGCTTTGTTTGCTTGTATGACCGGCACTCCATGTTGCAAGTGTCCTGGTGTACAGGCAAGAAAGTAACTTTCTGCAAAAAACCCTAACTTGTCTTAGTTCACAGTGTGCATAAGTAAAAGCCAGTGTTTTTCAAGCTAATACTTATCTGAGCTTTCTGGCCCAGGCTGTTTGAAAACAAATGAAAGCAATGTAGGGAGTAGACTCTCAAGAATAAGCACAAATGGTGGTGTGTGCTCAGCCATGTCCATCACATGTAGTTGAATTACAAGAGATAATGGGGTTGAAGTGGGGGAAGTGAGTTAAGTTCTTAAACAATGAAAAGCATAAAACGTAATTCTTGGGCTTAGCTCCAGTTTTGGTAAAAGCTACTTGCCAAAGACTACATCAAAGTCAAGCATGAATTATTAGACACAGATGTGAATCAAGAAGATAGAAACAGCTGCTAGTGGGTTTGCCTGGTCCAGTCAAGATTTGGCAGTGTGACCTTTTTCTTCTGTTGGAATTGTGTAAAAGGAACCATGAAAGGCAAATAATCATAATGTATACTTTCTCAGTGGATGATTTCTACAAATGGATTTTCTGGCTTTGACTAAAAAAGCAGACAATACATGCAGACAGGGCTTGAGAAGTTCTTGAGAATGAGGATCATGTTCAAATGCTTTTCTGCTGATTTCAATGCATTTCTAATGGGCTTTTTGTTTTCTTTTCTTTATTTAATATTAGGGCTGTTTACAGGTTTGAACTCAACTTTGGACTGTAACACTTTGCAGATGTATACCTATGAGTATCTTAAACTCTAAAAGCATGGATCTTATACATAAAATAGAAGCAATAAAAACTAGGACTATTAAAAGATGAACTGAGATGTTGGGTTATTATGAAGATTAAATCAGATGATGGAGTCAAACACTTAGCTCTGTATCTGTTACAAAAGAATGTTCAAAGTGTGTGTGCTAGTGGGATTGCCTTATAATACACGAGGGAAGAAATTTATCTATAAGGTCAAGTTATTTGACAAGACTCTGATACTAGGAGTGCTACTTATGAAAGAGGTTTTGAAAATGCAACTAGCTGAAGCTAAACAAATTCAAATTCAGTAAGAGGGCACTATGGGCAAAATGATTTTCATGCCATATTCCCAAATGGATGGAAAATGAAACTGTACTTTAAAGTGGTAGAAAAGGTAGTTGAGAACATCATTTGAGTCCTGAAGGCAGAAACAATAAGAGCAAGGAGACTAGGATATTCTTGCCTCAAAAAATGAGATAATACTTGACATGGACAAATTGGTTTTCAGCTTCCATTAGGATCTTTTCCTCCTGCTGCACTCTTCTTTGTGTGTGTTAGAATCACTGTCAATGCAAATCAATAACAACAAACTCTTTGAAATATTTATTAAATAATGGTTATATTTAAAGTTTACTTTAAGAATTATCTGAAACTTGGAATTGTCTTATCTTAAAACTTCATGTATATGTGCTTGACCATTATTCAAGCATTATTTTATTCTCCTTATTATAAATGTATACTTTCTGTCCAAATCCTTGGTGATTCTATTCATTATATCCATCTCTATAATATAAAACTACTGATTAATTGTAAGACACATCTGAATTTTCTTCTTGTTAGTTCTGACAATTAGTTTTTTATTTTTCATAGTTTTTACATTGATTACTTCCCTCTTTTTCTCTTTCTCTCCTTGTTCTCTCTCTCCCCCTTTCTCTCTCTCTCTCTCTCTCTCTCTCTCTCTCTCTCTCTCTCTCTCTCTCACACACACACACACACACACACACACACACACACACACATACATGCAAAACCATTAAATCTACAGGTGTCTCCTATCTACTAAAAAGCTAAAATCCAGGACACTGACCACACCAAATATGGGTAAATTTATGGAGTGGTAGGAACTCTTATTGCTCATGGAAATGCAAAATGTTAGAGAAACATTGTAAGACTGAAGGTAGTTTCTTATAAAACTAAACATATTTTATTTTTTAACATATAATTCAGTGATCACTCAACTCCTTGATATTTACCCAAATGAATTGAAACATACATTCACAGAAAAACTTAACACAAATGTTTATGGAAACTTTATCACAATTGCTTGTAAACAACTCAAACAAACAAAACTTAGAAACATCCAAGATGTCTTTCAAGAGATGAAGGAATAAAAAACTTGTGGTATATCCCTACAATGCCATGTATTTCAGCAAGAACAATGCATAAAACATCAAGTAACTAAAAGATATGAGGATCCTAACTGCACATTCACAAGTGAATGAGTCCTATCTCTGAATGCTGTATGTTGTATACTTTCCACCTTATGACATCCTGAGAAGGATAGAACTGTGGAGACAGTAAAAATCATGGTGATATTTGCCTTCTGGTTCATCTCACTCATTCATAATATATTTTAGGTTCATCACTGTTGTTGCAAATTATAGAGTTTCCTCTTTATGGCCAATAGTCTCTGTTTTGTGTATATACTTAATTTTCTTTATCCATTAATCCACTGTTGAAAGCTTAGGCTGATTCCATATTGGCGATTGTGAATAATATTGCATGATATCTCACTTGTGGAATCTAAAAAAGTTGATCTCACAGAAGTAGAGTGTAGAATGGTGTTTATCAGAAACTTATGCATTTGCATGTGGGGTTTAGGAAGATGTTTATGAAAGAATACAAAATTAAAATGAGAGAGAAGGACTATGTTCAAGAGTTCAGTTGTGCAGCATGGTGACAACAGTTAATGACAATATAATGCATTCTTTAAAAATGTTAAGAGATGCTAAGAGAGGGAATATTGAATGTTCTCACCACAAAAAAATGATAATTATGGGGGTAATGCATATTTCAATTAGCTATATTTGACCATTCTTTAATGTATGTGTGTGTACATGTCAAAATATCATGTTAAGGACTGGGTTGTGGCTCAGTAGTAGAGTGCTTGATTAACAAGCACTGGGTTTTGTTCTCAGCACCACATGTAAATAAATAAAATAAAGATCCATTGACAACTAAAAATATTTTTAAAAAATCATATTATAATTACAATTACACACAATTTTATCTATCAATTCAGAATAAATAATTGAAAGTAACATTTGAAGATCAAAATCTGCTGTTTCCAGGGGATTGAGGCAGGAAGGAGAGAAGAATTAGGGAGAGCACAGTACAGTATGACTACTCGTTATAATATAATGTTGGATATATGGCATTAAGCAGTTGTCCAAATGCTCAAAATGTAAAGTAACAAGAGTGAACCTTAATATAAACTCTAGATCTGAGATAATGATATGATTGAATATTGCCCTATCACTTGTAGGACTGTAGTCCACTAATGAAAAATAGAACAACCCAGGGGGCTGGCTATGTGATGGGATGTGTACCTTATACTCAAGTTCTCCATAATACTAAAATTTCTTCAAAACAAAGTATTTTAAAGTGAATATGATAGATCCATTCCCATCTCTATGGCTCCTGCATTGTGGTAAATGGAGGGACATGATGGATTAAGTGATGGACTTATGTGGTATTAAATGCTAAGAGGCCTGAGTCAAATTTCTACTTTGACAGATAATGGTTTGGGCTTCTGCTGGGAACCTCTTGGTGACCTGTTACTCTGAAGGATATAAGCTGAACTATGATCAGCTGATTCGCAAAACAGAACTCTTCTGTTCACATGATTTCCTCACAATCTAATTTCCAGCATAAATTTGAGCAAATCTGACTTAAATCAGTTTCTAACTGGGTAAGCTGTTCCTTTACCAATTTATTTCCAACTTCTGAAATATGGGGAGTGATCTTTTTGAAACTATTAATTGAATCATATGAATTACGAGTTAAAATTTTTTTTTTGATGGTGCTGTGGATTGAGCCCAGGGCTTTGTGCATGCAAACACTCTTATCAACTGAGCTATATCCCCAACCCCTGATTTAAATTTTAACAGATTACTTGAGGTGCAACTAATACATAACACCTGCATATTTGATCTGTACAATGGGATGGGTTCAACATTTGTGTTCACCTGAGCAACCCTAACCATCAGAAAGGTAAAAGCACATTCACCACCTCCAACATTTCCTTTCCCCACCTAGTCTCTTCAGATCTTTTGACCACTTCTTATCTCATTTAGAACACACTACAGTATTGCAATGGGCTTCCTATGCTCTTTGCAACACAGGCATTCTTTCCTTTTCACCTTATTCACAGACTACTCTTCCTTCTGCTCCACTAAAATGTCATCCTCACTAAGTTCTCAAATGGATCATTTTCTCCTTCAAATACATTAAAACCATCAGGCAAGGGTCTTGCACTTACTGTTCTTTCTGTTTCAGAAATTGTCTTCTGAGTGTTCTAAATGACTATTATTCAACTTTAAGGAAAGATTTTAAAGAAACTAGAGGTGATAAAGTTCATGATCATCAGTTTTCTATCATATCTTCATGGCTCCCTCAATTTCTTCAGATCTTTAATCAAAATTCCCTCTCTAGCTGCTCTCCATATGTATTTCCTTTCTTGCTTTAGGACTTATTATGATCCAACATAGTATCATTTATCTCATTATATTGTTAATTTATTGTTTTTATTTTTAACCAGATTATAGTCTTCAGAAGGGCAGGAAATTTGCCTCATGTGTTCATTGTTCTATCCTCATCATGTATATCATGTTTGATACATAATGACAATACCAGCGTGATCAATGAATGAATAAGAGCATTATGTAATATTTGTAAAATGCAAATCTGTTTTTGTTAAAATAATGTGTGGTCTTAGTGGAAATGAGCATCACCTTGTTTTAATTCTCTCTGAATGTATCATATAGACACAACATATTTATAAATTGGCATTGTATTTTCCTAGATTTATAATTCTTTTTTTCTAATTATAGACTTTATTTTCCATATACCAGAATTTACTTGGGACTCAATCTGAAATTCTCAGGGTATCAATCGCTTCATTCACTTATTAAAGGGGATCAGAATTTTATACTTTCATATAATAAATTATGTAAAAAGACTAAATTTATATTTTCTTTCCAGAGTTAAGAGTTTTAGAACTGAGTTGTATTCCTTAAACCTAAATTAATGATTCCATTTGATTTTCTCCATAAGATGGTAATTATAAGTAATACATTGACTTAGAATTAAGTCATTCAAGATCATTTAGTGTATACAAAACATTTTCCAGTTCAACTACTATGAGGAAGTTTGGGTAATTGTTATTAGAGTGAAACTCCATTGCAATAGTCAGAGGAAGATTGCTGAACTATCCTATGGAGTTCTTTGACTTAACGCATCTGAAACCTACTATAGTAAAGTCAAAGAAAAAGATGAATGAAAGAATGATGATGAAGAGTTCACAGAATTAAAAGAAAACCCAATGGCAGACATTGGAATGACAGACAGTAAGACATTAACAGGAACTTTTGTAGCAGGAGCTGGTACAACTTCTGTGTTACTCCGATAGAAAAGCCCACCGAATCATTGCCAACTCTAAGCCCTGGGGGCAAGGCCGGAGTTGGTCAAGGGTTGCTTAAGCAGCCTTGCTTGATGGCCCAGAAGTAGGAAGAAACTAGTGCCATGAAGGAAAGAATAGGAACACATTAACAACAAAATAAACAAACAAACAAACAAACAAACAAACAAATAAATAAATAAATAAATAAATAAAAACAGGAAGCACGGGCTAGATAGCAAAAGTAACTGTCTACTCTGTTGGTTGATGAAAGAGGTTGAGATATACACCTAATGCCAAGACATCACTGAAAGAAAGAAGAAAATATCAACTCATGTTCTTGGAATTAGAAGATTTCATTTGGTTTCTTTGGTATTTAGATGTCTGATAATTTCCAGAGATTGAACAGAATATTCATGCATGTAATCAAAGCCTGAGATCATTTCTTAGAACCAAAGGAGACAAATAACTTAAAGTGCAGAGCTATAATATTGCTGAGCTTCTATTTGTCAAGCTAAGGTTGCAAAGCTTTGCAAGAAAAAAAACTATCTCCACTGATTTTTCCTAAGAGGTAGGCATATAAGAAAAGTATAATTACCTATTTTTGTGAATATATTATGTGAGTGCTCTATTAAAATTCAAATGAAAATAGGCTTTCCTGGTGCTCTTCTCTAAGACTTAGGGAACTTTGGCAATTTTAGTAACCTTCTTTCTATTAATTCACTCATTCTAAGCAAAAGCAGTAATTTCCTAACTTACATATGTCGTGTACAATATATAAGTCTCATGTATCTGTAGTTTTTAATGCACACATGGCCATAGGGAGAGTTTTTCTCTTAGCAATAAAATATCAAGTGAAGCAATTTCTATATTTATGGTGTTGCCTCCCACTGTCTACAGTTTATTTATGTGAATGTCTAAGAAATGGTTTCCTTGGTAACCAAAAGGAGCCGGTTCTGAGTCTATATCACGGGGCTCACACTTCTAGGCATCCATTGTGCAAGAAAACCAACTGTTCAAGGGAATATTCAGTAAAGACACAGGAAAATTTTAATACCAATTTTGCTATTGTATTAAAGTCCTTCCAGGGTTTTTCAATTGGGATTTTAACATTTCGATAAGCACTAAATCCTCATGTAATTAGTTACAATTCAGATGAAATCTACATTTATTAAGATGCCATTTCAGGAAGGTATGCTAGGGATGTGGTTTCCTCTGTAAAATCCATTTACTTGCTAAACGCTGTAGATCTCATCTGAGTAACATCTAGCCCTTAATGACCCAAAGTCAAAAAATAAGCAAAACAAAACTCGATGTGCCTCTGTGTCTCATGCTAGCACCAGAAATAAATGCCCGTAGTAATAAAAATTGTTTATTTTAATAGAATTACATATGTTGCAAGCCGTAGCTTGTTATCATTGTTCATTGTGAAAGAGTAGCAAAATATCTTCATTCTGATTCTCAGCTCATCTGTGTTGCTCTGTTTCACATTAAAAAAAATTAAATATCTCCTGCTGGGTTAATTTTTATTCAACTCTCCTTCTCTCTTTCACTTACTTACCACTTTTCCCTACTGCCCTAGCTGGCTTTTGCCACACTGTGCTTATTCTCTGAAATATCTGCTGTTAGTACAATGTAACATGTGATGCTGTCACTCCAGAAAACCATTCATGCTACATTTTTGTGTTAACAAAAATATGAGCTACTGGAGAAGCTAACTAACGCATGAGCAGAGGTCAGTGGTAGGAAACTGGCTGTGGCATAATTATGTTTAACCTCATGGTGCCTTAGCTATCATTTTAATAATTACATTATTTTGGGAACCTGCTTCATCATATAGTGATTTAAAAAAATCTGTCAAAAACCCCTCCAGGTTTATTTATTTTTTTTTTTGCCTGAAGAGTTTCTCTAAAATATCATAATCAAATTAAGTCTGCTTCTCTTGCAGGAACACTGGGATGAGAGCTTGTCTGATGTTTCTGTTACATTGTCAGTTTCTTCCCTACCCCATTTCCTTTTTATGCCATGAGTTGTTGTTGGCATCTCTGTCAAAATTACTGACTCACTGTCTATTCTCTTCCTTTACCACTAAATCGAATGTGTGAATCATGAGCACTGCTTTCCTTCGGTAGCAGTCTTTGTTCACATTATCTACTGCTGCTTTTAAAGATGGAACATCAGAAATTAAAAGATAGAACATGCCCTCATTCAAACAAATACCCTGACTCAGGAGCTCTCGTGCTCTTTTTTAAGATTCGATATGTTGAAGGTATGTTTTGTACTGACAAGGATATTCTCTCACCTTGCACACACCTCTCCACACTTGAAATACTCTGTAAGTTCATTTTTAATTTACTTCCCCAAAATAGCTTTTGAATGAGTTCATGCCAAAGGACATTCCTTTTCTTTGTTTCCATGTCCAAATTTGTTGAGGTAGATTTAATTTTGCCATGACCTCGCAGAGCATTATTGGCTACATATTTTTCTTCTGCTCTTTTTAGTCACATACCAAATAACTAACAATATAAAATATTGATATATTTTGAGTTATGTTCCAAGAGATCTGCCCATACTATGCTTTTGGGGAAAAGGCAGTCACCTGATAATGGTCTAGATCGTTATTATATAAATTCACCTGGAATTGCCTTATCTGAATTCTGTCTGCACTCATGTTGACAATAAGCCTTAAAATTATTATATTTCCTACAGATGCCCAGGCAGGGGTTTTCACAATTTCTATCAAGAAGCATGGTTGAGTTATTAAGTCTAAAGCTACAAAGTCAATGGATGGATATGCTAAAAACAGAAAATTATCTTGACTAAGGTCATGGAACTGATCACTTCACAGAATCATTATGTGGATGCCAAGCAACATGCCAATTGATTTGCCTTGCTGCCTCTAAGGATGGGACATCTAAATTGAAACCTGGGGGGAAATGGTTTAAGCAGAATCCTTGAGTTTGGAATGCTTGACCATGGATACAGGGCTGATAAAAGGCCAGTGAAATGAGCTTGCTAGGTCATGTTACCACATTGGATGGGGCATAAACTGGGGCTCATTTAAGTAGAGCCAGAGAGAGCCTGTGGTGCTCTTCATTTTATCCTGTGGCAACTAACAAATTAAAGGAGATCATTAAATATTAGAGTAGTAAGATCTGATACATATGCAGATCCCCACATTCATATTGGATTAGAAGGCACTGAGAGAGGAAAAATATCTCCTAAGAAAGAAACTATCATAGAGCTGGGGAGAGGTAGGATTCTGGGCTGGGTTTGGTGACAGTGAAGCAGGGAAAAAAGTGAGAACAAGATATGCCATACAGAAAGTATAGCTAGGCTTTGCTCATAGGGGAGATTTTAGAGTAAGGGAAACAGAAACAAGATGGTGAAGGCTTATGGTTTCAGTACCTCCCTGGATAGGTATATTTTGTATCCATTTTGTAGGAAAAAATGGTTTATTAATAGGAGTATTAGAATTATTAAGATTTTGGTGGGAAATTAAAGATTCTATTTTGGACATGAGGATGAATATATAAAATGGTTTGGTAAACATTACAAAAATATTATTGGGTATATGAATCTGAATTTTACTGAAATGAGTGAGTTGCATATACTAAGTTTAGGAGTCATAAAGATGTGCATGACAGCTGAGTCATGTGAATGAATGGGGACACTGAGGAGAGACTGTGCAAGAAATGATAAGGAGGCGTAAGACCACATGCTGAGGAATACCAAAATGTAGATGTTGGATCTGAAGTAGGCAACTACTGAAGAATGCAGAGAAAGGCAGAATATGGCAAAGGAAATTAGAAAGGGGTGGCATTCCAAAAGCCAAGAGCAGAGGAGGTTTGGGGCAGAGCTAACAGAATCAAAGGAGCAGAAATGGAAAATGGATGTGGAACAGGAGTCACCTAGAAATCTTGCATATCCTTGGATTGTATGGGTTTGTGTAACTAGCAGATTGAAATCTAAATATGAATGATGAGGGAGAAATTGGAGATTTACTTATTGACAACTCTTTCCAGCAGAACAGTTTTGAAATGCAAAATATGCTGGAGGGAAGAAATGGGATCATGAGAAGGATGTTCAGGAGTGGACATAATAGAGCACATTTGTGTTCCAATATGAATAATCCAGAAAGAAGGAGATTAATAATGAAGATAAGAAAAGAGTGAACAGGAAGAGTATAGTCACTGAGAAAATTACTCAAGATGTGACCTAGAGGGTTGGGGCGTCGAGTGACCAAGCTTGACAGAAGGGACATGTATTGCTGAAAGTGGAGACTGGGGATAAATCAGGTTGCAACCTGAGTGTGATAACAGGTGGTGGTGGTAGGTGGTGGTGGTAGACGTACCATTTAGCAAGGGAAGAGAAAAAAGAGAGTAAAGAGCAATAGACCATTTCCACATGATTCTGAAACTTGTTATATTTTTCATTAAAGATTTAAAGTAAAATTGCTGAGTTGGTTGTATGATTTTATTTAGAAATTCTTATAAAGAAAAGGCAAAAGTAAATAGGCCCATCAAGTATCACTCCCTGTCCCCTACACTGGAGTATAAAGAACAAAGATAGAGGAAAGGAATTTAAGGATTCTTCACTGTGGCAATTGCAATTATTGAGCAAAGAATAAATGCTCTTTTGCAAGAAGAGATGTGAAGATGGGGTAAGGCTAGTGATAATAACAATCTGGTTGGATCAATTGATTGGATGTCTTGGTGAAGTGGAAGCATTGCTGGCAGGCAGATTTATGAATAAGTGAGTTGGAAAAATAAAAGGTGAGGATTGGGATATTCTAAATTAAGACACTTTTAGGTATGTATGAATGTATGAGCATAGACTCTAACTGCATGAAAGTAAGTTATATGACATCCAGAGGTATAGGGCTGAGAACAGGTAAATGATAAAGAGTCACCAAATGGATGTCATTGTCACCAAATGAATCTTGTAGTCATAAGTTAGAGTCTTTCCTGAAAGGAAGATGGCATGAATTTAGATAAAGGGATTAAGGAACAAGAATAGTATTCTTAAAGCACATAGCTCAAAGAAAAAGACTTTTTTTTTTTTAATGGAGAAGGAGGAGCAGGAGGAGGAGGAGGAGGAGGAGGAGGAGGGGGAGGAGGAGGAGGAGGGGAAAATAACTGTTTGAAGGAGAAAAAGGAAGACTAGCAGAATACTTTCTACATTTATACTTGTGGTATAAAAGGAAATGGAAAAAGACCCTAAAAACAATTCTCACAACTTTACTAAGAAACCACTTTTCAGTTAGTATACCAAGGTGGAAGACATTTTAAGGTAAGGTAAATAATACAAAGGAAATTTTTATACAGTTGAGGTTTACATTTTTTTTTACTTAATTCTCTCAACCACTCTCAAGATGAATATGATGAATGAATTTCACAAATGAGGAACTTGTATCAGTGAAATATTGGGCAGCTTCCCAAGGCCTCATACCCAGTAGTCATTGATTCCAGGGTTAAAATCAGGCAGTCTGACTTTACATTTTGAAGAGCAAGTCATCTGATCAAAAAAGTAGAGTATTGGCTTTGATCTGGGGTATATACTGCCAAAATAAGATGGCATTAGGGGTGAAGATGGATGAGTAGGGAAACCTAGGGCAGCAACTAAAGCAAGCAGGGAGACAAATCCTCATAATTCCATACTCGGGAGAGAATAGATGCAATCATTCCTAGAATGTTATTTCAAAACTCATTGCATGGTGGCAAGCATGCTTCTGCAATAGATTAATTAATAAACTAGATTAATTAACTAATTAGTTGCATATACTAGGTTGCCATCATAGAAACACAGGTCATTTCTGTAAGGTGCAGCAGACATTCCCAAGTCTCACCGATATCTAGTTCTTCTTTTCACATTGGCTATGTAATGAATAAGAAAGAACACTTCTAGACTCCTCACAGGGAGGTAAGGTCACACACTAATTCTTTCCAGAGAAAAGCAAGAAGATACATGTGTCCCTTCCAGGCTAAGGCAGTTAAAATTATCCAACCAACTTTTCTTGTTTTCCTTCCAATTTCTTGGCAAAAATGGAGGTCTAATGGCTGGATAACTGAGCAATACCACCACAATTGTTATTGGTAAGGTGGTTGTTGCTATGAAATACTGCAGGGAGGATGAAATCTTAGAGGGTCACCTCCTTTGGCAGAGGATTTTTTTTTCTGAGACCATGTGCAGTATGAACACACATGTAAAGTCCATTCCCATCATTTTTTAAAAAAAATTCATAGTCTTGGTTTTTCTTTTCTTTTTGCTACCAGGGATTAAACCCAGGTGTGATTAAACACTGTAACCACTGAGCCACATTCACAGCTCATTATTTTTATTTTTCATTTTGATACAAGTTTTTGCTAAATTGCTTAGGACCTGGCTAGTTTGCTGAGGCTGGCTTTTGATCTTGTGATACTCCTGTCTCAGCCTCCTGAGCCGCGGGGATTATAGGCACTTACTACCGCTTCCAGTGTAACCTTGTTATTTCATTGACTGTTCAACATCTCCAGAAATTACTACTGTAAAAAATCTTTTCTAAATCTCACTTTTAAGTGTGTTCAATTGATTGATAGACTAACTGTAACTGTATATCTGAATTATCCAGTCTAAATTCAACTAGGTTAACTTACCCAGAATGAGGTGATGAACACAATTGGGAAGGACATTATAACAACTCAGATTTTTTTATATATATTTCTTACTCTGGAGATCCAACCTGCTCCTGAGAGCATTTCAGTCCATCCCTGGGTCCATACTTATCTACTGAATGATTTGGTTTCTATTTCACAGAGATAAAGAACTTGCTTCCCAGGGTGTTACAGGGAACTAACCACACTCTAGACCCTTGACTAAATCTAGCTTAAATCACTCTGCCTTATGTTGGAAATTATTCCCGACCAATGACTCTGTCCTTCTTGTTGTCAAACATGTAGCAATTAAATTTATGACTTTCAAATCTCTTGGTAGACCCTACCAATTTACAAAAAAATCTATAAAAATAAAAATATGCAGAAACATAATTACATGAGCCAATACATAATATTCTCTTGACCATGAGTTTATATTCTATTTAGGAAAGATAAGTCCCTAGAAAATTATAGCATATTGAATGAGTTGAACAGAATGATTGGTAAAATCTGAGGACATGACCAGCACACAGGAGAGTATCTTTCTTCTTTCACACTGGACTTACCATGGCCTGATTATTTGATAAGAGAGCAAGTTTTTCTAGTAATCTTGGTTATAGATGGGTACAGAAATCTGGATGAGATTACTTTCAGAAGTAAACTACTTCTGTAGTCCACAGCACATGGACTGGGTTCAACATGTATTTTTTTTTGCTACAAATGTCTTCTCACATTTTCTATTCACCACCTCATACTGAGGCAAGTCTCTCCTTCTGTATTCTACCTCCTCTGGATGATGAAATGAATTGGAATTTCCAAAATGAAGGTGGTTAAAGTTTTTTCTCATTTTCTTTCTCTCTTTCCCCTTCAACCCAGGAAATCCTCAGTAAGTAATAAAGGAGAGAAAAAGGTCCTGTTAGTTTTTGAAATTGAGTGCTTTGCTTCTATACAGTTTCTTTGGGGGCACTGAATGATCTTCAAATGATAACATTTCTGGAAGGACTGTGGTGTGTGTGTGTGTGTGTGTGTGTGTGTGTGTGTGTTTATTTATTTATTTTTTCCCTTTGATGTAAGTAGATGTCTCAATCCTCTCCCATATTCTTTCAAAGAGATATATATATATATATTTTTTTCTCACAGATTTGAAAATTCCTGCAAATTGAAAGTACCATTTTTTTCTTAGTCTTTAACCTTTAGAAGGATTAAGTAGTAAGTGGTTCAGGGCTTAGTAGGTGTTTGGTACTGAATGAAATCAGAGAGAGGCATTCATGGTGCAGGGAGATGAGAGTTGACTTTTGGAAAAGGGCCATCAAATAGGAGCTGGGAGAGTATTTCACAATGCCAGCCAGAAGTAAAACTGCATGTTTAAAGAGGCAGAAAGGTACTGACACAATATTTTGGAGTACAGTGGAGCAGATATTGAAAATTATAGCCTGGAAGTTGAAGTGTGAGCCACAAGCAGGGTCAGCAAAGGACACTTAATGGTGAGCAACACTCCAGTTCTCTACCTTGTGCTCCTGTCCAACACTCACCCAACTCTACTTCATGTGCCCCAAACATTCTCAGAACAGGCTTTTACACTTAAGAGTTTCCACTTCCCTCCCTGACCTCTTCAACCCACAAAGCCCAGCCTCTTCCTCTTGTCCTGCCAGAAATGTTATCATTTGAAGATCATTTGACTCAGAGATCCCAATACTGGTGGGTCTACCTTGTGCTCATTTGAGTTTATCACTTGCCTTCATCTCAACCTTTGTTCTTCTAAAAACACCATTCCTAGAAACAATCAATGAGGTGAAGAGAGAGCCTATATTTTGGGAGCACATCAGATAGAGCAAAATCTTTAGGATATATAAAGAACTCAAAAAAAAAAACAAACAAAAACAAAAAACTAAACACCACAAAAACAAATAACCCAATCTATAAATGGGCTAAAGAGCTGAAAAGATACTTCTCAGAAGAAGAAACATAATAAATTGACAAATACATGAAAAAATATTCAACATGTCTAGTAATTAGAGAAATGAGAATCAAAACTACTCTAAGATTTCATCTCACTTCAGTCAGAATGGCACTTATCAAGAATACAAGCAGCAATAAGTGTTGGGAACTGCAAATTGGTGCAGCCAATATGGAAAGCAGTATGGAGCTTCCTTAGAAAACCTGGAATAGAACTACCATTTACCCAACTATCCCACTCCTTGGTCTATACCCTAAAAACTTAAAAACAGCATAATACAGAAATGCAGCCGCTTCAATATTTATAGCAGCACAATTCACAATTGTTAAACTGTGGAAGCAAACTAGATACCCTTCAATAGAATGAATGGATAAAGAAACTGTGGCACACATACATAATGAAATATTATTCATCCTTAAAAGATAATAAAATTATGGCATTTGCAGGAAAATGGATGGAGTTGGAGAATATCATGCTAAGCAAAATAAACCAGTTTCAAAAAAACAGGGGCTGAATGTTTTCTCTGATAAGTGGATGCTAATCCCTATGAGGGCGGTTCATGGGATAAGTGGAGGAATTTTGGATAGGGCAAAGGTGGAGGGCAGGGAGCAAAGGAGTAGGAAAGACAGTGGAATGAGAATGACATCATTACCCTAGGTAAGTATATGATTGAACGAATGGTGTGACTCTACTTCATATATAACAAGAGAAATGAAAAATTCTGCTCCATTTGTGTACAATGATTCAAGGAGCTTTCTAGCATTATGTATAGCTGATTAGAACTAATAAATGAATAAATTTAAAAAAAACCCCACCATTTCTAGGTTTATTTAGCAACCTATATTCTCTCTGTTTTAACTGCTAGTTCAATGATATTCTCAAATTCCATGATGGTGTATCTTGCACTTCTTGGCTTCTATTTCAAAACTGGGTTTAGGACAGCAGCCTATTTTGTATGTATCCTCTTACCCATATTTTGATGTGCCAAAAAACCTTAAATTTGTGTCTAAGCTCAGACTTCAACACTTCTAACTTTTATGCTCAACTTCTCATGTAATATCTCCACTTTATTTAATGGACACTTAAGTCTTTTTATCTCACAGTATTCACCATCTTACCCAGCTACTTAAGTCAAAATTCAAGACTTATCCTGGATTTTTTTTATTCTTTTAAATGTACACCAATTTAACTACTTCATAGTTTCACTTCCAAAATATTCCCAGTTACACAAGTTACTTCAGTTAGGTTAGGTAGTAGATAGCAATGAGCAGGGAAATGTATGGTAAGGACACCAAGTCTTCTTTAAATTACTTTAGGGTCCTTTTAAAAGTATTTAGATGAGAAATCAAATGGTGACAGTTAATCTGTAGAAAGTAAGCAAAAGCAAGGGAGCTAGTTGGAAATTATGTCAAGAGGAAAGGATTAACGGGACTAACTCTTGACAGGGTCCACTGAGGTTGATATGAATTTAGGAATTTTAGCTCTAAGTGTCTCCATCTGTCTGGGAAGGAAGATTCCTTTCATAGTGCAAGCACACTAAAAGGTAACTTCTGAGCAGCTATTGACCCCAGTGCCCACATTAACATGGGATTGACTTGTAGATGAAGCCCCCTAAATAGGATGGTCCCCATGACAGTCCTGGAGAGGACCAACTAAGGTCAACAACTCCACTGCCTGAAGTGAAGGAGGAGTTGAACACCTGATTGGCAAAGAGTACAGAAGATGGTCCCCAATTCTCCTGGTAAACGTCAAACAGTAATAAATTTGGAGACAGTCTTGTCTCCTTTGTCTTCTCTGCTCAGAGACCGCCTACTCTCTCTCAGAGTGCTCTTTGCTTGAGCCTCACTTTGATTTTACTTTATTATCATGTAACTTCCTCTTTATTTCAGTTATAATAAAGTTCTCTTGCATGGCTTTTCGTGTCCGACTTTAAGTTTTCTTTTGTAGGAACACAAGAACGGAGGTTTAGAGTTTCAACTTTCTGCTTTGCCGGGGCACTTCTATATCCACTGCCAGATTATTATTGAAAGTCAAATCATCTTCCACCAGGACTTCTGAAGTAGTCTCTTTCTTCCTTCCTCCCTCCCTCCCTCCCTCCCTCCCTTCCTTCCTTCCTTCCTTCCTTCCTTCCTTCCTTCCTTCCTTCCTTCCTTCCTTCCTTTCTTCCCCTCCCCACAATGAGACTAGAACCAAGGGGTGCTATACCACTGAGCTACACCTCAGTTCTTTAATATTTTTAAATTTTATTTTGAGACAGGGTCTCACTAAGTTGCCAAGGCTGGTCTTGAACTTGGTGATCCTCCCTCCTTACCCTTGTGAGTTGCTGGGATTGCAGGCTGCTCCACTGCACTTGGCCTGCAATAGTCTTTTATGTCGTCCCCTTAGCTACACCTCATCTTCCTATAATCTATTGTGCATAAAGGTTAAGAGTCCCCCTTTAAATATCCATCAGGTCATATTATGCAATTGTGGGCAAGTTCCCCTTGGCTTTTCATTAGAATAAAATCCAAAGCCCATTTTCACATGTTTTAGTTTCATTTGATCTCACTCCAACCTCACCCCCAAAGGCCTTGTGTTTTTCCCTCTAATTTTCAGATACAAGGCTTGCTATATACTCCCCAGTTCTTTCCTACCATGGATCTTGTGCTGCTCCCTGGGCCTAAGGTTTATTTCCTTCGTAGTGCCTATAATTTTCAAAACATTATGTGAAGCTAATTTATTAATTGCATATTAACACTTTTAAAATATAGGTTCAGTTAGTGCAGGGGTAACTGAGTTAGTTACTACTTTGTTTTCAGACCCTAACAAGCTGTATGACAGATGGTCCATCAGTACCCCCTGGGTCAATGAATATTTAGTGTCCAGGCAGCTGTTCATAATGAAGATTGTTGAAGATATCATTTTCAAAAGGAATCATCAATGTGTAATTTATTCAATTTTTCTTCTTTAAGAATTAGAATCAGATAAATGCCAAATCTATTACCATTATTCATGAATTTTAATTTTTATTCTCAACCTATTTGACATTTTACTTTTAAAGTACTATTTTTATTAACATGCTATCCCATCACTTACTAATTTACTGAATCCTTAGTAATACTGTTGTCAATAGCATTTACAAGTGGATACAAAGTTGAACAAGATGTATCATCTTCTGGGTTGAGAATGCAATAAAACGTTGCCCTTATATTTGTTTAATTCCCTATGATAATTGCTGCCTCTTTACTTTTTAAATTCTTAAACATCAATTTGAATACAAAGTTCATGTGTTAAACAGACAGATGAGACAAATCTTGGAAATTTTAGAAAAAACAACTTATTAAAATGTTAATTTGGGCTGGGGATGTGGCTCAAGCGGTAGCACGCTCGCCTGGCGTGTGTGCGACCCGGGTTCGATCCTCAGCACCACATACCAACAAAGATGTTGTGTCCACCTAGAACTAAAAAATAAATATTAAAAATTCTCTCTCTCTCTCCCCTCTCTCACTCTCTCTAAAAAAAAAGATTTAAAATGTTAATTTAACTATACATAAAATACATAAATATGTGTGTTTAAAAATGCATTTGTATAATATGTGTCTACTTTGTACCCATATGGGTATGTACACAAATGTATAGATAAAGAAATAGAAGTTAGAATTTCAGGGTGTGGAAAATGGATTGCTTTTCAGAGCTTTACAAGACTAAAAATATAGTATTTGGTAAGATGGATCTACTGTCTTGGTGACAGGACATTACTGGGATCAAGTGGACATTTTCCCTTGTTTGATTCAATTGAATCTGTTTTGAAAACAGATTGAAATTCAACAAATTCACCCAACTGTATAGATGCCTGCTGTGTACCAGGCTGAGTGCCAGGTAATGAGGATTCCAAGATACAGGAAGCATATGCCCTGCCTTGGGGCTTTTTACGATCTTGAAAGTGAGATTGCCATGGCAAACAAATATATGCACTGTATCTACAACATGAAGATTGCTTAAGGTTCAGGCATAAGAGATGAAAATGATGTCCATGTGGAGTTAGTCCTCCTGTGAGGTAAGGGCATGTTCTCAGAGAAGCTAGCATAATGCAACAAAACTAAGTTACACTCTAATTCCAATCTCCAGTATGATGCACTCTGCAAATTGCTAGTGAGATGCTATCTGTTACATTATGATCTGTTGATGATTGTTACCTGCTATGTATCTGAGATTATGCACATGAGTCTATTCTTCCCCCACTTCTGGTTATCCTTGCCTGTAGCTCTGCCTAATTTATGAACCAAGTACCCTTCCTCACCAGTGGTAGATAAGTTAACTTTGTTGTGCCAAAATCCAATGCTTTGGGTAGCAGAATACAAGCTAAGTTATTTTTGCTTAAATTCCTTTTGAGTTATTTTGGTTGAGGTGACATTATCTCTGCTTTGGTTTTCACCTTCTGCAGCTCCTACCTTGAGAGTGGAAACCTGCTATGATGAAACCTCCACACACTTGAGTCCAAAGAGACTTTCTGACTCTTCCCAGCTCCCTCCTTAATGGCAGCCCTGTGCCTGCAGCTCTCAGCATCTGTCTGTGGTTAGATCATTCCAAATCATAACACACATGCAGCTTGCTGAGGATTTCTATTTCTAGAAAGGTCTGTTTAACACTCCACCATACTATATTGGTCCCATTTGAATGTCAAGTATGGATTTGCTACACATGATTTGTTGGACCTTGCTATGCCATCTTGAACATTAATAGGATACATCATCAAACAATTGAACAATCCTAACATTGACTCTTGATTCTTTTCTTTTTCCCCCAGGACAAATTCTGAATTTCCAACATTCCCAAGTGGATGGTTAAGAATGAGTAACAACAGGCCTGGGGTTGTGGCTCAGTGGCAGAGCACTAGCCTTGCATGTGTGAGGTACAGGGTTTGATCTTCAGCACCACATAAAAATAAATATATTGTGTCCATCTACAACTAAACATTTTTTTTAAAAGAATGAGTAACAACAATAATTCCAAAGGAATGTTTACATACAATTATTGGGTAGGAAATATCAGATCATTTTTAAATTACTAACTTAAACTTTATTTTAATATGTCCAGCTATCTTGTGCCATACATAGATTCAATTCCCCAAAATAATTCCCCAAGTAATTCCCCAAATAATTCTTGAGTGCAAGAGACAAGTTGTAGACTTTGTTATAATGAAATTAGTGATTTGGCTTTGGAAACTGTATGGCTATTCTTGACATAGAAATCAAATTAGATTGTGAGCAAGATTTGCTTTGTTTGTCTTTTTTGTTTCTTTGTTTTTGTTGTTTGTTTGAAATACCGAATTCTCATCCTAATACTCAATGCATTCTTAGGATTATAGTATTTTGAAATTGACAGCAAGATGCTTTCCTGTTAGTGAGAGTGCAACTCACCAAAGAATGGAAGCAACTATAGAACATAATGAAAATGACCCCAGGCTTGCTATGATGGAGTCTTTATATCTTCAGAATGAAGATTCTCAATTGTTTCAGGTCTCATATCCCTAAGGAAGTTAATAAAAATATGGATTATTTCCCTGTAAAACTATACATACCCTATGCCAATTATTAAATCACTGTCCCTTAGTTTAAAGCTCACCCTTCTGCATTCTGCTGCAATTGTGGAGCTGAATTTAGACCACTGAATTTCTGCCCTAACACCCGTCTTGTTTTCCTGTTTGGCTCTCAGAGGGAGGCTGCAGGTGGAAGGAGGATGAAGAGCTATGTTCCTTCCTGTCTGCTTCCCGTTTGCCTCCTGTGGCCTTCCTGTCTAGTTGCAGATCCCAGAGCATCACTATGTTGTCTCTGCCTGGCAGCAGCTGAATCCCGTTAGTGATTTTTCCAACACTGGCTCAATTGGCCTCATTTGGCTCCTACCCACGAACATCAGAGCAGGCTCTCCCAGGAGGTAACAGTTTCAGCTCCCAGGGCCCCTCCTTTAAGTTTCTAAGTATTTGCTATTTTTTTTTCTGGAATTCCTGAGCACCAGTGGTTCTGCATGTTCTCTACAGTTACTACCTCTCTGCTAAATTAACATAGTATTTTCACCCTTTATTTTAGGTAACAATTCCCTTTGTTAATTTCATGTTTTTGGATAGCTGGTGTGGTTTCAGTCAACTGAATTCTGACTGATAAATATCATTACAGAAACTAAAATTTTGCTTTAATTATTAGGAAGTCAACTGATCCCATGTAAAGGAGTACTTAACTGGTGGCTCTACAAGTTCACCTAAGTTCAAATTTGGTGATCCTGAGATACATATGGAGAAATGATAAAAACAAGAAGTGATTGGTGGAAATATTAATACAAATGAGAGGAATAATTGTGAAGATGTGGAGCGACTGTCAAGTCCATCCTGTATCTATTTTGGACCCCCCCCCAAAAAAAAAAAAGAATTACAAATGCAAGTGATTATTTATAGGAGATTGGAAGAGAAAAAAGAAAATTGTTATGAGAGAAGTGGGGGAGTAGTCTTTGGCATATGGTCTGTAGGAATCGAGCACAGATTTTGACCAGCTGAAGGCAACAGGAAGCAGAGGAGTGAAAAACACAAATCATTTCAGATATTTTTTTTATACACATGTAAGTAATAGAGCTGTAGAATAAGGTTTAAAAATGATCCAAAGTTACCAGTAGGCTCACTCTTGGTATGCCATGGTATTTCTTATCACAGCATACAGTTGCTTAAATTTAGAACCCAGAATGGATTACTTACAGGACTGGCAGTAATTCTTCACCTCCATAATTGTCAGTAGAGTAATGGCATTGTCACTATTAGAAGGTCATTATCAGCATTGTCTCCGTAATAGAGGAATTCCCATATAGGACCACTGAATTCCCCTATTCACTTTATTTCCAACAGGAAAAGAATGGAGGGATATACTAGGGACCAGAGGGAATAAGGGTAGGAAAACAATCAGCCCCTTTTTTTCTGAAAGCCCAAACTCAAGTAAGGGAAACAGTATCAAATTTAATAACCCTGGCTAAGTCCCATATGGACTAAAGTGCTAAGAGCTGAATACTTAGTGCTAAGCTACAGGTGGTCCAGTAAAACCGTGGGCTTCACACTCCTTTTTCTTTTTCAATATCCCCTTGTTTCTGGGGACCCACCTCATCTTTGAGTCATCCCTTTCCTTGCTGCAGCTCACAGTATAAAATCCATCTTTTCAGATGGTTTTACATTCAGTGGGATAAGAAATAACTAATTGTGGAAATTGAATTCTGCCCTTTGATCAAGGTCATTGAAGCTGGTGCTGAGGTAAAGGAGTTTAAGGAACTATGTCAAAGCAACTCATGTGAAATGTGCTTCTTCCCCCTTCACTTTCAGACAAGTGAAAAATAAAGAACACTAAAAAGGAGAAATTTTTAGACTGTGAACCTAACCAGTTTATATATATACAGACACACACACACACACACACACACACACACACACCAAAGAAAAAACACTTCAGCTCTTTTTAGGTGATGATGGATAGAAAATGATCTGATTTATTGCATGAGAGACTGTCTAATTTTCTTGTGCTACATGGGGAATGGGGTGATGTCAATACTTTTCTTATTTGTATCCTTACAGCCAACTCTTGGAGCAATAGCTTAGATCAATGCACAGCATAAGGTAAGGGGTATGCATGTGTACATGGTGGGTTCTAGCCATTTTTAACTACTGAAATTTAAGTTAATACCATTAGGTTTTTGAAATTCAGTTTTCCTGTTGCTTTACTTAAATTTCAGGATCCTTAGCCACATGCTGCTCATTGCTACATAATAGCAGATGTAAAGTCATTTCCATCATCTCAGAGAGTTCTCTCTGATTATGGAGACTCAAGAGTGTCAATCCAACATTTCTTATAGGACAGTGATTTTCCTCCAGTTTCCATGCCTAAGTAGTTAAAAAGAATTACTGCTCATAAAATATTCTTAATTTTCCTTGGCTATAGCAGTAGGGCACAGGGAGAGACAGAAGACTAATTAATGTCTTCCTGTGGCATATAGTCAAAACATTATACCTGGGGGCTTACATGGAATGGCAAACAAGGTGCTCTCCACAACCTATCACAGAAGACTTTGGAATCTTCTGTAGAGAATGGCCTTATGAAGTAGTAGTGCCACCAAGTGTTGGGTGCAGAGGGTTCCAATTTTTGAAAGATTTGGTGAAAATTCGGATTTGAAGGAAACAACAGAATTAACCACAACAGTCATTAAGCCTGTATAGGTTCACATTAAAAATATTTACTTATCAGAATGCATTAATTTCAGATTCTAGAAGACAATAAAAATGGATGTAGTTTGAAACGTAGAACACTTAATATTCTTCCCACTCTAGCTGAACCAAAGATAAAGCATACCAGTCTGAAAGGGTTTGATGATCTCTTCTTTCACCTTGCCTCTGTAGAGGTACACATTCTGAATATACAACACAGAATGGTGAATAATTACAGCTTGTTCCCAAGAAAGAATAAATTCTTATAACAATGCATTGCATGAGGTTTACATTTTTCTCCTTTCCATTCCTCATCTTCCAATTCCCTTCCCCCCACCTTGTACATCACAGTCTGCCTTATGAAGATTTTTATTCAAATTATGATGTGCATTTTATAACAGGAAAGACAGGAAAATGCTGTCTTTTATTTTCTGTTTTGTATTTAGCACTGATTGAGAGAGGAAAAGTCCACTGATTCTACCACCTTATTTATAACTGCAAAAACCTATTTTCCTTGTCTTCTGTTTCCATGGTGACAAGCTTTTCTATTCCAACAGGTCAGTGCAAGCTTTCAGTTTATATAAGGTTGTGGGTAATTCATCTCAGTGTTTCACAGACAAACAGCAACAACAAAACCCAGCTCTTCTCTTCCTTCTTGAAAACAAACAAACAAACAGAAAAACTAAATCAAACACCTGACAGAACAGTTAGTTCTAATATTGATAATTTATTACTCTCATGTTTGTGGTTTTTGGCTAATGTTCAAGTACTCCAAAATAAGAGACAGGCTATGATAGTACAGCAGCCATAACAATGCAGAGACAAACAAATGTTCTAATTTGGCTACTTTGCTATTACTATTCCATTTATTTTATGATGAATATATATATATATATATATTTAAATGTGGGATTTTATTAGACCACACTTAAAAGGACAATATAGGTCAGATGGTAGAAATTTGGCAGAAGTATTAAGACAATCATTGTTCTACGGGTTTCTCACTGTATACCACCTATAGATCTGTTTTGGTTTTTATTTTACCCAATAAAAGAGATTACTGAAATTCATATTAATTGCATTGATGATGAAGTCAGTTGCAATTCTGCTTCTCTGAGGACAAACAAAAGATTTTGAACTAAGGTTATAAGGTAAGAGTGAGAATCCTTTTTATGAAACACAAAAAGGATGATTGCCGATTATACGGGAGAAACAGTGTTTTTATATCTGAAGAGATTGATTTTTGTACGTATATTCTTTCTTGTATGAGATAAGACATAGATCAGGCAAGTAACCAAAAGGTGGGAATAGGGAATGGTAAGAACTTTGGTGAAACACAGGGCCTGATTTATGTAAAAATATTCTGACTGATGATTAAACTTCCACAGTGGCTTTAACTTCATAATGTCAGGACCTTTGTATTAATCCATTTCCTTTGCTGTAATAAAATTCCTGAGACCAGACAATTTGTAAAGGAAAGAAGTTTATTGAACTCTTGAGTTCTGAAGTTCAAGAGCAAGCCACTGGTTCCTGCTTGGATTTGGTGAAGGATTCGTGGTGGATGACATCACAATGGTGGGAGCCCACTTTGAAGAAATCACATAGCAAGACAGGAAGTGGGAGGGATTCAGGGGGTGGGATTGCTTTTTTATAGCAACTCACTCTTATGCAAACCAATTCACTCTGAGAGACCAGCATTGCTTCCTTCCAAGGGCAGCAAACCCTGTAACCCAGTTACTTCACCACAGACCCTCTTAAAGATTTCACCATCTCACATTGCCACACGGAGGACCAAGCTCAAAGCTCATGAACCTTTGTGGGACACACTCAAACCTATCCGAAGCAAACAAATCATGCACCTCTGCATTCCTGAGGCACTCCTGCTTCATACCTATCATCACTGAGTAAAGGCTGCCCTCTTCACTCTCTGAAATGTCTCAGTTCACATGGGAGATTGCATGTTCACTCTATCCAGACAGCAGGACGTGGGACTCCATCTTGACCTTGGTGCTCAATGCTTCATAAACATTAATGCAAACATTTGATAACTGTTTTCTCTGACAAAAAAATAGTTTCAGAACCATTGCTTCAGTGGGAGTACTCTATTCAAATTGTCAATTATTCTGACAATCATCAATAATTATGAAATTTTCAATTTTTCACGGTTTGCATAAATTAGTAAAAATAGAGCTTTCCTGTATACCTATAGTGCTAGTATCTCCTGAATTACCCTCTCTGTTCTCATTCTCCTACTTTGTCTTCTTGGCTTAATTTGAAACTTTCAACAAAGTCAGTACACAAAAATCAATAACTTTGATAAACACCAATAATGAGTCCACTGGGAAATAAATCAGAAAAAAAATTTCATTCACAGTGGATTACAAAATATACCTAGAAATAAACTTAACCAAGGAGGCAAAGACCTCAGCAATGGAAATTATAGAACACTGAGGAAAGAATGTTTCGAAGAAGTAGGCAGCACTGCCTTGTTGCACAATCTGAAATGACTTTAACACAAGAATTGTACTTCTTGATACATTAGGATAGTACTAACAGGCTTCTGATGTCAGCAAATAGGTAGGAAATTTGTCTCTGTTGTAAAAGCAGAATTTTTTTTTCTCTCTTATCTACTATTGGAACTTCACTTATTTATAAAGTGAAACTCATAAGCACATTCTCAATTATGCTGTCACTAGAAGCAGTGGGTATTGTTTCCAGTTATGTGAATTAACAATTTTGAATTCTATTAAACTGTTATGAAGTTTCTATTTTTGGTGAACTTATTACCTTCTACGATAAATATCCAGGAAATTATTAAGGTAATGATTAAACTTTTGTGTTGGAGATGAATATTGCATTTGGTACATCTTGATTTAGCGTTTTGCAGTGCAGTGGACTTAAATGACTTTGTAGATGTCCTCTGTCCCATCACTGTTGATATCTGATTCACAATAATCTTTGAATATTTTATTTTCTGCTAAGTGAATAGATGAATAAATGTGAGAGTCATCTTTCCTGTTTATTGAAATTAGTGGGTGCAATTTAACTCTATTCTGTGCATGCTTAGGTGAGGGCATTCCTATGATATTCTAAATAGCAAGTCTAAGAAGAATTCAAGAATTTAGTATTAATGATGATGAACAGTATTTCTGCCTGCATTTTACTAAGTTGATTTTTGCATACAATACATTTAAGATGTAGATATGAGCAAAGGTCCCTCATTTTCTTGATGATTTCAACTGTAATTATAAATTTCTCATAAATGCATGAAATAATTTCCATTTGAATATGTGTGTATGTATACATGACTGTGTATACATATCTGTGTTGATTTGTGTACACTGATATAGACATTAGTATATAATAATTACAGAAATAAACATTAGACTGAACCAAAGGGAAATTAGTGATTATGTTCTACGTTTAAATGCATATTTTTATAAAGAACTTTGTATTACGTTTGGTTTAGAAATACACAGAAGTATTTTATATGGAATTATATTCAAGTAAAAATTAGTTAAAAGTGTATTTTAACATCATCACTTTCCAAACAAATCTCTCATAACTTTTCCTTCTGTCATGAAGCTGGTTTTTGTCACTTTCCACTGCATTATGTTACAATGTTGTATTTTAAATAGCTTTATTGAGTTGTAATTAACATACAATAACAAACAAATATGTAAACCAACATGTACATATTCTGCATTACTCCATTTATATAAATAAAATCCAAATTCTAATCCTCAGAATGTACTATCTCAGGTTATGTCTTCTCCATGGATATAAATAAATTATTGTTTTGCTCTCTTCAAATACTTTAAAATTATGTATTTTCATAGATATCCCATCTTTAAAAATTGATCAATTATATATATCAATATAAATACACACACAAATATATATATATATATATATATATATATATATATAAAACATTTCATCAAATAATTTATTGTGACCAACATGTCTGACTAGAACAACTTGAAGGAGGGAATTTTTATTTGGGATCATGGTCTCAGAGTCAAAAGGCCAGCTGACCCACTGCTCTGGGACTGAAGTGAGAGGAGCAACTGCTCACCTCATGTGGCCTGGAAATAGAGGAAGAGAGAAAAGTGTCAGGGGGTGGGGCAGGATCTAATCCCCAAGGGCCTGACCCAATGGCCCAACTCCTGCAGCCATCCCTATCTGCTTAGGTGTCACCCCGTTAGGCTATTCAATTTATTAGTTAATCAAATGGATTACCCACTGATGAGGTTTGAGCTCTCATAATCTAATCGTTTGACCTCTGAACTTTCCTGCACTAACACAGGGATTTGGGAGGATACCTCATATCCAAACCATGGTACGTCTAAGGCATTAAAGGGTGATGAGGTGTTTTTGCATTTTTTAAGGGTGATGAGGTGTTTTTGCATTTTTAATCAGTTTCATATTCCGAATGAATATACTTGTGAAGCAGCACAAGAGTGTCCTATTTGTGTGTTAGGAAAGCAAAAAAAAAAAAATGTATAGAAGATGTCATTAGATGTCATTACCGTGATCTGATTAAAGACAAGAGACACATTTTTGTCCACAGATATATAAATTAGCCACATGACACCACTCCAACCATTTCTGTCAAGGATTTTGCCAGAAGACTAGATTTTTTGACAGACACTTATTGTTTCTTTCTCTGGTGCCTATGTGGGGTTTCTTGTGCATCCTGCGATCGGAGGACAGAAATTTAAAGAAACAAAAGAGCAAAGAAATTTGGGCTATTTGAATGCATGGTTCTGTTGGTTTGGTGTTTCTCATTAGACCTGTGCTTTTCACTGTGTCCCAGCGTCTCCTGACCTGTCATTCAACATGGAGGAAGAAAATGGCCAGGAATTGCAGAGCGGGCCACAAATTCCAGAGGAAGAGATCATTCATTTGAATGGGAGGCTCAGGAATACTTCATAAGTGATGGAGACCAGGACTTTACACCTGAAAGGGAACGGATCATTTTCAATTTGTGCCTCAGCAGTGAGCATAACTAATTCTCAAATGAGAATGTGCTCTCAACAGAGGAGACTCCCTTGGCCCCAGGTCTTCCATTTTTTTTTTAAACACACATGGCTGGGTTACATGATTCTCATGAAAGGACCTCAGCACTCCGTTCAGTTAACCATCAAAACATATGATCTGCTTTAACTCAGCAACAAAGCATGTGAGATTTATGCCATACATACATACCTTGGGATCACTGAAGTCCAATAATATTGAAAACTTAATTCAAAAACCTATTATGAATGAAAATGATCTGAATAAATAATTTAATAACTATTTAGCTTGTTTAGCTTTGTTTGCTAATTATTTTTTAGAATGCTTTTATTGGGTTTTTTATTTGTTCTTATTAGTTACACATGATAGTAGAATGTATTTTGATATACATATGTGGAGTATAACTTCTCATTCTTCTGGTTGTACGTGATATAGAATTACATTAGTCTTTATTTGTATATGTACATAGGATAGTAATATCCAATTTATTCTATCTTTTGTATTCCCATCACCCTGCCCTTCCCTTCATTCTCATTTGTATAATCAAATGGATTTATATTTTTTCCAACCCTTTCCCATTGTGAACTAACATTCTCATTTCATAGAAAACATTCTTCCTTTGTTCTTTGGGATTTGCATATTTCACTTAGCATTATATTCTCCAGTACCATGCATTTACTGGTAAATGTCATAATTTAATTCTTTTTATGGCTGAGTAATTCCATTGTATATACATTTTCTTTATCCATTCATCTGTTAAAAGGCACCTAGTGGGCTGGGGATGTGGCTCAAGCGGTAGCGCGCTCGCCTGGCATGCGTGCGGCCCGGGTTCGATCCTCAGCACCACATACAAACAAAGATGTTGTGTCCGCTGAGAACTAAAAAATAAAAAAAAATATATAAAAAAAAAAAAAAAAAAAAAAAAAAAAAAAAAAAGGCACCTAGTTTGGCTCCATAGTCTAGCTATTGTGAATTGAGCTGCTGTAAACATTATGTGGCTGTGTCACTATAGTATGCTGATTTTTAGTCCATTGAGAATAAACCAAGGAGTGGGAATACTGGGACAAATGGTGGTTCCATTCCAAGTTTTCTAAGAGAGGACTAAGGCTAAGAAAAGTAAACAGCATGCTTAAGAATGTATATTCAGCAGGGCACTGTGGTGCATGCCTGTAATCCCGACTCAGGAGACTGAGGCAGAAGGATCACAAGTTCAAGGCCAGCTTTAACACCTTAGTAAGACCCTGACTCAAAATAAAAATTTAAGGGGCTGGGATGCCCTTCAGTGGTAATGCACCCTGGGTACCATCCATAGTACTGCAAAAAGCAACAACAAGAAAGAAAGAAAGAACATATACGTTCAATCATATATCCAAGTACAGATGGAGACTGAATTTAAAAAGAAATGTGAGGCAGGCCATGATGGAGTTGATACTTAATGCCAGGATATGATTCAGCAGACTTGTACGGGACAGAAGAATAAGACAAACTCAGGAAATTAGAAAGCAATGTCCTAATGGAATAAGGAAGATAAAAAATGACCATTAGGCCCAATATAATATTTTTAACTATTAAACAAAGAGAAATGGTTTATTGATTTACATAGTTAGGGGTTTAGGCTGGGAAAGATCAGGGAATCTGGAGGGAATAATATTGTTTTAAATTTTTACCAGTGCAAAAGAATGGAGAGTATTTGGGGGCCTTCTCATTAAGTTGTTCAGATGTTTGAAGAAGGGGAAAGGTGGAGATCTGAAGGTTATCAGCTTTCAAATATCAAAAGTGGAGACTTCTTTCTATTATATACACCCAAAGTATAAAATGTTAAGATGGGCTTTCTACTTGCTAAGAGAATAAAAAGGAAAGAAAGAAGAAAGAAAAAAAGAAAGAAGAGAAAAAGTCATATCTTATTTTTTCCCTAAATAACAACCAAATAAACATAATGGTAAAATATAGATGTTATGGTTTGGAAATGAGGTGTCTCCCCAAAGCTCCTGTGTGAGTGCAGGAATGTCTTGAAGTGAAATGATTGCATTGTGAGAGCTGTAACAGACTGGCCTAACTGGGTGGTCACTACAAGCAGGTGGGTGTGTCTGGAGGAGAAAGGTTACTGGGGACTTTTCCTGGAAGGGTTCATCTTCTATGCAGGCTCTTTCCCTTTCTCTGTTTCCTGGCCACCAAAAGGTGAACAAGGCTCTTTGACACACCTTTCTACCACGATGTTCTGTCTCATCTTGGGCACAAAAGCATGGATTTGGCCCACCATGGACCAAATCTTTGGAACTGTGACTTTAAAATTGTTTTTCCTCTACTAAATTGTTCTTGTCCTGTATTTTGGTCACAACGACAAAAAACTGAATAACATAAAAATCATATATGCAAATTTATGAATTGAGACAAAATATCAATATTCAGAAATAAGTCTGAAAGTATTTTACTAAAAAATCTGCTATTGGAAGTCATCAAGAATCCTTCTTTTGAGCATGTAGGACTGCTTGATTCAACAGATTCATGAGAGCCATTTGCTCAAATACAAACTCCATCATGTTTATGATGGAGCACATAATATTTTGATTTGGAATTTATACAAATATGTGGTTGTTCTGCATACTTTCTTGCTCATTGTCCCTCCTGAATCTCCCATATATACCTGACTTTCTTGATCTTATTTCAGCATATCAGATATACTTTTTCTTCCAAATCTTTTCACTTATGTTTCCTTAGCCTAGAACATTTCTTCTTTGAATATTTTCACAGCATCTCAGCACCTCACTGTTTAGATCATCAAAATAGATGAACTAAATAGATGGTATAAAGTGGAAACCTACTTGCAATCCACATTCTTCCCTTTTCCTGATATGTCCAGATGGCATTTGTTAACACCTGATGCTATGTAGTATGCCTTTTTTAAAATTTTATTTTCACACCAACAACCTACTAGAAAATAAGTTTCAAAGGCAGAAGCATTGCTGAATACTGATCCATAATAGATATGTGATGATATTTGTGATTGATTGAATGAATGTTTATTAGTTTACATAAGTTTTTATCCTTTCTTCCTTACGACCATCCTCTTAGGACTTCTTATATCCCAAGGCAAAAACAAATTCTTTGTTTTTATATATATATATTTTTTTTTTCCATACTAACACTCACAGTCCTCTACTTCGGAGTTGGATTTTGTGGTTTGGAGGATGGAACAATAAAGGTGATACATCACATGCTTACTATATGTTGTGTTCTAATGTATGACATATATTTTAGTAAGCATGTGTATTATTAGTTTTTACGTTGAAATTGCTGGTGTTTCAAAACTGGGACAGCAAGTTGCAGAACAATAGGATGCAAGATCTGAAGTCAGAAAGGCCTGGCTCATACTTGGCCTCTATTGGTTTTGGCTATGAGGGCCTGGGCATTTGTCTTTCTAAAATCATATAAGACACAAGGGTTTTGGAGTGAAAATGCAAGGAAAATCCTTAGTACAAGGTCTCGAAGGTAGTAAATGTTCAAAAAAAAATGCCCACTTTCATATTTTTATGAAGGTATAAGTTAGGTAGCAAAATGTATTATAGTAAATTGAGGCTTAAGGAATTATTACACATCCAGAAGTCAGGAAAGAGTTTTTCTTCATTAATTTTGGTAAAAACAAAGGCATAATCAAAATAGATTTTGCTCTAAACTTTTAATCAATTGTCCTCATAAACTTTATTGATTAACCAATCCATGACCACTGACCTGCATTTTCTCTTACATTTATTAAATAGAAACATGATCTTTGTCTGAGCTATCAGTTCTGGTCTATTGATTTTCTTGTCCCACCTGTACACATTGATTTATGTGCTATATTTTGTTATTTTAAAACATATTTTAATATCACCAGAGCCAGTTGATTTATACAACACTCTGTTTTCAAAATATTTCTTTATTCTTTAGTTGCACCAAGGGTATTTGTATGAAGTTTAGGAACAATGGATTTTGCTGACAATTTTACAGCCATATATTAACTTGGGAATATGAAATATTACATTGTTCAAATTACTTATTTAAAATAATGAGTATCTATTCAGTTATTCAAGATATTTATATAATACTTTTGTAAATAGAGTATTTTACTAAAACTGAATATTTGTGTATGTACAAATAAAACATGCACATGTTTGTTAGATTTGGTAGATTAATGTTGTATATTTTGGTCCATTGATTTCCATTTTTAATCAATTTAAGATTTAATTGATTAAAGTGAAAGGAATCCAAATAAGGTAAATATATTAACTGACCATACACAGGAAAGATTATCTACATTGAAAAAACCTTAGAAAAATTATTTATATCCCAAACCAACTTTCAGTGAATGGCTGATTTTAATTGTGAAATAAAAATTAAGTAAGTAATTATCAAGCACATGATTCAATGAGTAGCTGATTCTTACTTAAAGTTCCAGGATAAATTGTGAACAAAATGTAAAAATACATAAAATTACAAATATGTATATATAATTAAAAGTCATAAATGTATACACACACACACACACACATATATATATACACACACACACTCATGTACACACATATATATAAATCTGAGTCATATTAAAAAACATTGGAATCACACTGAATATAGGTGTTGTTAAACTCTCAAACAGTTTATTTGAAAACTTAAGACCTTTTTGTAAGTCATTTGCTCTTTAAAGAAAATTCTGGTGTGGACAAGTATTACAATAATAATTTTAAACTTAAAGAGAATATAGTTTCTTCACATATGACTGTTTTAAGTAATATTTTTTAAATATCGTAGAGCATCTGAGTTAACTACCACTGCAAGTATGTCATATGTAACTTTAATGGTCAACATCAGTTACAATTTTAAAACATTTTTCTAGCATCTGAAAAAATTTTTTACTCTGCATATTCCTCAGTGTACAACTATATTTCTGCTTATAGGCTCTTGCTCACCATTTTCCATAACCACTTCCTGAACTTGATTCTGAATATTGCTTGCTATTGAACACCCTTTCATGATGCGCAGTGTATCAATCAGGAGTATTTTCAGTTATAAGATCTGCCTTGCTGACCCACGTGGGAGCCAGAGCCCAGGGTAGGCCTGGGTCCATCCCACCACCTTCAGAACCCACAGAGCTCAGGCCCCTCTGACAACCTACACTGAAGACCAGACCCAGCTTCATAGCCAGGACCACCATCACCTCGGAGCCCAAGTCTAACCCACTTCCATCTTGAGACCTTGCAGCCCTCCCCATAGCCCTCCCCATGCAGTAGCCTGTATCTTGGGACAATATATAGGGCTTCAAATCAGGTCCATCTTAGAGCAGGCATCCCAAAGTCTGTGTAAGTCCCACCCTTTCAGCCCCATCTCTGAAAGACCTTGCATCCATCTTGGGGCACCTCCACTGCTATCTTGAGTTACCTCCTGCTGATACCACCAGTTACCTGTGACAAGTCCTGCTTCCTCACAGGTTGAACATTAGAGAAGCAGGCCAAGACAAATATATAAAGCAGGGCTCATTTTTAAAGGGTAACATAAACTTCTCCCAGGAGGGAAAAGGGGGCTATAGCTGGTATCCTGGTATCCCAAGAATCTAGGTGTTCTGTCCTTTTTATATGTCCTAGGCTTCCTTTGTTCTCCTGCCCTCTTCCCCTTATCTTTCTCCTTCCTGGGTACATGACGAAGCCCAGGGAAGCTTGGTGGGCCAAAAGGTGGGAAACAAGGGGGCTGAAGGGAGAAGGGCAGGATGGAGCAGCCCAGGACACATTAATTAACAACCTTATAGCTTCCTGTAGGGAGGGGCAATTCCTGGGACAGGTTACCTTAGCAATAGGTTGGAGCCAGGGCAGGTTCTTGATAAGGATAGAAAAAAGCCTCTGAAGTAATTAACACTTCAGTCCCTCAGGGCACCACCTCCAACTTCCTGGGCTCACCCAAAATTGGCCTCTCTGATAACATGGACTGGATTCACCCATCCACACCTACTGCCTGTCTACTTGTGGCATCACTGCTATTAAGGCCACCACCTGTATTTTCAGGAGCAGCCATCCTGAGACACTGGCAGGGGCTGAAAGCCAACACAAAGGGGGGGTACAGATAATCTGTGTGGATACAACAAGATTATAGCATACAAACTGTAATACCTCAGATCCACACTGCAAGAAAGAAAATCAGATAGACAACATGAAAAAAACAAGGGAAGAAAGTGCCCCAGACAGACCAGGATACTACAATAACAGAACCCATGGACAGTGAAGTTGGTGAAATGTCAGAGAAGGAGTTCAGAAGGTTCAAAATTAAAGTGATCCGTGAAGAAAAGAATGACCTAAATGTTCAAATGCAGGCAAAAAGTGATCACTTCAACAAAGAGATAAGAGAGCAAATATAGGCAACCATTGATTACACCAATTTAACAGGTAAGGGAGAAAATACAGGCATCCATTGATCACACCAACAAAGGGATCAGGGAGCAAATACAGGTAGTAAAAGATCACTTCAAGAAAGAGATAGAGATTCTAAACCAAACCAAACAAAACAAAGCAAAAAGACAAAACCAAATAGAAATCCTTGAAATGAAGGAAACAATAAGCCAAATAAAAAACTCAATAGAAAGCCTCATCAAAGACCAGATCACTTGGAAGACAGAAATCAGATAATAAAAACAAAGTATACAAACTGGAAAATAAAGTTGACCATACAGTAAAGATGGTAAGAAACCATGAACAGAACATCCAAGAATTATGGGATAGCATCAAAAGGCTAAATCTAAGAGTTACTGGGATAGAGAAAGGCACAGAGTTTCAAACCAAAAGAATGCACAATATCTTTAATTAGATAAAATCATAAAATTTTCCCAAAATGAAGAATGAATTGGAAAATCATACACAAGAGGCTTACAGAACACCAAATGTACAAAAGTATAACAGATATACACCAAGACACATTATAATTAAAATGCTTATCATACAGAACAAGGATAGAATCTTAAAGGACATAAGACAGAGGAACCAGACCTTCAAAGCCAGTAGATCCTGGAATGACATATACCAAGCTCTGAAAGAAAATGGATGCCAATCAAGAATCTTATATCTTATATCCACCAAGTCAAGTTAAATACCAAAAATAAGCAAAAATGTCTGGGAATACAAATTATGTCATAATAATAGATCTGAATGTTAATGGCTTAAACTCACCAATCAAAAGACATAGACTGGCAGTTTGGATTAAAAACAAAAAGACCTAACAATATGCTGCCTCCAAAAACTCATCTCATATGAAAAGATATCCACAGACTGAAGATGAAAGGTTGGAAAAAATCATACCACTCACATGGACTGTAGAAGCAAGTAAGGGTTTTCATTCTCATACCAAATAAAGTAGACTTCAAGCCAAAGTTAATCAAAAGGGATAAAGAGAATATTTCATACTGCTTAAGGGAAACATTCATCAACAAGACATAACAAATATAATAAATATATATGCTGAAATAATGGAGCATCTATGTTCATCAAACAAACTCTTCTTAAGTTCAAGAGTCAAATAGACCACAACAAAATAATTCTGGTTGACATTAACACACCTGTTTCACCACTGGATTGATCTTCCAAACAAAAGTGGAACAAAGAAACTATAGAATTCAATAATACAATCAATAACTTAGATAACTGACATATATAGAATATGTCAACCTTCAAGGAGCAAATATACTATCTTCCAAGCAGCACATGGATCCTTCTCTAAAACAGACCATATATTATGCCACAAAAAAACTCATAACAAATATAAAAATGTAGAGATACTATCATGCATTCTATCAGATCATAATGTAATGAAATTAGAAATCATTGATAAAATAAAAAATAAAAGCTACCCCAACACCTGGTGACTAAATAATATGCACAATGGGTTGCAAAAGCATCAAATAGGAGATTAAAAAATTCTTAGAGATGAATGAGAACACAGATGCAACATATTGAAATCTCTGGGCCAATATGAAAGCAGTACTAAGAGGAAAGTTCATTACATGAAGTTCATTCCTTAAAGGAAGAAAGAGTCAACAAATAAATGACCTAACATGACATCTCAATGCCCTAGGAAAAGAAAAATAAATCAACACCAAACACAATAGAAGACAGAAAATAATTAAAACCAGAGCTGAAACTAATGAAATTGAAACAACAGCAAAAAAAAAAACCTTGAAAAAAATTGACAAAATAAAAAGTTGGTTCTCTGAAAAAATAAATAAAATTGACGAACCCTTAGCCATGATAATGAAGAGGAGAGAGAAAACTCAAATCACTAACATACATGATAAAAACGGAAATATCACAACAGACACTAGAGAAATACAGAAGATAATTAGAAATTATTTTGAAAAGTTTTACTCCAATTAAGTAGAAAATATCAAGGGCATTGACAAATTTCTAGGGTCATATGATTTGCCTAAATTGAATCATGATGATATACACAATTTAAACAGATCATTTTCAAAGGATGAAATAGAAAACACGACCAGAAGCCTACCAACCAAGAAAAGCCCCAAACCAGATGGATACAGAGCAGAGGACTACAAGACCTTTAAAGAAGAACTAATACCAATACTCTTCAAATTATTTTGTGAAATAGAAAAAGAGGGAGCACTTCCAAACTCATTCTATGAGGCCAAAATCACCCTGATTCCAAAACTAGGCAAAGATCCGTCAAAGAAAGACAACTTTATATGATCATCTCTGCTGAACATAGATGCAAAAATTCTCAATAAAATTCTGGCAAATTGAATACAAAAATATATCAAAAAGATAGTACACCATGATCAAGTGGGACTCATCTCAGGGATTCAAAGTTGGTTCAACATATGGAAATCCATAAACGTAATTCATCATATCAATAGACTTAAAGATAAGAATCATATGATCATCTCAATAGACACAGAAAAAGCATTTGACAAAATGCAGCACCCCTCATGTTCAAAAAACTAGAAAAACTAGGGATAATGGGAACATATCTCAACATTGTAAAAGCTATCTATGCTAAGCCCCAGGTCAACATCACTGTAGATGGAGGAAATTTCAAAGCATCCCCTCTAAAACATGGTACAAGACAGGGATGCCCTCTTTCACCACTTCTATTTAACATAGTTCTTGAAATTCTGGCCAGAAATTGAAGGAATACAGATAGGAAAATAAGAACTCAAATTAGCAGTATTTGTCAAAAATGTAATTCTATACCAAGGAGAATCAAAAAATTTCGCCAGAAAACTTCTAGCACTAGTAAATGAATTTAGCAAAGTAGCAGGATATAAAATCAAGACCAATAAATCAAAGGCATTTCTGTATATCAGTGATAAATCCTCTGAAATGAAAATGAGGAAAATTACCCATTTACAATAGCCTCAAAAAAACCCAAACTTGGTAATGAAAACTGCAGAATGCTGAAGGAATAAATTAAAGAAGACCTTAGAGGATGGAAAGTTCTACCTTGTTCTTGGATAAGAAGAATTAATATTGTCAAAATGACCATATTACCAAAAGCATTATACAGATTTAATGCAATTCTAATCAAAACTCTATGACATTTCTCATAGAAATAGAAAAAGTAATCATGAAATTCATGTGGAAAAATAAGAGACCCAGAATAGCTAAAGCAATCCTTAGTAAGATGAGTGAAGCAGAAGGAATCACTATACCAGACCTTAAATTATACTACAGAGCAATAGTAACAAAACAGCATAGTATTGATACCAAGATACACTTGTAGACCTATTTTGATGTCAATACTAGGACACAGAGACTAACCCACATAATTACAGTTATTGTATATTAGACAAAGATGCCAAAAACCTACATTGGAAAAAAGATAGCATCTTCAACAAATGGTGCAAAAACTGGAAATCCATATGCAACAAAATCTCTTACCAACTCAAAGTGGATCAAGGACCTAGGAATTAGACCAGACTCTGTGCCTAATAGAAGAAAAAGTAGGTCCAAATCTCCATTATGTTGGTTTAGGCCCCAACTTCCTTAATAAAACTCAAATAGAGCAAGAATTAAATTCAAGAACCAATAAATGGATGGATTCAAACTAAAAAGCTTCTTCTCAGGAAAAAAAACAGTGAGATGAATAGAGAGACTACAATTTGGGAACAAATTTTTAACACACATATCAGATAGAGCACTCACTTTAGGATATATAAAGAACTGAAAAATCTTAACATCAGCAAAACAGATAACCCAATCAATGAATGGGCCAAGGAACTGAACAGACACTTCTCAGAAGATGATATATGATCAATCAACAAATATATGAAAAAATGTTCAATATCTCTAGTAATTAGAGAAATACAAATCAAAACTACTCTAATATTTCATCTCACTTCATTCCAAATGGCAGCTCTTAAGAATACAAACAACAATAAGTGTTGGCAAGGATGTGGGAGAAAGGCACACTCATACACTGCTGGTGGGACTGCAAATTGGTGCAGCCAATATGGAAAGCAGTATGGAGAGTCCTTGGAAAACTGGGAATGGAACCACCATTTGACCCAGCTATCCCACTCCTCAGTCTATACCCAAAGGACTCAAAAATAGCATACTACAGGGACACAGCCACATCAATGTTTATAGTAACACAATTCACAATAGCTAAACTGCAGAACCAGTCTCTATGCCCTTTAATAGTTGAATGGATAAAGAAAATGTGATATACATATACAATGGAATATTATTCAGCATTAAAAGAAAGTGAAATCATGGCATTCACAGGCAAATGAATGGAGTTGGAGAAGATAATGCTAAGTGAAGATAGCCAATCCCCCCAAACCAAATGTGGAATGTTTTATCTTATTTAAGGATGCTGATTCATAATATGGTTGGAGAGAGCCACATAGGAGAATTACATGAACTCTAGATAGGACAAAGTCAGGGAAGGGGAAGGTATAGGTCATGGGGATAGGAAAGATGGGGGAATGAGATGGACATGATTAACCTAAGCACATATATGAAGACACAAATGGTGTGACTCTACTTTGAGTACAACCAGAGATATGACAATTTGTCTTCTGTATATATAATATGAAATATAATGTATTCTGCTCTCATACATAACAAATTAAAATTTAAAAATACAAAAAATAAAATAAATAATATTATTGTCTCAAGCATTAGTGACATTTAACCATTTCACTTAACACAGACATTTTAAGACATATTTCCAAATTAATTCAGCAATTAAGCAGTGCCATGAGAATCCAGCTTTTCCCTTTTTTGCTACATCATCTTAAGCATGAAATCTTTGTTTACCTACTATCTGTGCCTTATTGTAACAAGAAGGCTTTTGCCACTCCAGCCATCTAAACAGCATTCCTAGAAGACCTCTTAGGTAGAAGCACTACCAAGTTTTCATCACACACTAATTTTTACTTTTATTTATAATCTGAAAGCAAAAGTCTTAATAAATTTTTATATCAAATTAACCAGATCTGTGTCATATCCAATACATTTCTCCTCTTGATCACTACCTAATTCAGACAAATTCAAAGTTCAGATATCAGAGAAGTGGGAAAGGGTAGAGTCATAAAGTCTCCCAACTTTTGTCTTTTTGTGTAACATTTCTGGAAGAAGGTAGGTGATTCATGAGAAAAGAGGGCCCTCAAAAATTTCCAAGTTCTTCCTGTACTTCACAAAGCTTAGTTTATATTATTTTATTGTGGATTTTGGACAATGGAGAAAAATGGAAAATAAGCTGTAAGCAAAATATATACACACATTTGTTTACAATGGAAGTGATCCTACCAATGCACAGAAGCTGGTTCAAACAGATTTAAATAATATAATTTAATATCTTGTCTTATGAGAACCTCAGTAACTTCTGAAGTCTTCCACTGGAGGGCAAAAATGCTATCTTCAGAAAAAAGATGCAGGAGGCTGCATGGTATCTTCCAAGAGGATTGGTGCAGAATGGGTTCTCATGGAGGTAAGTTAAGAAGCATTTCCTGGAGAACCAGTGGCGGGTAGGGAAGTGGAGCCTGGCGTGGAAGTGGAGAGCAGGAGTGATGTAAAGCGAGTCCCTCAGAGGGAAGACTGGTCCAATCCCACTGAATGAAGATCACATGTCAGTGTTGCGCAGATCAGGGGAGAAAACCCCAAATTCTTAGCCCACTTCCCAGAGGTTGATTAAAGAAAAGAGCCTGGGGGAGCAGGCCAAGCAGACACCAGCTCAACCTGTCAGCAGGGAGATAAATCTGCCAGGGGCTGGAAGTGAAAACCCACCAGAGAGGAATGTTAAAGGGACCAGGTGGAAAGGGAAAGGTCTCAGAAGGCTTGGCTGTCACAGCTGGAGGTCCCGGCTGAGGACACTGTCTCTGTGACCATGCCACAGTCATCCCTACCCCTGCGCCCCCTCCTAACGTAATTATTACTTAATATGGCACACCCTACTGTTTCCAGGGTTTGTTTGTGTCTTACTTTGGTAGCCTGTAGGGGATCTTTGAGTATGAGGACCATGTCTTAAGTATTGGGAATCTCAGTTCTAGTTAAACATAAAATCCATAGTAAATCTCAGAAAACACTTGTTGAAAGGAGGATGATGAAACAAAGGAACTTAAAAACAAACATCTGGAAGCACAATTTTTGAAAATTTCCTGACATAAATGAATATACGGCTTTACACAAAAGTTACCATGACTAGTCTCAAATTTCATGACCCTTTCACGACTATATTCTACTAATGTTAATGTGTGTTCTTTAACAAGAAGCAACTCTGCTTGGTGCAAAGATTTTAATTCTGTTAGCATAAAAAAATAAATAACTTTTTGACATACTATTGATTTTTCTCCTTATAATGTTTGTAGTAATATTATCCATACAATTTGTACACACTAAATCACTTCTTTAATTATTGAATTCTATTTTTTTCTATAGAGGTTTCTTTTTTTCTTCCTTACACATTTTGGAAGAATTAATATATATTGGTGGTAAAAATACAAATTAAGAAACATTTATTTAAATTGTAAATCAAAGCTGCCAAACAAGATTAATCAAAGAGAGAAGATTTCCAGTTAGAGATAAAGGCAGAAATATAAAAATTCAATCAAAGAGTACAGTAGCAAGTGCATGTCCAGTCCTGCATGATTTAATTGTCTATTGACCAACCACAGGAAAGTCTATTAAACATTATTGTTAATGAATATAAATTACTATAATGTGACAGAATATAAAACCAACATTCCAATCAATAACTTTCTTTTTAGACAAGTAGATAATAAGACAAGAAAAAAAGAAACTATTTGTAATGTAAATAAAAAATAAGTTACCTTGAACAAAGTCAAGATGTGTGGGAACTACACAAACACACACACATGTGTGTGTGTGTGTGCGTGCATGCACATGCATGTATGTACTCACATTCCCACTTATTCCTACTCATAACTTTGAAGAACTTTGAAAAAAGATTAGAAAAGTGACAAATGACATGTACCAATGATGTATTACAGGACTTAATTTTGTGAAGATATAAATTCTATCCAAATGTTTACATCTTCAAATAGTAAAGAAATCTATTGTGAAGAAAGAAATCACATGAAAATAACTTAAACCAGAACTGCCTGAGGAAATGTATAATATGATCTATCAAATAGTTTCTGAAAAATAAAGACAAAATAAAGGATAATTTATCTAATCCAATTATAAAAAGTTTTAATTTGTTAGTTGTCAAAATAATAGTGGCATAACAAGAGAACAGACTAATTGTAGGAAGAAAATACACTATACGTGTATTATAAAATCTTTATATATTTTATACTTTTGTACAAAGATATGAATTTTGTACATTGTTAGAGTGATATTTTGATCAATGGCAGTAGAAATTTTTTATTAAGTGGTGTTAAAAAAACTAATAAGCACCTATCTAGAAAAAAATAAATGAAATTATTTCCTTTTAGTACACTTATCAAAAAGTAAATTCTAGGCAGATTTAAGAGTTGGTTAAAAGTGAAAAAAGAGGAGAGAGACAAATTTTAATAGTTTTAGTTTTTAAACTTACACCAAAAACATAAATCAGAAAGATTTATATATGTTTCAACTTTGCTGTTGAAAATTCAAATTCCTATAAACTCTAAAATTCAATTTATTTATATTTTTAAATGGCTTATTGTATTCTTGAATCCAAAACTCTTTTAATCTAAGAACTTATAACAAGAAAGTAATCCAAAAATTTTGCTGATACTTTGTATTGATTATACAACTACAAACTTCATTGAGTTATTAATTCTTGATTTTATATTTCTGTTAATAGTGATTCTTTTATGTCGCGTCCCCCTTGCCCGCAAGGAAGACGCAACACCGGGAATCTTCTTCCAGTCGTTTATTCTGGTTCTCGAGATCTCTTACACTCTACTCTCTTCTTCATCTTCCTCTTCTTCATCTTCCTACCGAATGCTCCTACCAGCCTTAATAAAGCATCTCAAGCCCCAATGCGAAGCTGCCACATGGAGCTTTCTCATAGGGTGTTAGAAAACCACGCACCAACTCTCCCAATTAAGGAGTTGTTTGTCACAAACCACAGTCGAGCCAGCGCCATCTTGTAATGGCGACCGCAGTCCGCAGAAACGGCTCACTACAGTTCCCCCTTTTGTTTTCTAAAAACAATACAGGCGAGAGTAGAGGTCCTATCCCACTGTGCAGAAGTGGCTGCATAGTATGGCTCAGCCCCAAGGAGGCGCCTTCCCCAGATCTGAGACCATATCAGCCGACGCTTTTCTCGTGGGACGGGGCGTGGACGCGTCTAACCCGCATGCAATAGGACATGCTCTCCTTGAGGTCCACTTCAAGGATCACCCAAGTGCAGTGCCTTGCCTCGCATCCTGTATCGTGACGATGGTGGACGAAGGGGGATAGCTGAGGCTGAACTGTGGCTGTATAGAAATATAACGACAAACAAGTTGGTAACACCCTAAAAGAAAGGCACGGGTAATCTGTGCAAGCCAGACTTGAGGTGAAATGCCATTACTCATACTAAGCCTTCAACCAGGAACCTTATCAGACCCAAACAGGTCAGGACGTTCCCACATGACCGTTATTGGCTGAATACGAAAACAGACACCACAAATCTTTCAAGGCCCTGTGAGCTCCTTCAAGGCCCTGTGAGCTGGCCTCTTTGACATGCACAAAAATCAGGGCTGGATCCAAGCCCTGGGGGCCGGGGGGAATCCATGCCAGCAGTTCCCCCCCTTTTGTTTGTTGCACGTCAAAGGGAATCAAGTAGCCCCTGTCTTAGGTCGTTCACTGCCCCTACACTGCTTACCCGTCTTTGGGGAGGCCCCATTCCCCTGTCTTAGGTTGCAGTGCAAGCGTGAAAGTTGCCCGTCTCTGGGTACTACAAGATCAGCTTGTTGTTGCCAAGGCGTTCAGTGGTATCTATTCAGCCAGTCATTATTGGGTCTTTAATTGGTTCCGGTTCAACAAGGCATAGAGTAAAAATAAAGAAGAAAAAGGGGGCAAAAGGAGGAAGGCATGAAGCAGGGATCATTGTAGAAAAATCATCTTCGAATTGGTCGGAGACAAACTTCAGCAAGATCATCCTTGGTCTGCAGGCGTTGATAATGGATCTGTATTGGCTTAGAAGTCAGAATGTTAATTTGGTCTTTAATAAATTGTGTCATTCTCTTACCTAGGCAGGGGCCTACAGCAGCTATAAGGAGGAGACCGAAAAGCGGTCCCATTACAGTGGATATCAAAGGAGTTAACCATGGGGTATTTTTAAACCACTGTTCAAACCATCCTTGTTGTGCTTCAAACTCCTTTTGTCTTTTAGCCAATCTTTCCGTGACCTTTTCCATAGTTTCACGGATTACCCCAGTATGATCTACATAAAAACAACACTGTTCCTTTAAGGCTACACATAGTCTTCCTTCCCTTAGGAATAATAAATCTAGTCCCCTCCTATTTTGTAACACAACTTCTGAGAGGGAGGTGAGGGACTTTTCCAAAGCAGTAATTGACTTGGCCATGGCTGTTAAATCTTATAGCTGGGTAGAGAATAACATTTAAGATCTACAGTGGTATTAGAGGATAATTTAGACAGTATTACTACCCCTTCATAATAGGGCGGCCTGGAGGTCAAGCATAGCCAGCAATTTTGGGTCCTGTTAGGACTAGTGGCATTGAGAGCGAAAAAGGCTCCTTGGATCAAATCAAAAAGACGATCTCCAGTTCCAGGGTGTATGGGCCCAGGGGCACAATCAAAGGTTTGATAGCCCACAGTTATTGTTTGACCGCTGGGGGAAGATATTACTGCTGGGGCTATAGGCTGTTTGGGTCCAGATGGGGCCTTTTGATCTCCGAGCACCTGATTGGGTCCTATTAAACTTCCAGTAGGCTGTTCTGTGGTCAATTTAAGCCGAAAAAGCAGGCCAGGATTGTACTGTCCGGGGGTGTAAATACGCAGCCCCCAGAGATATTTTTAAGTCCAATCTGGCTGCTGTTTTCCATTGGAAGTAAACTGAATAGTAATATCTGATTCTCCCTCTATTGTTTGCCAGAAGTGGGTAACATCAGTTTGTCAGACATCATTGGTGTGTAAGCCTCTAGGATTAACACTTAGACTAGGGGAATGAATGAATGGAGCACACACTGGGCATAAGGAAACAATTTGTAGAGTCTGATCACGTGAGCACCCCGTACGGAAGCGTAAGGATTGTGCATTTAGATGGAATTTAGCATGGAGCTAAAGAGCTGATCCGTTTGTAATTGTTCCATGATAGTAAATTGTCTGCCAATATAAGGGGCTGCTTCAATAACTGAGGCTAAATTAGCAACATAGAGACTATCAGTATACACATTAAGTGGAATGGAATTGTATAATTTAAGGGCCATAATTAGAGCCTCAACTTCTGATATTTGGGCAGACAGTCTAGGAACAGGGTGTCGAATTACTTGAGATCCATCAAAAACAACAGCAAACCCTCCTTTTTGCTCCGTCTGTATAAACAGTTTGAGCTCCCGAAATAGGCATAGAATAGTTTATCTGGGTAACCTGCATGTCTTGTAGGGCCTTCTCTATCAGTCTTAATGATTGTAGAGCCTCAGGTGTGGGATTCTCTTGTAGGGCCTTCTCTATCAGTCTTAATGATTGTAGAGCCTCAGGTGTGGGATTCCTGGCTGAGCTGGGGGAAGGGTCTCCTTGGAGGAGATCATACAGAGGCTTAAGTTCCTGGAAAGAGAGGAGTTGGCACTGTTGTCAAAGTTATAAACATACCTCTTAAGAGAGGGGGAAAGGGAGAAACCTTTAGCAACTTGACGTTTCTCCCAAGAATGATCCTGACAAGGCGTAAATGTTGGGGGGAAACCAAGATTAGGGGTACAGTAAGGAGAGGCCTTAAAATGAGTGGCATTATAAAGACTATTAGAAGAAGGAGGCACTGGGATTAGTACTTCGGAGATAATAGCCAAGGTAGTTATGTTTAAAGCAGAGCTATTTACGGGGGTTCCTGAGCCTGATTGTTCCCCTGAGGCTACTTAGCTCAATACAGCACTGAGAATGCTCCCTGAGACCTGACTGGACCGCAATGGGTCCTTCCAGTTAATCAAATTCTTGGTCTTAAGGCTAATACAATGAGCGTTCCCGAAGCCAAAACAAGAAACTCCTGTGAGATTAACTTGAGATTGATCAAAAATGCTTTCCACCTGAGTTAGTGTGAAGGCGGCATCCACTCCATAAGTGCGCACAGACTCCGCCAGGGTCTTCAATTTATCATCTTATGAGTTTAAACAGTAACTTTGAGAATTCTGAGTAGCTCCGGTAGAAATCTGAAACGCAGCAGTACAGGTTAGTGGCTGGAAGGCGGGACTAGAAGTCCTGTCTGAGTGACTGTGGAAGAACCAATCGGTAGCCCCCAAGAGTGTGGGAGGTGGGACCAGGAAGCCGCTCTTCCACCAGGCAGCCCATGGTTACCATGGTGATGCAAGCAACACGGAGTCCGCCGCTCACCCTCGGGGCAAAAGTTCCCCAAGATTTCCTAGCCGACCGCACCTTGCCTGATTTTGTTTGCATTTTTCCCCGCCTGGCCAAGCTCTTACTGCGGCAGCAGCCTGCTCTGTTTCTGGACCATCCCCGCACACTCCGGCTTCCGGGCCGGGGCGGGCTCCTGTTCCCTTTTCCCGGCTGCAGTGGGCGTCCCTGGGCATAGATCCCAGGGTCATAATTAATCTGCTGCTGCGGCACCCATGGCACAGCAACAGAAGGAACACAGAAAACGAAAGACACAGACGACAAAAAAAGAACACAGAAAACAAAAGTGAAAGTACACATAGCAGCTGCAATAAAATATGAGGCCTACGGGGTCCCGCTCTCGGGGACGAGGGGTCCACTCCGCTCAGGGACGAGGGGTCCGCTCAGGGACGAGGGGTCCGCTCAGGGACGAGGGGTCCGCTCAGGGACGAGGGGTCCGCTCACGGACGAGGGGTCCGCTCAGGGACGAGGGGTCCGCTCACGGACGAGGGGTCCGCTCAGGGACGAGGGGTCCGCTCACGGACGAGGGGTCCGCTCAGGGACGAGGGGTCCGCTCACGGACGAGGGGTCCACTCACGGACGATCGGTGCACCACTCCTGTCGACTGAAAGTTCTGATTCTCCCGGGTCTCGGCACCATTTGTCGCGTCCCCCTTGCCCGCAAGGAAGACGCAACACCGGGAATCTTCTTCCAGTCGTTTATTCTGGTTCTCGAGATCTCTTACACTCTACTCTCTTCTTCATCTTCCTCTTCTTCATCTTCCTACCGAATGCTCCTACCAGCCTTAATAAAGCATCTCAAGCCCCAATGCGAAGCTGCCACATGGAGCTTTCTCATAGGGTGTTAGAAAACCACGCACCAACTCTCCCAATTAAGGAGTTGTTTGTCACAAACCACAGTCGAGCCAGCGCCATCTTGTAATGGCGACCGCAGTCCGCAGAAACGGCTCACTACACTTTTATTCTTCAAATGTAGCTATAATACAATTTTCTATATAGATAATATCACAGGAAACTTTCAGAAAAGATGTATATCAAAATAATAAGGATAGTTTTGTATGGTGGGTGGGGTTATTTCATTTATACATTTTACTTACATATATGTAAACATTTTTATATTTTTGTTGCTTGTCACATTTTTTGTAAGGAACATCTGTTGATAATGGTGAAATAAAATTAATCTTTTGGGGAAATATCCTGAACACAAAAAGGTATTTATTTGAATGTAATATGAATGTAATATATAAAACAAATAAAGTTTTTCCACTTTACAGGAATTAAAATTATATTAAAGGTAGATTTCTGCAATTTAAGAATGAACCTCAATGCAAAGAAGTAAGCACAGTAAGTTTTAAAGACACGTGGTTTGTGTTGTGATTTTACTCCTTCTTATGCATTGTTTAGGTCTCATTGTCACTTGCAAAGAAAAATAAATATTGCTGTCCATCCTGTCAAGTACAATAATTTTCAATTATTTCAATTTTCCGTTATTTTTTTCTGAGCTTTGCCGTTAAACTTCATAAGCTTCCTATGATTTTATTTGTCCATTTCCCTTATCTTTTCTTCTTCTGATTCCCCTCCTTTATAAAATTCTTTCTCTGCCCTTGTTCCAATTTCTACAGACTAAAGAGAACATTTCTCTTATTTATTGGTATGAAACAAAGAGTTCAGAGTCTCCTACATAGAATAAAATCAGCAGGTATATTTTGAATGGATGGTGGATGGAAGAATGGGTGGGTAAATATGTCAATGATTTAACAAACTGAGGCCTCTGGGATGAATGGATAAAGGGAGTAAGGAAGTGAACTGAGGTCTTGAGACAAGTACGGCTATAAGAGACCATTCAAAATGTGGGTTACTGAACAAATTAACATGAAAAATTCACACATGTTTAATCCATGAAATCCAGTGAATTTTATGTAGAAGGTTAGTAACGTAAAGGCACTCATCAACTGAAAAAGAATCTCAACAGTAGATACTTCAAATCACCCCATCAAGTGGCAGAATAAAACCATGATAGAAATTTTTGGATACATTAAGGCTGGAGTATAAGTCACTGCCATGTTCTTGTTGCTATCTATTGCCTCTTTTAAAAAAAATGGAAAAGCCAAGGCAAGCATCTTCCAGAGCACAGACTTCCTGCATTGTGAGCCAAGTGTGATGAAGTTATTGTGTTGATTTTACAACTATAAATTTTACTGAGTTATTAATTCTTGAATTTATATTTTATAAATAATGATTTTTTGATTCTTTGAAAACCACTGGTGAAAGTACTTTTTCATTTTTCTTTATGCTGGCTAGACCTACGCTATAATTTCAAAACAAATGAGTATGCTTGTCTTATTTCTCATTTTAAAGAAATCTATTATCTCATCATGTTTGGTGAAGTGTTTATTTATTTTCCTAATCTGCAATAGGATTCCTAAGAGTGGTGGTATAAGCTACTATTGAATATAATTGAAAGACTTATACATTTATTCATTCATTATGATTTTTATTTATTTTATTTAGCTAATGTGCAGAGTTGTCTAAAATGTAAATCTTATCTCAAATTCCTTGCACGGATGTTTTACCCATTTACTTTGTGGTTAGTAGGTTTTAAAATGATCTGAATTCTTATTATAGTATTATAAAACTGGTAGCATAAAATCACAATTTAATATAATGTATTAATAGTGTAAACAACTACCAATACATTAATGATTGATATAACACAAAGAATTGTGTAGTTTTCTTGGAGACAATATTCATCACAAAGCTAGATTAAGGGGAATGGCTTTTAAAAAAAAAATCTAGGAGTTGCTCAGTATCCCACTATCTCAAAGAAAGCAGCATTCTAAAATCCACAAGGTCTTGTACATGCCTACTAACTTCTTCAATTTGTAAAATGTATATCTAAATAACTAAATAATCAGCAAGAAAATGGTAAAACAGAGTTTTTTATGGAACTTCAAAGTAATTAAATTAGAAGCATCAAAAAATCTTTTTTCTTACATTTCATATAAGTGGTAACAGAGTAAACTAGGTCTTATATTTAAAAAAAAGAAGTGTAAATTTTCAAATGTAAACAATAAAATGAAGATATCATTGCTTGAAAATTTACATAAAGCTAATATAAAGCTAACATTTTATTGCTTCGAAATTCACATAAAGCTAACATTTTATCCATTTGAAGAAGAACAGGACAATTTATGAATTTGTGGATAGTAGTTTTTATATAATTGTATAAGATAATCTTTCTAATCATTCAACACTTTTTACTATTAAACCATTAATTTATTTTAATGAAAATGAGTTAGTATTTAAGCTCTGAGAATATGTTAATTATGAGAAGCATTCCTATCTTTGTTTAAAATCTTATGCCTCTTCAGTAGCCTTAGCTTAATTTAAAATCTGGGGTTATTAGTCCTCCGCTATTATACAACCAACTTGTAACCCCTTGGGTTTTTACCATTCTTCTGCCTACCCTAGTCCTCTTATGTTATTTTCTTCAGGAATGAATACATCGGTGGAAAAGCTTTCCCTTAATTACTGACCTTGAACTGTGGCATGCATTAGAGATGAGAGAAAGGCTTACGTGTCTGAAATGTTGCATGGCTCTCATTTTATTTAGGATAAATTAATGAGCATTGTTGTTTAGACACCTGGGTTATAGTTCCTGCTCTTTAGCCAACTAGCTGAGTGACATTGATCCAAGCCCACATGGGACCTCAGTGCCTGCATCTCAAATACTAAAGATTTGTACTAAATTATCTCTAAGAACTTTAAATTTTTAATGGTTTTAATTATCAGCTTCATTTATTTTTTAGTTACCCCTCTTTTGTCTGCCATGTGGGTGTTGACACCTCTATTTCTATCTAAGTCAAACTCAAATTTATGATAGTTGCTGTTCAGGAAGCTATGGTAAATAGCACTGAGTCCAGAGAATATTGAAATGAATGGATAAAATAGCCTTTGTATTGTCGGTGGATTTCATTTATCAAAGCTAATTCTTGCTTGCAACATCAGATCTTGACTATAAAATTATTTTACTATTTGAGATACACATGGGCTCAGTTTATGATTTACTCCTTAACCTGAAAACAAAAGTAGCAATATGAGAATATATTAGACCTTTGTTTTTAATTTTGATATTTAATAAAATGAAACACACACACACACATACACATAACCTTCATTTTTTCTCTCATATAAGGGTGACCTTTATATTTGTACTTAGGTTAGCACTTACCAAATTCCATGGTGAATCCTTGTCTTTTGGTTATATTGAATGCCAATATGGTAAGGCCTGTTTTTTTTGTAATTCTTTGCTTCTTCAATGTCTAGAGGAGGGTATAGCCAAACTGGGAACTTAAGAAATGTTTAAGGAAAGGATGAATGAAAAATCCACTTCATGAAACTACTCAATAACAAGATTCCTCTTAGTTATAGCGAAGATACATGTCATGGACAACTTGATTATTTTAATTTTATATGTTTTTCTTTGCACATTACAGTCATACATTAATGGGGTTCATTGTGACAGTAATTATGCTTATATCATATTTTGCTCCATTTCAATCCCCAGTACTTCCCCTTCCCCTCCTCTCCTCCTTCCCTCTGACCCCTTTCTCTCCTCTGTGGTCTTCCTTCCATTCATTAATTGTTTTCTCATTTGTGCTTTATAGTTGGGTACAGGGTGGAATTCATTGTGATACATAAATATGTACACGTGGCATAATTGATCAATTTCATTGTGCACTTCCTCTCCCTTCTCTTTCCTCTTCCGCCCTTTCAATCCCCTCCTCTCCTACAGTCTTCTCCCTTCTATTTCCATGAGATTGCCCTTATAAAACTTCTTTATTTCTCTCTAGCTTCTGCATATGAGATAAAACATTCTACCTCTGATTTTCTAAGTCTGGCTTACTTCATGTAGCATGATGTTTTCCAGGTTCATCCATTTGCCAGCAAACAGTATAATTTTATTCTTCTTTATAGCTGAGAAAAACTTCATTGTATATATGTACCACATTTTCTTTATCCATTTGCCTGTTGATAAGCACCTAGGCTGGTTCCATAACTTGGCTATTGTGAATTATACTGCTGTAAACATTGGAATGCATACATCACTAAAGCTTGCTGATTTCAATCCTTTTAAATAAATACCAAGGTTATTTTATAGACTTACATATTTGTGTAAATAAGTGCTTTTCAACAACAAAGTAAATATTAGTAATAATGTGTAATAAAATTAATCTAACAAATTATTCAACTCTTACCACATACCGTGTACTATTCTAAGTGTTCTAATACATATTAATTCCTAGAATCTTTCCACATGTCCTATGCATAGATGCCATTGCCATTCCCACTTGACTTATAATGAAAATGAAGCACAGGGCGACTTACTCACCTACACAAGGTTGTAGGTTTGTTAAACAATGGGATCTGGACCATCATTATGTTGTTTCTCATTAAAGTTAAATAATATATAAGTAAACTGAGGAGGAAAAAAAGGTGTCCAACGATTTCATTAATTAAGTTGTTTGGAAATATGATGTGTGATTTGCTATAGGAGAGGTGTGTGCAAGCGTTAGTGAAAACATAGGGCAAGGGACCATAAATTGCTTAGAAGAGATAGAGTTTCACAGAGTGATTGACACTGACACTGTTTACTGAAGAAAAGCACAGGAATTTCTGGTGGAAGAAAAACATTCCAGACAGAGCAAACCACCTGGGCAGAGGCAAGAAATAACAGTAAAGCTAGAAATGGGGGTGGAAAGAAGCCAGAATATCCTGTGCCTTCCTGTTCTCTTGGGATCTACACAGAATAATAATAATAATAGTTTTGTAATGTAATAAGGTAGTATTATGGAGGGACTGGACATAATTAAAGTAAAAGGAATAGAGACATTTGATAGGATATAGTTAAAAAAATAAATCATGACTGGCCAAGTTGGGGTAGCTTTATTAACAAAGATAGGAGAAGATAAACCTCAAACAACATTAGGGATAGAATAAATTGAACTTAATGAACACTATCGTAGGGAAGATAAATAGGAAGCATAGCCTTAAGGACACAGTTGTTTTGTCTCCCTAATTGGTAGAGCCATTATGGCAGGATGGGAACACAGGGGTACAGAGGCACTTAAAGGGATGTAACACATGCTTCAGTGAAAATGTTCATCTTGAGATGTTCATTAAATATCACTGTTCACTACACAAATTTCTGGTCTTGAGATGGATGTAGGAGTAACTCATTTAATGACCAAATAGAGCCCATGGAAGGCAAGAAAGGAATGCAGCCTCAGGAAGGAAAAGGATCAGTTTAATTGTTCCCAAATATTTTGTTCTCAGGAAACACACTTCTGAAAATTATTGAGCGCACAAAATATATTTTGTATGTATGGGCCATATGGATCAACATTTACCACATTATAAAATAAAACTGAAAATTTCTGATAATATTTATTAATTTTCTTTTAAAAACACAAAGTCCATTACTGTTAATATACCATGTGAAAATAATTATATTATTCAACACACATAAAAAAATGAGAAAACTGGCATTAGGATACTTTTGGTAAATCTCTTATCTGGCTTACGAAAAGGCAGTTACATCCTCATCATTCTGCATTCCACTTATTAAAATACGTTCTTTTCTTTGTAGCAAGAAAATTCAGCATTACACAGATTTATTTCATAGCATGTAGATTTGTTTTATTAGTAGTACACAAAAGCTTGATGATGGTAACTTTCAAAGTTTACCCAAAATGTGGACTTTAAAAATACATCAATTAACTTTTTAAAATTAACTGGTTTATCTCACATCTTGAATATATTTACCTGTGTGTTTTTGTTTCCTCATGAACTGGCCATTTTGAATATATTGGGTCATTGATCTTCAGAATGTTGACCCATTTCATGACACAAGATCAAAATATTTTATCAGAGAGCTGAGCCTGATGGGGTATATGTGTAATCCCATCAACTTGGGTGGCTGAGGCTGAAGGGTTCATGTCCAAGGCCAGCTTCAGCAAGTTACTAAGGATCCTCGGCAAGTTTTTTAAGACACTGTATCAACATTTAAAAAAAAAAAAAGAAAAGAAAAGAAAAGAAAAAGAAAAGGACAGGGGATGTACCTTAACGGTAAAATGCCCTGAGGTTCAATCCCTCATATCAAAGGGGTTAAATAAATAAATAAATAAATATCTGAGAAGTCCTTTAAGAATTGGGAAGCATAGAGCTCAAAGTGGTGTGCTTGCATTTTCAGAAGCTAATTTTCACTTAAAAACTGGAATGTTTTTGTTGGCAAAAAACAATATCTACTTTTCTCTTAGAAAGGACAAGCTTGTTTCATTAGTTTTTTGGGGAAAAAAATATCTACTCTAAAAATACCCAAGTATTAATAACTAGTTTCCTTTCAAGGAAAATGCTATTCCATGAAAAAAGCAGCCACTCAGCTTGCAACTGCCTTGTTCCAGGGCTTTGTTGTTAGCCTCCAGGTACTTGGCAATGCAACAGAGTATGCATGCAGCCTTCCCATTTCTTCATAGGGAGTATTCAAACTGTATGGGCTCAGGAGTGAAGACTTAATTCAAATTAACAGCTCTCCTGCTTCATCAAGAGCCAATTCAAGTGAAACTTCTTTTTTTTCTTGTGAATCAGTAGCAGTGGAGAACACAGTGACCACAGGTCAGATTGGTTCTTCCATCTCTTGTTGTAAGGTCTGAGACCCAGAGCTTTATCCACCATTGCTTTTGCATCATCTGAGCAAATGTCAATAAAATGAAACAGAGAAAGAGTTTTATTATGAAAATAATTGCTTCACAATACCATGGAAGCAGTGCCTTGAGAACCCCTAGGAATTTGAGAATTGCTGCTCATGTAATCAAAGACTATGTGCATAGTGAAGATACTTGTAAAGAATACAAACACTGAAGTCAAATAAAACTTGAATTTAAATGTCAGCCCTATATTTTAAAAATGGTGTGGTTTTGGAGATATTTCTTTAAGACTTAGCTCCTAATTTGTAAAACGTGAATGAGTAGAATCTGCATGTGGTGGACATATGTGTGGCATTTGGCTTTGAACATTTATTTTTATGGTGAAGAAAGCCACCAGTGATATAATGGCCATCTTCCTATAAAGTAGCTAGAAATGCTATCCATTTTCTTTCCCATTCATTTACTCTCCCTTTCAGTTAGACCAACAGCATGCAATTTACACATTTCAAATCAACCTGCCCAGGCCAGATTTTGACTGCATAACTAGTGACAGGGGAAGAAGATCTGCAGAACTCACTAAGATCAAAAATGCATTGCTAGTGGTGAAGCTGCAAAAGAATTTCTGGAAATGAGTTGCTGATGCACAACTTATAGCTTCCAGCACTTTGCCATAGTCTGTATTTCTTCATTGGTGAGTTATGCTCAGTTTTGGAAATTATTTCCAGAAAATTATTTCCTGAGTCTGTCCTCCAGCCTTCCTTAGCAATTCTGTGAGTTACAGGGTGTCCTAAACCAGTGTCTCTGTCTGGATGGGAAATAATATGTTTCATATTACTGTGAACTTAAATAAGATCAGCTAAGTAATGAGCTTGGGATAATTCCTGATTCATAAATGAATGAATGAATAAATAAATTCTTAGATAATTAAACTCAAAGATGGACCCCTTGTTCCATTGCTTCCTCATATTTTTTCCAATACATTAGCTTCCTTCTATCAAAGCAATTGGAAAGTAGGTAAAAATTAATTAATTCTTATTTGTATTTAGTGGCTATTCACAGAATAATTTCAAATAGCAGATATCTCTGCAGCACTGCATATAGCCTCATAAATTATCTGGAATAGTGATAGCACTAGAGGTTAAATATTGTAGTAAGCAATGAAAATAACTGATGACTCAAAAGCAAGAGATTATTTCCTTAGCTCACTGACAAGAAAGATGAGTACTTTCTCATATTTCACAATGGATATAAATAACATGTCAGCCATTGATACAAAGAAAAGAAAGAAATACAGGATATATTACAGAAGAAGGAGAAAGAAGGCAAGAAAAAAAAGAAACAAATAAAAATAATACTTAAGAAGGAAACAATGGAAGAGCCCAAAATACAAAAAGACTTATTCATGTGGTCTTAGTGCACTAGTCAATATTTATGTCCTTCCCTGAGCTCCAGTCCTTTGCCAATGAACATATCTAGTTTGCCATATACAGGTCATTAAATCTGCTGGCTTCAGTGGAGCATGCCTGTAATTCCAGCACCTGGGAGGCTGAGGCAGGAGCATCACAAGATTAAAGCCAGCCTCAGTAACTTAGTGAGGCCCTAAGCAACTTATTGAGACCCTGTTTCAAAATAAGAAGGGTTGAATGTGGCTCAGTGATTGATTTCCCTGGTACCAAAAAAAAGGAAAAGAAAGGAAGAATGAAAGAAAGGAAGGAAGGAAGGAAGGAAGGAAGGAAGGAAGGAAGGAAGGAAGGAAGGAAGAAAGGAAGAGAAAAAGAAAAATATCATATACATTTGACCTTCAAACAATTAAGATATTGAACTCTGATACTCAAATTGTTTTTAATGTGTGTATTTGGTCTATTTTGATCTATGGTCTGATGGGTACCTGGATAACAGTAATGCTGGCATATTCTGGGTTTCCTACACCTACAATTTCTTCAATATCCTCTAAGGCATTTGAGGAGGACATGGAGAGAAGACATCATAGGTCCCACTCATGTGTATCTGACATGTTGGCTCTCCAAACCAAGTCTGGTTAAAAGAGTGTCTTCTACTAAAATACAGTAAACAGTTCTATTGTATTTAATCTTGATAATTTCATGGAAGCAAAGAAAGGATGGAGTGATTACAAATGTTGTAAAGATAATATAAAATGGACTCACAAGCTGATGTTGACTGAGAAAACCTGAAAATCAGTAAGCCTACCCCAAAGGGGAGATTTTATCGTCAGCAAGACAAAGAATAGATTTAAATTAATGCACAGTTTTCAAATGGCAAGGAAATTTATCCAGTTACAGATGTAATCAAAATGATGAGCATATTTTGATAATGCCTGGGTATTAAAATCAGGTGTGACTAGAGTGTTAATAGTACTTACACCTATTTGTGAACAAAGGTAGTTTTCATAACATCTCTTTGGACTTTGAAGTTAGTTCATGTTTCTGTGTGGAATCACATCAGAAAATGCACAACATGCTGAGCTGCTCGAGCTTCTTTGGTGTACACTCCTCCAACACAGCAGCACTCCGTTCTGCCTTGCTGGGGCAATGTCTAATCCATCTCTTTGTTCCACCCAGAATCTAGTAAACTCTTAGTACACAGATGGCATTCAATAAATTTTTAAAAAGTAAAACAGATTTAAAAGTAACATATACTTTGGGAGGATCACATACTAAATAAATAATTCAATAGTCAATTTATTCTCAAGCATTAAACCAAAACTTTGAATGGTTTAATCCAGTGCAGCAAAGACCTTGGGTGGCTGGTACAGAAACCAGTGAGAAAAGTGTACCTTTTGCAAGAAAGGTACTATAAATTATAAATTAACTATAAATTATAAATTCCAAGAGGATGAAGCAAATTATCCTTGTTACATTTTAATGCTTGTATTATTTACATTGAGTAGCGGTTTTCAAGTTGTAAAATGTGAACAATCAACAAGAGTATCTACATCAGACACTGAAAGACTTTCTTCTCAAGGCAGCTCATTTCAAATTTGGATATTTTCCACCTAAATTATTTTTATGATTCAGTAATTATTTTACAGCTTAATTTAGTGTTAATAATTTAAAAGTAATATGAAAAACGATGATAAAGGAGTAGAAGATGATATCAAATAAAAGTGTTATCTCCTTTCATTTTCTGAAACTCAGTTCTGGTTCCTATGTTCAGGTGTTTCCCTGTTGAACATGTTTGTCATATCCTTTCCTTGTGGTTCTCTTCTGTTCTGGTGTGGATGTGAGGTGTCTCCCAGCATTTCATGCATGAGAGAGTACAGGAATGTGCAGAGGTGAGAGGAGGAGCTTATGAGAGCTAAAGGCCAATGGAGGCTGGGATCGAGCCCTGATGTAGGCAGGCCAGACATAGCAGCAACGCTGGTTCTGCTCATGCAGAAGTAACAGAAAACTTCTAGTGAGCAGGAGTAGTGGGGAGTATAGTATCATAAACAGAGTAAGAAAAGTCATGGATGAGGAAGTGATGTTTTTCTCATTCTATTTTAATATGTTATTTTCCTCCAACCTGCATCCACAGCAAGGTTTTATTAAAATTAAAATGTATTACTCTAATATAAAAATTGTTGCAATGTTAAGTAGGCATAATTACATGAAAATTTTATTTTTAAAGATGTTTCTGATTGATTTATCTAAAATTTCAGTAAATTGCTACCTAGATTAAAGTAATAAAAGATATAGATATATTTTAATTTCATTCTTATTGTTTTCATTAGAAAATGAGCAAAATTATTTTTATAACACTCATTATATACTGATTATTACATTACAAACTTCACAATGCTGTGATTTATATTATAATTTTAAACACATTTTTAAAGAGGTAGAAAATGCATAAACATTAGCATTAATAGCTAAAATAAACTTAAGAAACATGTGTATCAGTATGTGCCTGCATGCCAGTAATAAAAACATTATTTTGCCAAATAATTACCATGAGAAATTGGAATATATCCTTTTGTGAGTGTCTGTTGTGCAATAAATTGAATTTACGTGAGTGTATATTCCATCATAATCAGGACAGAATTTCTTGACACTAGTTACTGACGCAGCTGCTATAAGAGTTTTCTTTTCCTGCTTGATTTCATTCTGCTCACCTGTAAGTTCCAAAGCTGGAGGCTTAGAATTTCCAGTTTTATTTAATTATATGTTCACATATCCATTTAAAAGGCCATCTATGCTGTGCATGTGAGAGGTCACCAAGATTCGGTTGCTCTTGTTGAGTGACTAACTTCCGCTGTCTTCTCCAGGCAGAGGCCCCCTAGCTCTCGGCTCATCCTTTAAGTTTGTCAAGGCCAGATGGAAAAAGTACCTCCTTCTAATGATTCCAACTCTCCTGGTGCCTTGCTATGTGATTCCGGCTCATGGGCCCATCCCTTGGTCGGTCACTTGTCATTTACTGCCATTGCAGAGGGAACATGGCAAGAAAGAGGGAAGCATAGAACATGCTGTTTGCCACTCTGTGGGCCACAGGTCTACCTCCATGTCCCCCAGACAGGCTCCACCTACCTACACACATGTGCTCAGAGCACATGGGGGAGGCTGTTTCCTGAAGGAAAGGTAGAGGATGAAGCCAGAAGGAGGGGGACGGCTTTGGGGGCACCTTCAAATCCACAGATGTCCAGTGCACTAGATATAACCCAGAGGTTATATTTTTGCCTTTCAACCTTTTATTAGTATGGGCTGCAATAGTCTAAAATTGATAATAAACAAGGCATTTTGCTATAAAGGTGTACATTACCTAAGCTTAGGGGAGACATAAGTCACCTAAACATTCACGTTATTTTAAACATTCTCAAAACAAATGACAAAGTTCTTAGTTAATCAGAAATAAATCTATTTAACAACTTCATTTAGTCATAAAATTGGATTTTTCTAAGTAGCACTTCACTAGGTAAAGCTTTTTTTTTAGTTATTCTTCACATGTGAAATTTTATTTATATGAAGTTAATAAATTGATTAAGAATTTTTAGTGATGTGGACTAGTGATTAAGAGTCTGGATCCAACTCCTGGCTTCACTACTAATCAGCCTGTGATATTGGCTGTTAGCTAATGTCTCTGTTTTTGTTTTCTTAACTTGTAAAATGGGAGTGATTTGCAATGAAGACTGCCTCATAGAAATGTTGTGAGAATGGAGGATACAAACAACTTAAACAGACCAATATCAATAGATGAAATAGAAGACGCAATCAAAAGACTTCCAACCAAGAAAAGGCCAGGACCGGATGGGTATACAGCGGAGTTTTACAAAACCTTTAAAGAAGAATTAATACCAATACTTTTCAAGTTATTTCAGGAAATAGAAAAAGAGGGAGCTCTTCCAAATTCATTCTATGAGGCCAACATCACCCTGATTCTGAAACCAGACAAAGACACCTCAAAGAAAGAAAACTACAGACCAATATCTCTGATGAACCTAGATGCAAAAATCCTCAATAAAATTCTGGCAAATCAGATACAAAGGCACATCAAAAAAATTGTGCACCATGATCAAGTAGGATTCATCCCTGGGATGCAAGGATGGTTCAATATATGGAAATCAATAAATGTTATTCACCACATCAATAGACTTAAAGATAAGAACCATATGATCATCTCAATAGACGCAGAAAAAGCATTCGACAAAGTATAGCATCCCTTTATGTTCAAAACACTAGAAAAACTAGGGATAACAGGAACTTACCTCGACATTGTAAAAGCTATCTGTGCCAAGCCTCAGGCTAGCATCATTCTCAATGGAGAAAAATTGAAGGCATTCCTCCTAAAATCTGGAACAAGACAGGGATGCCCTCTATCACCACTTCTATTCAATATAGTTCTTGAAACACTGGCCAGAGCAATTAGACAGACGAAAGAAATTAAAGGCATAAAAATAGGAAAAGAAGAACTTAAATTATCACTATTTGCAGATGACATGATTTTATACCTAGAAGAACAAAAAGGGTCTACAAAAAAACTACTAGAACTAATAAATGAATTCAGCAAAGTGGCAGGATATAAAATCAACACGCATAAATCAAAGGCATTTCTGTATATCAGCGACAAAACTTCTGAAATGGAAATGAGGAAAAACACTCCATTCACAATATCCTAAAAAAAAAAAAATACTTGGGAATCAACCTAACAAAAGAGGTGAAAGATTTATACAATGAAAACTACAAAACCCTAAAAAGAGAAGTAGAAGAAGATCTTAGAAGATGGAAAAATATAAACTGTTCGTGGATAGGCAGAACTAACATCATCAAAATGGCGATATTACCAAAAGTTCTCTATAGGTTTAATGCAATCCCAATCAAAATCCCAACGGCATTTCTTGTAGAAATAGATAAAGCAATCATGAAATTCATATGGAAAAATAAAAGACCCAGAATAGCAAAAGCAATTCTAAGCAGGAAGCGTGAATCAGGCAGTATAGCGATACCAGATTTCAAACTATATTACAGAGCAATAGTAACAAAAACAGCATGGTACTGGTACCAAAACAGGCGGGTGGACCAATGATATAGAATAGAGGACACAGAGACTAATCCACAAAGTTACAACTATCTTATATTTGATAAAGGGGCTAAAAGCATGCAATGGAGGAAGGATAGCATCTTCAACAAATGGTGTTGGGAAAACTGGAAATCCATATGCAACAAAATGAAACTGAATCCCCTCCTCTCGCCATGCACAAAAGTTAACTCAAAGTGGATCAAGGAGCTAGATATCAAATCAGAGACTCTGCGTCTGATAGAAGAAAAAGTTGGCTCCGACCTATGTATTGTGGGGTCGGGCTCCAAATTCCTTAATAGGACACCCATAGCACAAGAGTTAATAACGAGAATCAACAAATGGGACTTACTTAAACTGAAAAGTTTTTTCTCAGCAAGAGAAACAATAAGAGAAGTAAATAGAGAGCCTACATCATGGGAACAAATTTTTACTCCTCACACTTCAGATAGAGCCCTAATATCCAGAGTATACAAAGAACTCAAAAAAGTAGACAATAAGAAAACAAATAACCCAATCAACAAATGGGCCAAAGTCCTGAACAGACACTTCTCAGAGGAGGACATACAATCAATCAACAAGTACATGAAAAAATGCTCACCATCTCTAGCAGTCAGAGAAATGCAAATCAAAACCACCCTAAGATACCATCTCACTCTAGTAAGATTGGCAGCCATTATGAAGTCAAACAACAACAAGTGCTGGCGAGGATGTGGGGAAAAGGGTACTTTTGCACATTGCTGGTGGGGCTGCAAATTGGTGCGGCCAATTTGGAAAGCAGTATGGAGATTCCTGGGAAAGCTGGGAATGGAACCACCATTTGACCCAGCTATTTCCCTTCTCGGACTATTCCCTGAAGGCCTTAAAAGAGCGTACTACAGGGATACTGCCACATCGATGTTCATAGCAGCACAATTCACAATTTCTAGACTGTGGAACCAACCCAGATGCCCTTCAATAGATGAATGGATAAAAAAATGTGGCATTTATACACCATGGAATATTATGCAGCACTAAAAAATGACAAAATCATGGAATTTGCAGGGAAGTCGATGGCACTAGAGCAGATTATGCTTAATGAAGCTAGCCAATGCCTAAAAAACAAATACCAAATGTCTTCTTTGATATAATGAGAACAACTAAGAACAGAGCAGGGAGGAAGAGCAGGAAGAAAAGATCAACATCAAACAGATACATTAGGTGGGAGGGAAAGGGAGAGAAAAGGGAAATTGCATGGAAATGAAGGGAGACCCTCATTGTTATACAAAATTACACATAAGAGGTTGTGAGGGGAACGGAAAATAAACAAGGAGAGAAATGAATTACAGTAGATGGGGTAGAGAGAGAAGATGGGAGGGGAGGGGAGAGGGGATAGTAGAGGATAGGAAAGGTAGCAGAATACAACAGTTTCTAATAGGGCATTATGTAAAAATGTGGATGTGTAACCGATGTGATTCTGCAATCTGTATTTGGGGTAAAATTGGGAGTTCATAACCAACTTGAATCTAATGTATGAAATATGATATGTCAAGAGCTTTGTAATGTTTTGAACAACCAATAAAAAAAAGAAATGTTGTGAGAATGAACAGACATAATATATGTAAGGAAATTAGAAGAGCACTTGGTACCTACCAAGTTCTAAATAAATAGTACATTATTACTCTGCTAAGACTACCTATTGACTGTGTTTTATTTCCTGGATTCTATAATGTTAGCTTCATAAACATTATGACAAAAATTCTAATAAATATACCTTTACAATAGTATGCAAAATAGTGAAGTTAAGCAATTTGCCAAAAGTTAGACATCTTAAACTTGGCAAAGTCAGAACTTAGAGCCTGTATCCCCTGATCTCAAAGCTGATATTTTCACCAATTATTTTATCTTGCTTCTTAAACAAATAATATAGAGTGATTTAATCTCTGTTAATCTCACTTTGATATAGATTCTGCATATCTCATATTTATGTTCAGTTAACTGTCTTCTTTGTTAACTAATTTTCGAGAATCAAGAAGACACAACGAGGGTAAGGATACTCTATTTAAAACCTGCTGCTGAAGAAAACTGAATGTACACAAGCAAAACAATGAAATTTGACTCTCGTTTCCTACCATACAAAAAAAAAAAAAATCAATATGGATGACAGACCTACATGTGAGACTAAAATCCTAAAACTCCTAGAAGAAAACACAGGCAAACTGTTCTGACAGTGAATTTCTAGATGGGATGCTAAAAGTACAAGTAAAACAAAAGTAACCAGGTGGCTGTATATCAAACTGAAGTGCTTCTGCACAGCACAGGAAACAAGTAGCAAAATGAAAAGTCAGTTTAAAGATTGGAAGAAATTATTTGTGAATCACATACCTGTTTAGGGCTTAATATTCAAAAACCAAAAATCAAGCAAACAAAAAACCATAAATGAACTCACAAAACTCAGTAGCAAAATAAAAAGAAAACTGATTTAAAAAATAGACAAAAGGTCTGAACAGACATTTCACCAACGAATATATAAAAATGGTACATGAAAAATTGTTCAATATCATGAATCATTAGGGGATGAAATTATATCTCTCACCTAATAGGAAGATTACTATCAATTGATAACAAGTATGGGAGGTGGTGTGGAGCCCAGGGAACCTCTGTACATTGTCCAGAGTATAGATTGCATCCATTGGAGGAACGGTATTGTAGTTTTTAAAGGTATTAAAATCAGGACTTCCACAAGCTCCACCATGCTCTTCTGGGTCTATACCTAAAATAAATGAAATCTTGCCCTCATAAAGATACCTGTGCTTCCACATTCATTGCAGCATTATCTACAAATACTGAGATATGGAAATAGCTCAAATGTGTGTCAATGGATAAATAGATAAAGAAAATGTGGTTCATACATGAATTGGAATAATATTCAGTATTAAAAAAGAGATTCTACTATTTGTAATAGCATGGATGAATCTAGAAGAAACTATGGAAATAGGCGAAACACAAAATGAAAACTTATGCATGGTCTCATTTATATGTGGAATAAAACAAAACAAAATAAAAAGACTAAATGTGTGAAAACCGAGAGTGAAAATAGTGGCTATCAATAGCAGGAGAAATGGCATATGTAGGCCAAAGGACAAAAAATTCCAGTGATACAGCATGACTAAGTCTAGAGAAGACTACAGCACAAATGTATTGTACACTGGAAGTTTATGAAAGAGTAGATTTTAGGTGTTCTTTATAACACACACACACACACACACACACACACACACACACAAAGGTAACTGTGTAAGATGCTGAATGTGTGTATTTGCTTTTCCATAGCAATCATTTCACTATGTACATGTGTACCAAAGCATCATGTTGTATGTCTTAAATATATGCAATAAAAGAAGAGTCCTTTAAAAATTTTTAAACATGCCCCTCCTAGCCCTAAGTAAAAATAACTTATTTCTTAATATGATTTTTTCACTGAAACATTTTTTCCTTGAAACAATAAAAATAATTAAAAATTAAAATAACGACATCTCCAAAGTTTCTCATATTTGATGACACAGAATCTAAACTGAGTGCATGGCACAGTATTGCATTAAAGGTACATTGAAGGGCTGGGGTTATGGTTGAGTGGTATAGTGCTCACCTAGCAAGCATTAGGCACTGGGTTTGATCCTCAGCACCACATAAAAATAAAATAAAGGTATCATGTCCACCTAAAACTAAAAAATAAATATTAAAAAAGTACATTGAAATATTACCTGTGTTCCCCTGCAGGTGGAGGAATTATATCTTCCTTATGTTGCATTTTTCCAATCAGAAGATAAAGTAGCACAGGGTAGAAAGAGGAGAGAAAGAAGCAATGCAGCACAGACATAACCTCCATGAAATCCGGGACTTGGGGCACAGGTAAGCTTTGCCCTTGGCAGCCAGCAGATTCCCTCGAAATTCCTCTCAAAGATATGCGTCCAAACATGAGGATTCCAACAAGTCCCTTCAGAAAACCATCTCCCTATGTAGTTTACAATCTCCTTTGGATTCATCCACAGAGGCTTTCTCCTTTTAGAGCTTTTAACCTTCCATGTAATTAAGGAATTCATATCCAGGCAATATTTTAAGTGAAAGAATGCTGTGATCTGATGGACATGTGGATCCAAAAGAGTTGATCTCATGGGACTTGAACACAGAGGCTGGGGATGCTAGGAGAAAGGGGAGCATGGGGTGAGCTTGGTCAGTGGGCACTGAGATCCCATCTCAGCAGTCAGGGCAGGTATGCTCCTGCACAGCAGGGTGGCTCTAGCTAACAATGGACTGAATATTTCAAAATAGCTAGAATGTTCTCACGACAAAGACATAAAAGTTTAAAGTGGTAGATCCGCAATCATTACACAATGTATACATTGTAGCCCATAAATATGTACAATTATTGAGAGTAAAAAATAAAACAAAATAATTTTTTAAATTAAAAATGGAAGAACGCTGTGGGTTTTATTGCCAGGATATGCAAGTACACAACCACACACACGTTCAGGCGGAGTGGAGAGTGGACAGCTTGGAGAGCCGAGCAGCTTGTGTGGGGGCGGCCTTATATTTGAAGTCAAGGCTGCTCAAGTGGTGAGATGACGAATGGGGAAAACAGATTGGTAAATGCAAGCTCAAGGGGGAAGAATTTTTCACAAAGAGAATAAAATCAACCATCTAGCTTATGGTTTCCGACTTGGAAAGAACATTAAAGATGAACTGCTCCAATATTTTCATTTTAAAATGAAAGAAAAAAAAAAAAAGATGAGGTTAGTTGACCTCTTCCCAGACACACTGAAGAGAAAGGTCTAAACTGCAGGTTTTTTCCACTAAGTCATGGGCCTCACAGAGTTTAAATATGAAACCCTAACTCTTTTGGAAAGTGATATATTTTTTTTTTTTACACTAGTATGTGGCATCAGGAAAAACAGGAGTTTTACCAGTCGGTGGTAAAAGAATACTGAAATGCCCAGATTCTTACCAGGAAGGATATACTTCTTAAAAATGATACCTTTTTTTTTTTTTTTTTACACTTGTCTATTATGACTGCAACCAAGTGTGATTCACTGTTGCTGTCTTATAAAGCAAGCATCTTGATGTCAAGAAAATTTTGTCTTGGAGGCATGATATAGATTTTGGAATAAAACTCAGGAAACTTCTTATAGGGCAAAAATAATTTCTCCCTCTCCAAGGCATAAATGCTGTAGTGATAATAGATGTTACTGTGTTTAGGTTCTAGATGACAAATGACAGAATTTTGCACTGCTGCAGGGAATTACCAGACCTGACTGATGTGGGGATACTAAGCCCCAGTCCTCATGCCTTCTGGGGCCACTCCAGCTCCAGGACTTGCTCCAGGATCACCAGAGACCTTATTTGCTATTACATTGACAGCAAGCTTCTCCCCCCTGCCCAGTTGTTTCTCTCTTTCTGACAGGTGTGTCTCCTGAGAGCACTCCTCAGTGAAATCTCGATTCCATCTCCTTCTCAGTCTGTTTCCAGTGAAGCCCTTCTAATACAGCTCAAGCAGGAGATGGTTCCCAGAAGTCACCTCTGAAATGGTACTTTATTGACAGAGCAATTCCTACCCAACCAGCAATAAAGATTCCATCACTGATGGTAGATGGGCTCTGGATATTGCAGTGATGCAATTGATAAAAAGTTAATACTTTCACCAGTGGAGAACTGGGATGAGATGCTGAGGATTATGGGAAATGGCTTAGTTAGTGTCTCTGGCACTGCAGAACTACCAAGGAAAACCTAACCGTAAGGGTTATGGAGTGGACCTGGGAGTCATTGAAGCCCTTTAGAGAGATGTGACAGGCAGAATTTCACCTCCAGCTTTTATCTCAAGCATCTGTGGCTGTGACAGGTATCAATCTCTTCCATGTTTAGGTTGTCGTGGCCCTACAGTGAAGAGATTATCTCACTGGACCTGATCTGATCATGTGTGCCTTTAAATGCAGCTGATGACAGAAGTTAAAGAGATTGGAAGATTGAGAAGGATTTAATGTGACACCTTTGGATGTGAATAAGGAGAGGATCAGGTGAGAAGGAAGCAGGTGGCTTTAAGAAGTTAAACCGGCTCCTAGCTGAGAGCTAGTCAGGAAATAGGAACCTCATTTCTATAATAGCAAGGAGCTCAGTTCGTAAAAATCTGAATGTAGTTGCAGAGAGATTATTCCTTCCCAGAGCCTTCGGGTTCCAAGTCCAGTTGATAATAGGGATTTTTGGCATGGTGAGAGCCTCATTAGAGAATAGTTGAGCCCACACAGACAGCTGATTCTCAGAACTGTAATAAATAGTGAAAATTTGTTGATTGTACATGAAATCCTCCTGTATTAAGATTTTAGATTTTTAGGTCAATCCCCAACCTCATGCCTCTTCTGGAAAATGCTTCCATAAACTTAACACATCTGACCATACCCATACAGGAAGGAAATTCTGCTTTTAAAGTATTCCTCATGCCACTGTGGAGCATCAGTGATACATTCTCATGACAAGGGCCCAGGATCTTTTCTGAGTAGCTAGCTCCTTAAGTGTTCCAGAGACAGATGTCTGAGTATCATTCCCAAACCTGGTAACATAGCCTGCATTTGAAAGACACATTTGAATGAGAAAACATGAAAATTCTTCATCAGTTAAAGAATTTTAACTGGAAATGGAAGTGCATAAGTGGTCCAATACAATATGCAATAAGAGATTAAGCTCTCAAGATGAATTCTGGTTAATATTAAATATTTGAGTTGGTCTAGTTTTCAATTTGTGGAAAATACTTTTTTTTTTCTTCAAGGGTTTAGATTATCTTCAAATACTATTACATGGATTTTGTCAATTAGAAATTTCTGTACTTCTATTTTTTTTCCTTTGCTAATTTGTTTCATATATTAAAAAATGCTTTATGACCTATGTTTTAGGATTATTAATTAGTCCTATTCAGGTCAGTTAATTTTCTTTACAGTGAAATCACTGCTTCTGCTTCTCAGTCGCATACAGAGCAGAACTCTGGAAGAGCAGCATTTGACAATTTAAAAATAAGTGTTCAGAATGAAATGTGAAAACATTGCTTCTAATCACATGCAAATTGCTGTTGGAATGTTGGAGTTGACTTCCAACCAATATCAGTGAATTCCAGCTGAGTTTATTAACAGGAGATCTACCTTCATATTTTTTAGCTGGTTGGATTATATTACAGATCTGTGTAAATAACTGGAACATTCTTTGCTCATTAATAGGATGCAATTTTTTTTAAGTAAATGTAGCATTTTATTTCTCTCACCCATTTTTTTTGTGGACATAAAACCATACTAAAATGTTCATTTTCAATAGAAACTACATTTTTGTCATTATTTTTGAGCACATTTTGTTATGTACAGTTCTAATACATTTTTTCATATATCTATGCTCATTTCAACAGTGATCCTAAAGAGTAAAATTTGAAAGGATCATATTTCTCAAAATTGTTAAATATTAAAATAGATTTCTTTTTTCATTTAATATTTTCCACCATAGGGATTATCAGCTTATTTCTGATAAAAGAAAATAGCATATTTAATCATTGTAGCTTCTTTCTTTCACATTAAAATTTATGACACTGACAATTTTACTTTCCTTTAGGCACAAATAGACTGTTACTAATTATAATATAAAATCTGTTTAGTCAACATTAGAAATGCCAGTTTTAAGAAAATATCAAGTAAAAGTCAACCAACTTTTCTTTTGCTTTTTCCATTTTGTATTAAAGCAAAAAGTGTATCATTCTGTAAAAAAGAAATATAATCTGAAGAATTTTTTTTAAAAATGTAATTTAAAAATAGAGGGAAACAGATTACCAAATAATTCTGTTTCTTAATATTCTGGGAACCCTATGAAAACTGATGAAATACGTAGTGTCAATCTTTTTTATTTATATTACTCCAATTATTTGATAATTTTTTCAGGTAGACCCTCTTTGATAAGTTTGATAAGTGAAATTGTAAGATGGTCCCTAGGGTTCCCACTCCTTGGTATATTTATACAAGCTGCATAGCCCCTCCCCTTCACTTGAGAACAAGGGGTGCTTTGAAGAGGACAGAAATTACTGTCATTTGGATTTAGTAATATTGTCAAGGTGAAGGCATTTTTTGAGGACAAAATTAAGGTCCCTAAGAATTATTTTTGCTTAAACCAAGGGGAGTTATCCTGGATCTAATACTCTGAGACACTCCCCTCTTACTGACCTTGAAGAAGCCTTCTCCCATGAGTTCTAAACCTATAAGTGAGTGAATTCTTCCAACAACCATATAAACTTGGGAGAGGATCCTGGGTCCCTTGGGAGAGCACAGCCCCAGTTAATGCCTTGATTGTTGCCATTTGAGACACTGTATCAAGGACTCAACTAAGCCATCGCTGAACTACTAGCACACAAAACTGTGAAATAATAAATGGATATTGATTTAAGTTGTTAAAATTTGTTAATTTTTTTATGCAATAGAAAAATAATGCCCTCTGCATCTCTCCTCTTATTTTACAATATCCCACTTTGCAATCTGGAGACCATGTTATATGAGTCAGGTGGAGCTCACCTTAAGTTGACCTCATCTGTATAATTCACCCTTCTCAGTACAGTGATGGCTTCACAAATGGAAAAATGGACCATGCTTGACCAACCGTCATCCTCTTAGACCTTTTCTGTTAGTCTTGATAAGGAAGAATTTCTCTTCCCATTTAATCTTCCCCTCTAGACGTGGTTATTGACTGTCAAAGTCCTCCTATCTGTGATATTCTCAGAGTTCTGACATATACTGTTGTTTGGATCATTGAACACCTATTTCCAAACCCCTCTTCCTCTAAAGAGGCTGAAAAGCCAGATTATCTACCCCATTATTAATATTTGCTTTTATAATGTCCTTTATAATTATGTATAACTCTGTGACATTACTCCAGTCAACTAGATGTTAATGAATATTTTCTAAGGCATTTCTGGGAAAGTCTTACATTCTTGTTAAACAGAGCTCATGTCACTGAACACTTGACAACCTATTTTTTACCTTTAGAGTATATACTTGGTAATCAAAGCTTGACTGCAATCTCATTATCATAAGGAAAAGACCAAGGGATCAGAAAGACTATTGGCCAGGATATTTTTAAGCTGTTGAGCTAATGCCTGTGGACACTCACCTTTATCCTTCTTACTGTCACATTAGATATAACTGTTACATCTTCAATGGTTAAACTGATGTAGGATGAATGGGCTTTTACCCTTTTTTAAAAAAAACTTCCAGCTGAAAGCCTTTTTGCATGACTAAAGGTCTTTGTGAATTATGTGTAGAGACAGAGTTTTATTGACATCATCTAGGCCTTGGTATCTGTACATAAAATCAGTATTTCCTTTGGTCTTTTCAGTTTTGTGAGCTCCCTCAATTCTTTGCTTTGTTCATTCTGAGCTAAGGTCTATCCACTAAATTGAAGTTTAAGAGTCCCTTGAACAGAAGTTGATAAATGTAGGTTTCTTTTTGATTTTTATAGAGTGTAAGGTTGTTGGGTAATGGAAAGGGCATGCACTATTAGTGACAACCTAAAATATATAGAATTTCTCTGAGTCAAGAATAGGTGTGGAACATTCATAAGTTTCTAGTTCCTACTGAGGAAATTATTAATTTCTGATGTGCAGTGCTAAAAGATTTAGTAAATCTCAATTCAAGCCATATTATCTACTAAGGTAGCGCTTCAAGGGACAAGGCAGGATTTTGTTGATTACTTCTATCTCATTCTACAATATTGCAATAAAGTAATATGTTTTAGTTCAAGGAGGATATAAAAACATTTCCCATATCTTATTGATGTGCTTAATGTTCAGGGTCATCTAGAGTTACTTTTATTTATAATAACTTTCATTTTAGGAAAAACACCAAGTAATTTGACAACATAAACACTCTTAAAAAGCATAACTCTTGGGATATGAGAATTAGTATGAATTTCAGAAAAGTTTTAGTAAGCTAACAGCTGAATGTTTCATATAATTTGATATTAATTTAAAATTTCTAGAATCTCATATAATAACTAATTTTTTTTTGAAAAAGGAACTTTAATAAGCACAACAAAAGTACAAAAGATCAAATTAATTAGGATAGAGAAATTTTATCAACTTGTTGTTTGGAGATTAAGAAAATGAAGATAAATCATTTTAGAATAAATGATGCAAGGGAAACAAGCCAAAGAATGTTTTAACTTTTCTAAGCTCTGACCAGTCTCACACAAACACCACACTGCCAGGACTGCACTCTACGTGCTTGAATAAGCTCATTATCAGAGTCATATTTTCCTCTGAGAGAGGCTCACAAAGGCCCATCTGAGAGCCAGGTAGCTCCTTCACTTGCCATTCACATTCCAGGACCCCTGAGGCAGCTGTACACTCAGCAGAATGAGAGAGGCCCCATCTTTAACCTACACCAAGGTCTATTTGAGCAGGAAACCAAATCCAGCCACCCACCTATTTTGGAGTTAAGCTTCATTGTTTTCTTGTACCAAGTCTAGATCTACGCTTTGCACATTGTCTATGGATGCTTTGATGCCATCATGATACAGCTGAGTGGTTGTGGAAGACCATATGGCAGCAAAATCTAAAGTCTTCCCTCTCTGGATCTTTATAAACATCTGCCAGCCTGGGAAGTGGGGTGTGGGGGGTGGATTCTGTGCACTCCATTTGCAAGTACATTTCCCACATTGTTAGGACCAAGAGCCTAGAAATAGGGAGCAGAGAACTGGGCCCTATTTCCAGGGCTCTTGCAGAAAAGTACAAGAAAGATGCAGCAGAGTCAGCATTAGGAGGATGGATAGTGCATCAGCTGTGCAGTTAAGAGACACAAGGTTTAAAGCCTGGAATCCAAATTCAAGAACCAGACTTGCAAGTTATTTATTTTATTTCATTTACTTTTTATTTATTTTTTAAACTTCCTTCTAAAGGCAGTGCAGTCATCGTCACCCATTCAGCATTTAGGATTTTCTTGTTAAAGAAATAAAGACAGCTCACAAATCTGAGGAGAAGTAAGATACTTCTACCTCTCAACATGCTTCATAGTTCTCCAAACCACTCTAAAAATTAGCAGGATGTTTGACTGGTGTGATGCCCAGTCAAGAAATGCTTGTCAAAGTCACTTTGAGATGTGAAAAATGAGGTCAGTAGCCAAATGGCATGTCTTCCCAAATTTTCTCAGTTCCCCTCCCTGATCCTGGCCTGTGACACTGAGGTGGCCACTCAATCCACTGAAGGAAATGTGCAAACGGATGGCCACCCAGAGAATACACATCCTGGGAGCAAATTTTTACCTCTCACACATCAGATAGAGCACTAATCTCTAGGGTATATAAAGAACTCAAAAAGCTAAGCACAAAAAAAAAAAAAAGAAAAACTAATAACCCAATCAATAAATGAGCCAAAGACCTGAACAGACACTTCTCAGAAGAGAATATACAATCCATCAATAAATATATGAAAAAATGCTCTTCATCTCTAACAATCAGAGAAATGCAAGTCAAAACTACTCTAAGGTATCATCTCACTCCAGTCAGAATGGCAGCTATTATGAAGACAAACAAAAAGTGCCAACGAACACGTGGGGGAAAAGGCACACTCATACACTGCTGGTGGGACTGCAAATTGGTGCAGCCAATTTGGAAAGCAGTTTGGAGATTCCTTGGAAATCTGAGAATGGAACCACCATTTGACCCAGCTATCCCTCTCCTCAATCTATACCCAAAGGACTTAAAAACAGCATACTCCAGGGATACAGCCACATCAATGTTTATAGCAGCACAATTCACAATAGCTAAACTGTGGAGCCAAATTAGATGCCCTTCAATGAGTGAATGGATAAACAAAATGTGGCATATATACACAATGGAATTTTACTCAGCATTAAAAGAGAATAAAATCATGACACTTGCAGGTAAATGGATGACATTGGAGAAAATAATGCTAAGTGAAATTAGCCAATCCCCCCCAAAAAACAAATGCTGAATGTTTTCTCTGATATAAGGAGGCTGACTTATAGTGGGGTAGGGAGGGGGAGAATGGGAGGATTAGATGAATTCTAAATAGGGAAGAGGTGTGGGAGGGAAAAGGTTGGGGCAGGGGATTAGCAAGGATGGTGGAATGTGATGCACATCATTATCCACAGTACATGTATGAAGACACAAATTGGGTGTCAACATACTTTATATATAAATAGATATGAAAAATTGTGGTATATATGTATCATAAGAATTGTAATGCAGAAAAAAACAAAGTACATATATAAAGGCATGAATTGGCGTGAACATACTCTATATACAAATATATGAAAAAATTGTTCTCTATATGTGTAATAAGAATTGTAATGCATTTCGCTGTCATGTATTTAAAAAAATAAAATCAATGTAAGAGTTATAAAAAAAGAGAAAGAGAATACATACCATCCAGGTCTCGTTTACATGTTTATTAAAGTTATTCTATTTGCTATAAATATTTTTATTTAGAATGGGGTGTTGATGCTTGAAAATCATAAGCAATTATACTTCATTACATTTTTCAAGCCTATTTAAAAATTATTTGCCTATAAATATCAAGATATCTGTGTATTAGATCTGCTGAGGTGATGAGCTTGTTTGAACTATCATGGTCTTTTACCTTTTTAGTACTTTTATTTTGTGCCTGTTTTGCACCAGGCGTTTTCCTAAGTACTTGGATTATAAATGAGCAATAAAAACAAACAAACAAACCAAAAACAACAACAACAACAAAAAAAACCTCTCTCACTTATTGTCTATGGAGAGGAGATATATATATATACACACACACACACACACACAACAGTAATAAGTAAAGAATATACCATATTAGAAATGGAAAATATTTGGAACTAAATCAGAAAGATAAGTAACTTATAGGGTAAAATTGAGTATCTAATGTGGAGTGCGTTTTAAAAGAGGACAGCTCCTGGTGTGGACCTCACTGAGCAGGTACCACTTGAGCAAACAGTTGAAGGACTCCGTGCAGCCCTGTGTAATTCATTGTTATCAACATTGTCACATCTCAATGGAAATCCTACGGGTGGTATTTCAGTATTTAATTTTTGAGCTTCATAAGACTCTCTTAAGATTGTCAGAAATGCTGTAGTATCCTCTCATGATATTTAAAACTAGAAATACTTTATAATTAAGTGAAAAAAATCAAAGATGATGATACTTAAATTAGGTATTGCTTTCCATTTATTTATTTTTTCTTAAATGGGGGGATAGGTAGCATAAAATGTTCTATGGGAAATTAGTAAAACAGGTTTACATTCTTTATACAATGTACATCGGGAGATTTTGTATTTTGAATAAATACAAAAATATTTATATATTTTTTGGGGGGTATACACCAAAGTGTAATGGTGATGTTGAAAACTGATCTTAAGATTCAGAGAGCAACATGGCTTAGGTAAGTGTCGTTGCAGGCCTGTAATCCCAGGGACTGGGGAGATTGGGACAGGAAGGTTGCAAGTTCAAGCCCATTCTCAGCAACTTAATAAAGCCCTAAGAAACTTAGTGAGAACCTGTCTCAAAATAAAAAATTAAAAAGGGCATGGAGGTTAGGTCAGAGGTTAAAAAGCACCTCAGGTTTCAATCTCCAGTACAGTAAGTAAGTAAGTAAATAAATAAATAAATAAATAAAGTTGGATAACTAAGAAAAAGACATTGAAATTGAAATCAATATGCTCAGCATTTTTGTATTGTTCAAAGTTAATGCTATATTAATATCAACTAACATAAATACTGGACATGAATATTCCAATTTGACAGCCCATTGTAGTTTATATTGGACTCCCAATTGTGGTCAGGTCAAACACAGGTATCTTAAACATGTCTTTCAGAGAGCTTCAGACAGGCAAACAGTGATGCTTCCTTGGAGATGGGGTTTTCTGGGACATGCTAGTGTGCTTTACCTTTCCATATTTTGTAAGAATACTGGTTTCCACAGCTACATAGTTATGAGGATATTGGTTTTTCAAGATTACCATGAACTTGCAAGAGGGGAAGCAGAATAGGGAAATGAAAGGCAACCAAACTTGCTATTCTTTTTGAGATTTATTTGTCATTGTTCTTCTGTTGCTGTTGTTTTAATAACCTCACCTTTAATAATTTCAAAAGTTGTTATTTTCCAGACAACTGGAAATTATAATTTAGACAATTTTATATTTGTTTGGTTATTATTCTACTGTGCCAGAAGTGCTTTCCCTCTTTGCATTTTAATATAATCATTTATTACTTTTTTGTCCATCTATTTATTAATTTTTGTGATTTGCATTTTTATGTAAGCTACTGATATTAATACATTTCTCCTGGCAAGTTTCAGCATGTACATGTATAATATACTACTCTTAAACATGCATTTGCTAAGCTTTGACATAACTCAGATAGACTTATGTGACAAAACTTCTATCAAGAATTGTAATATTAATATCATTACAGAAAAACTGAACAATTGAACTGTAAATGAAGTCAAATTATTCAATCCTCTTTGGGAGAGAGCTGTCAGTATTTATAAAGTTCTGCATTTACTGTAAGGCACAGTTCTTGGACTTGTACATATTCACTCCAGGTCAATGAAAAACTATTTCCAGAAAAGTTTTGCACATGAATATCAGCAGCTAGTTGAAATGTAATATCAAATATGGAAACAGTGTAAGAGTACATCAGTGTTAAAGTGAAAGGGTCAAGTTATTGATACATGCAAAAACATTGATGAATTCCCAAACATCACTCTGAGCCCATGGAAGAGACAAACTTATCTATGGTGGAAAAGAGAGGAACATGAATTGCTCCTGGGGAGATGTCTTTATATAGAAGTTGTTATTATTATTGTCATCATCATTTTCATTATTATCAATACTCTCATAAACAATCTTGAAAACTGGGTCAGATTGAGAAGTTACAAGCATAGCTTCATGAAAGTAATACAAAAGGAATAGGTATATAATATTAATAGCAAAATCATTTAACTTGTGGTTCTCCTGATTGAGTGGAGCATAGAACTATTAGTAACAAATGAAAAAATCCATTAAAAACTCCTTCTGACCTATTTTCTCTGGGAAAATAGATTTTTAAATTTGATGTTGATGTATAAATCTGCAGTCTTTTAAATAGGGAAATATAATTATCAAGATGATATAGGTAAGTGTCAATGTTCTATATTCAATTGACACTTTATAAAATTTATACTACATGAATAGCAGAGATATCTACTCAGACACACAGCCATAACCTCCATAGTTTCCAGTCTTTTGATACACTTGCATCCCTCTACCTCAGGTGTTGGGGTGAATGTAGTACACTGTTGGGTTCAATTGACCCAAGTCTAATGGGTAGTGTGGAATTTTTATATTCCCAGTAAAGCTCATTGTTCCAGTATTATACACACTGCCGCAGCCCAGCTGGCTGGGCAAACTAACCAGGGGGTGACAAACAACTTGTGTACATTGATACAGCAGGAGTGGGAGCCGTTTATTGTAGGACAGGAGGGGTATTTATACATTCCACACAGCTTATCTAATTTTACATAAACTAGATACAGCAGTCAACCAATAATAAATCTCCACACTTATGGCTCGCTGGCATTACTTCACAAACCACTCCCCCTGGCAAAATGCCAGGCGCCATCCTGACTTGTTTACAGACTCTAACAATACACCTTATGTCACAGGTTAGTCTGAGAAAGTGCTGGCACATTGCTTACTTAACATGCAATAAAAGAGATTTTTCTGCTTGTTTCTGGTGATTTAATCTCATGGTAATGATGTTGATTTGTGCTCTTCCATAAATTTTACTGAAAATTCTTTTAATAGAGAACTTAATATACTTTTTTGCATTTCTTTTTTTATTGATTTTATTATTTTTTAAATACACGACAACAGTGGAATGCATTACAATCCTTATTACACATATAGAACACAGTTTTTCATATCTCTGCTTATAAAGTATGTTCCTGTCAATTTATGCCATTATACATGTACTTTTTGTGCATTACATTCTTAATACACATATACAATTTTTCATGTCTCTATTTGTATATAAGGTATGTTGACACCCATTTCAAGTCTTCATACATGTACTTTGTATAATGATGACCATCACATTCTACCATCCTTGCTAATCCCCTTCCTTCTCCCTTTCCCTCCCACCCCTCTTCCCTATCTAGAATTCATCTAATCCTCCAATATTCTCCCTACCTACCCCACTATGAGTCACCCCCTTTATATCAGAGAAAACATTCAGCATTTGTTTTTTGGGGATTGGCTAACTTCACTTAGCATTATCTTCTCCAAAGCCATGCATTTATCTGCAAATGCCATGATTTTATTCTTTTTTAATGCTGAGTAATATTCCATTTTGCATAAATGCCACATTTTTTTATCCATTCATCCACTGAATGACATCTAGATTGGTTCCACAGTTTAGCTATTGTGAATTGTGCTGCTATAAGCATTGATGTGACTGTGTCCCTGTAGTATGCTGTTTTTAAGTCCTTTGGGTATAGTCCAAGAAGAGGAATAGCTGGGTCAAAATTGCTTTTCTTTGCTCGGAAGTGGCTATGATTATTCAGATACGTATTTTTATTATAAATTTCTTATATTTGTTGATCATCTTTTGGAAGCAATCAGTGCATATTAGCATCAAATCATTATTGTGTATTTCTATTTCTCACTTTTAATAATCTAAGTTATTAGGTTGGTTATGGAAAAGAGAAATAAAAATAAATCCTATTTTAAAGTAAAATGAATGCCCTTTCTACAGGAAGTCTGTGGTACCTCTATTAGTTTTTCAAACAAGTGTACCCCAAATTACACTGTTAACCACAAGGTTAGAACAATTTTAAACAGTGGGACAGAAAGTTATAATTCAGTCTTTTAACTCTTGGTTCTTGATTTTCATAATCCTGAAGTTACCTATATAAAATATCAAATTAGTGCTTATTTTTTCTATTTGTATAAGCAAAATGGAATTCGTTTTTATACTCTAGGAACTGTTGCCAAGGGCTCTTGATGCGTTCACTTTACAAAAGGCTCCTGAGTGCTGGGCTCTCCAGCTTTCCTACCCGTCAGCTGCTCTTAGCCCAAAGCATACTTGGCTTTGTCAGTTATAGAATAGGAATCCTGGGACTTAAGTCTTTATGGTAGAAACGTGGCTACTACCTTGTATTGTTTTAATTTGTTTCAGATTTAGATTTTTATCTTTTACAAAAGTTCCAATCGAATGAAAGGCAGCTTGCCGGAGGACATAAAATAACATATTTGTTTGTTGACATGCACAAGTGAAGGACTCTTCCAAATTTAATGTAGACACTTGTTTGCAAACTCCATTCAGGATTTTCTCTGAGGGCACATATTGTCTCTTTACTTTCCCTGGTGAACTTGGTGAATTTGGAGTTTTTGTATCTACAGTGTAGAAAGGAAAAAAAAAACTTTAATGTTTATTCTCATTGAAACCCACAGTCTATTATGGTTATTCTTTTTGACTCAGGGTACTTTAGAGGTTGTGCTCTGGATTATTATGAAGAAGGGGGAATCGTTCAGGGGATGTAAAAAGCAAGAAGAGGACACCTGCCTTCAGCAAAGGCAAAATTGAAGGTAAACTACTAAATCACAATTTTTCCTCAACCCATCAAATAATTAATCTTAAGCCCCTCTAAGGAGACAGGACACCTCTAGCAGAATACAAGAAAAAGAGACGTCCACCATTGTAGCATCTGAGAAGGGCTCAGTTAAGGTATTTGTGAATTTCTAAAGGCCAAGGATGAGTAAATCTCAGTTTCCTGGGACTGAGGAATGATAATTCCTGTGATAATTTACCACAAAATGAAAGACTTGATGCAACAGAAATGTATTCTTTGCAGATGTCTGCAATCAAAAGTGTCATCATGATTGGGTTCCTTGAGACCCTGAGGAAGAATCTGAATTATGCCTCTCTCCTCTCAACTTCTGGTATTTGGCCTTTTTGCTAGTAGCTGTGTTTTGTTTTGTTTTGTTTTGTTGGAAGGGGATGCTGTCTCCAGTCCCCTTCTGCTTTGTGTGTCTGTGTCTTCTCCTCTTCTATCTGCCACAAACATTTTCTGTATTTCTCTTATGAAGACACTTAGCATTGGATTCAGGACCCACCTATAAACTCCAACTCGATCATGATCCCAATATTCTTAGCTAAGGTACATCACCAAAAAACAAAAACAAAAACAAAAACAAAAAAACAAAAACCTTTCCCTAAATAATGGGATACTCGCTCATATTGAGTATTAAGATGTGGATATATTTTAAACTACCACAGTTTAGAACCTGATATAGCAGACATACCAGTTTAGAATAAAAGAGACCCTGAACATGAGTGGGTACTGCAATTCAAGGTCTCCTATGATAGACTCAAGAAAAGACCAGGAAAAAACAGGTGACCACACATAGAGCACTTCTTCTCATGGTGAGTGAGACAATCAGGTGGCAGCTGACTGCCACATAGAAGAGTCTAGAATCTCTAATTCTTCTGCCTGCAACTTTTTTTTTTTTTGTGTGTGTGTGTGTGTGTGATAAACAAACTACATAAGGCACTGAGAAAAAGCCATGAAACATTTCTATTTACAGAAACGGGGCAAAGATACATTTATTTTGTAGGAAGAGATACACATAAAATTCATGATGTTTTTTATATTTGCATTGGTATATTCTATAGATTCATAAACTATGAGGTAATAGTAGTCTATTGCTGGAAGGGTTCAATATTCTGGTTTACTAAGTATAAAGATAACAATAACAAAACCAAATCCCTATCAACTACTGAAGAGATCGCATCAATCACTGAATAATATAAGCCCGAAGTAAGAAAAATGGTGGTTTGGGGGGGAATGCTAGGAATGGAATCCAGGGCCTTGTTCCTGCTAGGCAAGGGCTCTACCACTAAACTACATTCCCAGCCTCCTACTGTCTTTTTCTGAATATAAATATTTAACCTTTTCCTTTGTATCATCAGTAGCATCTAATAAAAATTTTGACATACGTAGAAAAACAAGAATGATCCTTTCTGAAGAGTTATAGAAAATAAGTGGGGCAAAGTGGCACAAATCTGTAATTCTAGTGGCATGGGAGGTTGAGACAGGAGGACTGCAAGTTCAAGGCCAGCCTGAGCAACTCAGCAAGACACTAAGCAACTTAGTGAAACCCTATTTCAAATTTTTAAAAAAATGCGGTTGGAGGGCTTGGGATGTATTTCAGGGGCAGAGTACCCCTGGATTAAACCTACAGTGCTCCCCCAAAAAAACAGGAGTTATAAAAAATAGTATAACCAGATTCAGAAAATTTCTATATGTTGAAGCTATCCAGAAAATTATTAAAAAAAAAAAAAAAACTCTTGAGCTGGGGTTGTAGCTCAGTGGTACACTGCTTGCCTAGACCATGAGAGGCCACTGGGCTTAATCCTAAGCATCACTTAAATATAAATAAATAAAATAAATGTATTGTGTCCATCTACAACTAAAAGAATAAGAAAATATTAAAAACAACTCTCATGAACATTTTAAAGGATCTAGTGAAATGGAAGATATAATGCATGAATGGATAGTGAATTTCAGCAGAGAGCAAGAAAATGAAATACTAGGAACACTAGAACTAAAATACATAATATTAAATATCAAAAATTCCTCAAAAGGTGTTATCTACAGACTATATGCACCTTTTAAAAAATGAACTTGAAAATAGTTCAGTAAAAATTTCACGAAATTAAGGATTGAGAGTAAATGGAAAAAATAAAACATTCAAAGTATAAGAAATTATATTAAAATTTCTAACATGCAGGTCTGGATGGTAGCTCAGTGGCAGAGCACTTGCCTAGCATGCATGAGGCACTGGGCTTTATCCTTAACAGTACATAAAAATAAACAAATAAAGAAAAAATAAACAAATAAACAAAAAATGTTGTCCATCTACGACTACAATTTTTTTTTAATTGTTAACTTGCAAATACTGAAGTCTAGTAAAAATCAGATGGAGAGCATGGGGAGGAAAAAAAGGTGTTTGAAGCAATAATGGCAACAATTTTTCAAAATTATAGAAATATAAGTAAGAGCCAAAAAATAAAATAAAAATAAGAGCCAAATACTATGCAGATATCAAACAATATTTTATAAAATTCTAAACATGTGACATTATGACTAGTGAAGACCAAAGATATAAAAGAAATTAATGAAGGCAAACAAAGAAATGCTAAACATTGCAAAAAGAGATGAACTGTATATACATCTGATTTCTCATCTGAAACATGGAAGACAAGAAACTCAAGATTGACATATACAAACTAGTGATAAAAAAATCTGTCAAACTAGACTATTATACATTGTGTTAATATTTTTATGAAATATGGAGCTCAAATAATGACCCATTAGAAAAATAAATGCTGAAAGAATTAATTTACAACTGATTGCACATGAAAAAATTGTAAAAGAAGTATAGTAAGTGTGTTCTCTCATTGTTACCATTCAGCATTGCTGAAATGGGAAGCAGTCATCAAAATAAGGCAAGACAAAGAAACAGGCCATAAATATTAGAACGACTTGAGTAAATAGTCTTTATTTGTGTAATATATGGATAGTTTAGTTTTGCATTTATTTATGTTTTTATTGGTTTTATTTATTTATTTATTGGTTTGTTTAGCTGTGCTGAGGTTCAAACCCAAGATCTCATGCATGTTAGGCAAGTGCTCTATCACTGAGCCAAAAAAAATGATCATTTGCATGAAACATATCAAATTGTTTACATGAGAATCCTAGAATTAATGATGAGTTACTAATGATTGGAGGATGCAAATAGAACTGTTTTTCAGAAGCAATTAAATTAATATATGTTAGCAATGAATAATTGGAAATTAGTATTTTTAAATGTCAGTACTATATCAAAAATATGAAATAGAGAGAAATCTAACTTATTATATAAAGAATGTGCGAAAAATAAGAAAATATTATTGAGACAAAGTGTAGGTGACTTAAATAATAGAAGTAATATCTGGAGATATATTGTGATCCTGGATTAGAAGAGTTATTAAAGTAAAAGGCACATTTCTTTTAATTACAGGGTGAGGAACATTTAGGTTGATTTCATGTCTTGACTGATGTAAATGATGCTTCAGGGCAGATAGATATCCCTTCGACATATTGTGAGTTGAGATACTCTGGTCATGTATGCAGAAGTGGAATTTCTGGATCATAGAACAATTTTAGTTAATTGAGGAATCACCATACTATTTTTTCATAATGACTGTACTAATTTATATTCCCCCAATTTACAGGAGTTCCCTTTTCTCCACATCCTCATTAACAGTTACCTTTCTTTTTTTGGATAAAAGCCATTCTAACAGATGTAAATCCATATATCAATATGGTTTTAATTTACACTTCCCAAATGATTATTGATGCTAATCTTTTCCCTCTGTACCTAATGGTTATTTGTAAGACATTTTTTGGGAAATGTCTGTTCAGGTCATTTGCCCATTTTTAATCAGTTTATATTTTTTTCCTTACTATCCAATTAAGTTCTTTATACATTTTGGTAAACTCTTCATCAGATGTATGATTTGCAAATATTTTCTCCTACTCTTCACTCTCTTAAATATTATGGTGGAGAAGCTTTTAATTTTGATGCCATTTCTGTCTGTGTTTGGGGGTTCATATCTAAAAAAGTAATGACTAAGTCAATGTCTCGGAGATTTTCTCCCATGTGCCCATAATTTTGCATTTTCAGGCCCTACATTTAATTCTTCCATCACTTTGAATGTATTTTTATATGATTTGAGATAAGAGCTCTGTTACATTTGCTTGCATGTAGACATACCTTATGTCCAAATGTCACTTATTGGAGAAACAGTTCTTTCCCCAATATTGTATATTCTTAGCATGTTGGTCAAATTTTTTTTTCTGTAAATGTGCTGGGTTTTCTGTCTTTTTCCATTGGTCACCATGTCTATTTTTATCCCTCTAAAAGTAATTGCTGACTTGCAGTCACCTCCCAATATAGGGGAGAAATTTAAGTGAATAGAATTTTTCAGTCTGTCAAGCCTCTCTCTCAAGCTCTAGGACATTCACAAAGGTATTCCTGCCTGTGGATAATGGCTACTTGGCTTTCTGAGGAAGGGAGAGAACCAGAGAACTCTTATTCCACCATTGTACTTACTATCCTGTTGATATCAACCCTAAACCCTTTCATTTGAGCAAACTGTATTCTTTCCTTTACTGTGCTCTTAAATATGGGTGTACTCTAAATTATTAGTTTATATTTTAAAGATAATTATAGAGAATAAAGTCTAAACCAACTCTTGGGCTTATCATATAAAAGTGATTTTGATTTCTGTAGATATATTATGCATATTAAGAAAAATAAGCAAATATTCTAATTGTCTTTAAGGTTCTTTAGAAAATGAAACTATTGTTGTATTTGTGTTATTAAATATTTCAACAGAAATATTGGGATGGAGTCACCAATAATAATAGTCTGTCCTTTTGCTTCTTTCTGATATATGGCTCTAAATCCTTCTTTTAATAATACTTACTGAACAATGACTCTAACGGCTAAAGCTGAGTCATCATTTTAGTTCTCTTTTCTTACCTAAAATCTAATCCCATTTTCTCCTCGATTCAGAGTATGTTGTTTTCTTTTTGTTTGGCTTCGCTTTAACCATTTTCTTCTCTCCATCTTCCCACTTAACATCACAATTGCAGCTTTCTTCACGTGCATCGAGGCTTACTAAGAAAAGTCTCAACGGCTGACTTTATCTTTGCCATTGCTTCTATCAACTTTCTTCTTCATATTTCAGTGCTGCCAGATCAGTCTTCATTAAGCACAATGCTGGTGATTTTCATTGTCTAATTTATTAGTTCTATCATTCATTCTCTTAGTTTTATTTTTGTTGTTGTTGTTGTTGTTTTAATTCTGCCTTGCCTGGCACCATATAATTTTCTAATTATAGCTGGCTTCACTTTAACAACTTTCATGTACCTTATAAAATACTAAGTAAATGTGCATACTTAATAGAGTCTCAGTATTTCTGGTCTCTGGGTTTTCATTCATAATGATATGTATTTTCTTTTTTCTTTTTATTTTTTGGTACCAGGGATTGAAGCCAGAGAAACTTAACCACTAAGCCACATCTCCAGCTTATATTTATTTATTTATTTATTTTGAGACAGGATCGCCCTAAGTTGCTGAGACTGGCTTTGAACTCAAGATCCTCCTGTCTCGCCTCCTAAACTGGTGGGATTACAGATGTGCACTACCATGCCCAGCCATATGTATTTTCTTTATGAAATGTCTTTCCTAGTCCAGATATGTAACTACCAAAACCCTATAAAATCTTCAAAATATGATTCAAATATTATTTATCTAAGATATACATTTGGGTCCTTGTGATATACTTTGAATTCTGTCTTTTATGTATATGTGTGTATGTATAAACATAAATATATATGCATTTCCATCACCTTAAGAGTTTATATTACCCCCAAACTCTTAATAGAAACCAGGTTATGGTTATTTTATCTTCCAGAAACACAAAGATAAGGATGTGAAACTTTCCAAAAAAGTAATTACTTATTTGAATGTAATTTAAATAACTTAAAATTTTGAATTCAGAACTTTTGTGCTTTTAAAGAAAAAGACTTTGACAAGTAGAAAATGTGAAATACTTTTATTATGTAATGTTAATCCCAACCCATTAGAGTACCGAAATATATTGCTAGAAGCAAGTGGGAACTAAATATGAAACATTCTTATCTCCTAAAAGGAGTTGGTAGGAAGAAATCTATCTTCAGGAAATAGCTGTAATTTGAAACACTAAAACCATATCTATGGAATGAAAGTAACATTATCATACACATTATTGAAAATATCATTGCCAGTTTCCTTACATAATTCTAAATGTGATTATTGGAAAACTTAGAAAACCACTGTAATCCATAATAGGATAATAGCTAGCCCTAATTATCAGTAATATTGTATATTTTTGAGATAAAGAGAAACCTTATGTCTTAAAGATTGTATTCATCATCTCAAACCACCATGTTTATATTCTTTATATATTAAATTTATTTTAAATTTATTCAAAATGCTTACATATTATATTGTTTATAAACATTTATGTCTCCTAATGAAAGCTAAGATGTGTATATTGGAGGTTAGACCACAGAGGCCCTCATCTATCCTTTAAAACAACTACTCTAGAAAAGCAGGGATGGCTGACACCAAGTAACTGGGCACCAAGGAATTGAGTTTGACAGTTTCAGTATTCTAGTACTCTAGTTTCCATGTGAACATAATTGGCAAATCATCAATATCATTTCCATCATCTCTGAATATTCTTTCCCAATATTTCTCCTATTTAAACAGTTCTTTGTTACATATGAATATTTGAAGCTTTTTCTATTTTGCATAGTAATTCAATCCTTCCATGAACCTAGATCATGTAGGTTCTCTCACAACTTCTTTCATAACTTTGCAAGTATAAGTCAAGAAACTCACTTTTAACAAAATAAAAAGGAAAAAGTCTGAGATCTGTGGCATTATCCACTGGTCCTTCAACATAACTCATTAAGTAGTGTTGGTTCCCCATCTACAGAGAAGAAGTGACTCAAGAAGTTTCTGCTGTAGAGGTATCTGCATAATTCAACTTTATGAGATGGAGGTGCTCTCATAAAGGGTGCAGTGTGTGCTTGGAATCAATAACAGTATTATTCTTTATTGAAAAACATTCTTTCTTCTATTCCCTGGAATCTTCTTAATGAAAGATTTGTTTCCCCAAAGACAAAATATTTCTACCTGAAAGACAACAGTGGTTATATTGAATTGAGAGTTAACATTGCAACCTAATTTAAGTTTCTAATTCATCTAAGCTACTTTTCAAAAGTGTGTTGAAGTAAAGACTCAGATAAACTATTTTATTTATCAAAGAGAAATAGAATTGCTGCTGCAAAATAGAGTTTGTGCAATCTATTTGTTTTTATTTTTGAAGACCCTACAAATGATTAAAACTCTTAGAAATGGAATTGGGGGGGTGGTCATAAATAAAACGAAAAATCCCAGCAAGTTGAAAAAGTGAAGTAACCATGTATTTTACAGAAGATGGAAGTTTCATGGAATAGGTCATGTAGGAACAAAGGCATAGAAGCTGTTGATATCCTTGGAGTCAGCTGCAATTGCACATTAATTAAAGTTAATTGGAAAATAATTAACAATTAAATTTATAGTTTAGCTCAGAGGTTGCAGGACATAGACCTGAGGTTTAATGCATTCTAGTTAATAGATCAATAAATCAAGAATTTAGATTTGTAAGTAGATAGACAACCTGAAGGGATTTGTGTTATCTCCTCTGAGTGAAGTGGTGGTTTTGGATATATGATGATGAGTTATGTTATGATAATCAGGGCATTCCTAATTTTTGAGAAGTAAAATTATGAAAATAAGATACTGCATGAGGGAAAATCAAAGCTATTTTCCAAGTAGGTCCAGAGGAAGGTTTAATGTGCAGATATACTGTGCCTGACTTCTGCATTTGGATGCAATAACTCTAATTTTCATGGCAATTGGGCCTCATTTCCCATTAGGTGCTAGACTTTTGCTTTCAAGGAATTAGGTAGCTACAGCACTATCACCTCCTTGAGCTGGATGAATTGGATATACCCACCTGGAATGCTTATTTAATTTGAAGGGCACAAATAAGTAGACACTGGTTGATAATTCATTGTTTGTCCTATGATCTAAATATCTGTATTTCCCCCAAATTCATATTTTGAAACAATTCCCACTGTGATAGTATTAGCTTTGGGGAGGAGATTAGGTCATAAGTGCAATTAGTACCCTCATGAATAGAATTAGTACCCTTTTAAAAGAGACACCATCGAATGATCTGGACCATATGCGACACAGTGAACAGGCACCATCCATGAATCCAGGCTCTCACCAGACGGCACATCAACCAGCACCTTGATCTTGGACAAGTCCTTTCCCGAGGACTCTGAAAAATAAGTGTCTGTTATTATAAGCCACACAATTTTGGTATTTTGTTATAGCTCCCTGAATGAACTAAAACACTATAGCAACATCATCCCATGGGACCAGTACATTTCCAGCAGTTCAGTTTCTTTTGGCTTTCAATGGTGCACTGCCATCTTGACTAGACAATTCTTTGATTGTGGTCCCAGACACTTTCTTTCTACCATTGATTTCTGTCCTGTGCCTACACAGCTGCTTTCAAGGACACACCTTTTGTATTTCAAAATTACTTTCAGACACACACACACACACACACACACACATAGTTTTATGCATATGTGTGTGTGTGTGTGTGTGTGTGTCTGTGTCTGAGTCTGTGTCTCTGTACACACACACATACACACACAATTTCAAAATCCAAAAATATATTTTAAATTTTTGGTAGTTAATATCAAGCACTAATTAAATTAGTATGGAATCAAAAAATCTGAAGCACATTCATTGCTAAAATTGGACAATACTCACTTGCTTTCTTGTCTGTAAAGGTAATACACGATATTATGAGATCTTTTGGATTCCTTTTTCTTTCAAGCATTGCTTAATAAATCAGTTGAATTTAAAATAATTTTCTTTTAATTTTGGTATTAATGCATATTATTACAAATTGTTTTGATAAAATAACTTAAAAGCTTTAAAATTTTTAGAATTTCTGATTTAAATGGTTATTGTCTCTCTGAGTAGTATATTTACATGAACTGAGTATTAACTTGACACAGTTAATGGCATTTATTCAGGAGGAAAGAATCATTACCAATGACATTGAGACGCTAACTTCCTTGAAATCTATCTGGAAATCTTCCCAGACTTTGGAATCTATCATCCTTCTAAGACTCTAAAAACCGTTTGTTGATGTTGCTCTTTCTATAAATTCTAAACCAAATTAACATGCATCATCTTCTGTGTTGTGAAAGGCAATCAATGTATATATCATATTTAAGTCTGAGATGTTGGGGAGTACTGTATAATACTGCAGAGAGGCAGGGGCACATAATGAAGATGAATATATGTGGGTACTGTCCATTTATGTGTTTAAATACAAGAATTGCTATGAGAGATACATTAATGAGACTATGTTCTCTAAGCAAGGTGACTAGAGAGAACTTGCTGAACTCAGTAACCTTTATTTCTGATACAGACTATCTCCAGGAAGCAAAATGGTTGATTTGAAAGAAAAATATAAATAACTCATCCTTTGGCAGCAGAAAAGACTAATTTATTAGGGATAAATATTTGTTTAAGCTTTCTTGAGCTCTACTTGTCTTTTGAATTTAAAAAATTGCTAGAAGTTATCTTTCACTCTGGTGAGCTTATTGGTAAAATTAGGTTCTGTAGTGGGACCCAGGTTGTTTCAAGTGTATGTTACATTTTACTCCCCACGACTCATACACAGCGGTGTTAACCTTCCATAGACTCAGGTAGTCCTAGCAAAGATTGTTTGCTTGAACTACCTGAAGAACATTAATATGATACAGAACTAATTAGCTATTTTACCTTGTATAAATAATTTAGACACTTCTTGCCTCAGTTTCCTCATCTGTCCAGAAGAAAATTTAGACTATATTGTCTATCTTTTAGCTCTATGATTCACTGAATCTAGATGGCAAAAAATAGTTATTTTAAACTATTTTGTGTGTTTAATATTAATAATTTACAAGTTAAATATATTAAGATAGAAAAATACTTAGAAAGTATATTATGTAAGTACTACATTTTCTGAAGATCTAATTAAGGACATAATTTAAATACACACGTTATGAAAGTGCAAAAGTAAAGAACCTTAAATAAAAGTAGATAAACTAAATGCCTTCAAATGGTGGTATATCTAAAACTTCATGATGTGAGGATTTGTAAATTTTGTATTAGATTATTTTAAAATAGAAGGTCTATTATCTGTTTGGAGAAAAGTAAGATTTTAGAATTAAAATTCTTGGTAACTTTACCAGAACTTTTTTTAATCAAGAACACTTTTTTTTTGGAGGGGGGAGGTGCAGGGAGCATTAGCAGGGATTAAACTCAGGGACTCTCCACTACTGAGTCACATCCCCAGATGTATTTTGCATCTTATTTAGAGACAGGGTTTCAGTGAGTTGTTTAGCACCTCGCTTTTGCTGAGGTTGGCTTTGAACTTGCTATTCTATTGCCTCAGTCTCCAGAGCTGCTGGGATTATAGGTATGCACAACCACAAACTGCTCAAGAACATTCTTGAGGAGAGTTGGGGATAAAGCTCAGTTGGTAGAGTGATTGCCTAGCATGCACAAGGCCCTGGGTTCACCTCCCCCATCTTCCTCCCAAAAATCTTGATTTATGTTTGGGTCACATTTTGTCTTGTGTTCTCTGGAAAAATTTTCTATCAGTTTTTATTTCACACTCCTACATCATAACATTCTATACTGTATTTGAAGTAATTTATTTATATTTGTATATACTCAAATATTTCCATTAAGAACAAAAATTAAGTCAACTAAAATTGAAAATGAATAAATCTTTTTGATCACATATGCTGTTTACCTAGTTTTGACTTTATTTCTCCCCTTTTTGTAAAGTACTTTAGGAATTAATAACTATTTTCAGGGCCTTCAAAATTCTGTACAGAACCTGCAAATATATTAACAGATAACTCACAGAAGAAAAAACATAAGAGTAGATTATAAAAGTGCAAAATGATTCAAATCTCATTAGAGTTCAGGAAAAGTACATTGAAACATTACTTAGATATCAGTCTTGCCTTTTAGATTTTAAAAGAAAAATATGTAATAGCATATGATACTAGTAAGAACAGTCGGGAAGCATATTCACTTTTAGTGAAAATGTAAATTTATGTGATTTTAGAAGGATAATTTGGAATATCTTTTAAACTTTCAAATGCATAAGCCTGTGATTTACAATTGTATTTTTATAAATTTATTCTGCATTAATACTAGCATGAGTGACTAAATATTAATATACAATCATGTCCATAAAATTTGTAACAGTAAGAATAAAAAATAATCTGGATGTATTAGAAGTACACATTAATAAATAAATAAGTTTGATATGTCTGAGTAATTAGACATAGAGTGATTAACCAAAGTAAAGCAGACTTACATGCTTTTAGTTACAATGTTTTTAAAATTTATTTTAATTAGTTACACATGACAGTACAATGATCTTGACATAACATACATTTGAATCAGATGGGATATAATCTCTTATTTTTTCTGATTGTACAGGTTGCAGAATTACATTGGTCATGCAGTCACATATATACCCACAGCAATAATTATTCTTAAATTATAAAACCTGGTTGCAAAATAATATATAATATAGAGCATGATTGTTTGAATGGAAAATAATTTATGTGTGTATATGTGTGTGTGTGAGAGAGAGAGAGAGAGAGAAAGAGAGAGAGAGAGAAAGAGAAAGAGAGAGTGCACTGTATGCTGATGAGCACAAAATGTCCCTGCCATGTATCTATATGTTCCTAAGCAATTTTGCATCCTTGGTATTAAATAAGATTGAAATATAAAGCTAGTGTCATTATTAAATTAAGCATGTCTTTCGAAGGTTTTCTAAAATTAACTACACAATAGGCAACCTATGGAACCTACCGAGGGGCCCATCAACAGATGAATAAATAAAGAAATGGTGGCATATATACACAACAGAGTATGACTCAGCCACATAGAAGAATGAAATTATGGCATTTGCTGGTAAATGGATGGAACCAAAAACTATGATGCTAAGTGACATAAGCAAGACCCAGAAAGTCAAAGGTCAGATATTTTCCCTGCTCTGTGGATATAGTCCAAAATAAAAATAAATAAATAAATAAATAAATAAAAATTTTAAAAAAGCAGGGGAAGTGGGTTCCATCAAGATAGAAGAAAGATCATTGGAGTAGAGAAAGCAGATTTTAGGTCAAGGGAGGAGGAATAGGATAAGGGAAGAACAATGGAATGAAGAGCATATATGAATTTTCCCATGTACATATATGAATAGACCACAGTGAATCTCATATTTATGTACATCCACAAGGCACTAATTAAAAAATTATACAAGTAAATAGAAGAAAGATCATTAGAGTAGATGGAACAGAATGGGGGAGGGCGGAGGTGAGGGAAAGGGGAAGTGCTGGGGATTGAATTAGAGCAAATCATATTCCATGCTTTCATAATTATGTCAAAATGAATCCTAATGTTATGTATAACTAAAAAAGAACCAATAGAAATTAAGAATATCTTGAAGATCAATATTTTAAATATGTGAGTAAGAAAAATAAAGATTCTTTAGCAAAAATCCATAATTTGCTAAATTTATATACACCGTGATAGCTTAAATATAGTGTAATCCAGTGCTAACTCTGTTGCTTTCAAGAGAAAGTCTACATGTCAGGATATTTTTGTACATAAATTATAAAGAAAACTTCTTGAACATAATTTAATAAAAGGGAGATTTGGTGAAACTATTTCTGCACAACTCACAAAGTAGAAGGTTTAATTGAAGAGCTATGCTTTGAGAAACAGTTCAGGGCAACTAAGAACTGGAAGTAGGAATGACTGTATATTTCTTGTACTCTCACGCAGACCTTCCCTTTGATGCAATACATAATCAAGAGAAGCTTTAGGAAGACTCCCTTAAAAAATTTATTGTCTAGTAAATTAACATGCACACACACCCCACCCCAGCCCCACACACATACACTTTCCAAGAATGGTGCCTGATCCACTCTGTTGTGTCCTGTACCTTTCCTTGGGTCCTTGGGTATCTGTAGGTTAGTGAAGGTATATTAGGTGTGACTTGGCCGTGTGCTCACCTCCAGCCCAGGGAGTCAGTGATCCAAGTAGATGGTAACACCTATATGTATCACATGTTTATATGGTGCATATGTTGGTTTTCTTATTCTTACTGTTCCCCAAATGCACCACTTCTCGTACAAAATTCTTATTGCACTAGGGTGTGGCATCATAATATCCTGCAACACGGTGCTCATGCTTGCAATGATGCTGAGGAAAACAAACCTAGTATACTGTCAGTAATAGAGAAGAGTACAAGATATGATTGTGTAGAGTGTATGGTGCTTGTTAATGATAATTAGTGACTAAATTGGAGATTTACTTAGTACACTACACATTTTATCACTATTTTAGAGTGTACTATATCTACAAAAAAAAAAAAAGCTTAATTGTAGAAGGGTAGGTACTTTAGAAAGGTTCTAGAACAAGGCATTGTTACCTAGGAGGTGGCAGTTCCCAAACCTGAAGAGCTTTCAGTAAGACAAGATGTGAAAGTGGGTGTCAGGGATATTGATGATCATGACCCTGGGGGCCTATGCTAACGTGTGTGTTTCAATTTTCAACAAAAGTTTTGATATAAAAAATAACACATTTAAAATAATAAAACAATAAGAAAATTGTGTACAGCTGTGTATTGTGTTTGTGTTTTAAGTTTTAGTTTATTACAAATAGTCAAAAGGTTAAAAAAAGTTTATAAAGTAAAAATGTTACAGTAAGCCAAGGTTAATTTATTATTGAAGAAAGAAAATAATTTTCATAAAATTTAGTCCTGCCAAGCCTAAAATGCCCATAAAGGATAGAACCATGTGTAACCATGTTCCATCCTTCCGTTTACTTGGGGCTCCATCACTGACACCCCAAGCAACTGCTGTCCTGATCATGGTAAGTATGCTATACAAGTGTAATGACTTCTTCCTTTTATATCGCATTTCCTTGTACCTTTTCCATGTTTAAATGTTTATATACACAAGTACCATTGTGTGGTAATTGTCTAAAATGTTCAATACAGTAGCATTTTGTACAGGTTCATAGTCTATACCATCCACACAGTATAAGCACTCTCTGTTATGTTTGCACAATGACTAAGTTGCCTATGGCCCCATTTCTCAGAGTGTATCTCTGAGGTTCAGTGGCATGTAACTATATGACAGGGTGTGTGCATAGAATATGTGTAAATACTTTGCCAAACTGTATAAAGGATTGAGTACTGTGGATTTTGGTATCCTCAGGAGTCCTGACACCTATCCACTGCAGATACTGAGGGATGATTATACACCCCTTATTCCCTATTTTCCCTGGAATGTATGACTTGCACCCCCCGCTTGCAGAGTATCCCAAAGATGTCATATTCCAGATGGTCATTTGAGAACCTCTTGCTTTTGATCCTCCAAACTATTTTTGTCAGCTCATTTGCTGGTGTAATTAAATTAATGTACATACATTCACTGAATTACATATGAGGGTGAAAAAGTAAGAAGATAATGACTTTTTATGAAAATGATGTTAAATTATTCAGGGGATAGTCAGGTGTGGTGGCACATGCCTGTAATCCCAACAGCTTGGGAAGTTGAAGTGGGAAGTTAGCAAGTTCAAAGCTCGCCTCTTCAACTTAGTGAAACCCAAAGCAACTTAGCAAGATCTTGTCTCAAAATAAAAAGGGCTGGGAATGCAACTCAGTGGTTAAGTGCATAAGTGCCCTGGGTTCAATCCCTGGTACAAAAACAATGCTTCAGGAAGACTTTAAATAATAGGTATACCACACAAAAATGTCCTTGAATTATATATGGTCAAATTAACAGAAATATAAAGAAAAATAATAAATATCTAAAAGTAATCTGAACTTAGATTAACAATATATTTAAATATTATTCCACTTCAAAAATTTAGATGATGTATTTTGGGATTGATTCATATTAAAGAGATAGCCTTAAAAACAGCATACTATGGGGGCACAGGCCCATCAATGTTTATAGTCGCACAATTCACAATAGCTAAACTGTGGAACCAACCTAGATGCCCTTCAGAGATGAATGGATAAAAAAATGTGACATATATGCACAATGTAATATTACTCAGCAATAAAAGAGAATAAAATCATGGCATTTGCAGATAAATGGATGGAGTTGGAGAAGATAATGCTAAGTGAAGTTAGCCAATTCCCCCAAAACAAATGCTGAATGTTTTCTCTGATATAAGGGGGCTGACTGATAGTTGGGTAGGTAGGAGGAGCATGGGAGGAATAGAGGAACTCAAAATAAGGGAGGGGGTAGGGGGGAAGGGAGGGGACAAGGGATTAGAAAGGATGGTGGAATGACATGGACATCATTATCCAAAGTACATGTATGAAGACATGAATGGTGTGAATATACTTTGTATACAACCAGAGATATGAAAAATTGTGCTCTATATGTGTAATATGAATTGTAATGCATTCTGCTATCATATATAAAAACAATAAAAAATAAGATAAAATAAATAAAGAGATATACTTAGGTTAAAACCAAATATTGAGAATATATGTATGGATTTTTGTTTTATCTAACCTCTTTAACAAGTAGTGAAACTGACTATGGTCCTAATCAGGTTGAATAAGAGACCCAATGAGCTTTTCCTATCTGTCCAGCTGTCTCTGATTGGCCATGGAAGAGACAAGCTTGGGCTCTGTGTATTTCATTTATCAGCCCCTTTCTTAAGAATTGGTTACAACACAGTTGACATATTTTTGACAGGATACTTGAAAGGCAACATTTTTTGAATGCATGTCTAGGGTTCCTAGGGCTAATGTGTCACGATTACATGATCACATTACTTTTTTTTTTTAAATTATTTTATTGTTGGTTGTTCAAAACATTACATAGTTCTTAATATACCATATTTCACAGATTGATTCAAGTGGGTTATGAACTCCCATTTTTTACTTTTCATGTCTTAAATAGCTCTTCACAAATCCAGAATGAATGGGTCCTAAAAGCCTTATTTTAACATCTTTATCTTCATGTTCTAAGGAATGTTACTTGCAGTGTCTTTGTTCAGTTGGCAATTTCCGTATCATTCAGGATTCTTTTGATTATAAAAGGTATACAATTCAAACTAAGCAAAAAGGGAAAAGAGAAACAACCGGGGAAGTTTCTCATGCAATTCATGAAAAGGAGCAACTAAAACCTTCAACTATAGGAAAGACAGGGTCCAAATGCAGCCCAGCAACCACAGATACTGTAGAGGTGTGAGCTTGGCCAGAGCCCTCTCCATCTCTCACCTTTTCTCCCCTTTGTTATTGATCTTTTCTCCCCTTTTTTCTCTCTGTGATACAAAATCGTTATCTTGCATATGAATTGATCAATTTAACTTAAAGATTAGAATAGGCAAATAAGTGATTTCCCTAATTTCAAAAAGATATATACAGAAGTAAAGCTTTTTACAGTGATGTCAGCCCTTTTAACCTGAGGAAACACTGAACATACGAATTAGAGGAGATTGAAGGGACTTGGCCATGTCTGCAAGGTCACTGAACCTGAGGAGACACGGTCAGCTCAGAAAATCTGAGAAGTAGCTCACCAACTTCTTCCCCGCCTAGCCTGTCCTTGTGCATACTCAGTTTTGTGGAGTTTATTCTACAGAACAAAATATACATCCCTGAATACCTCTGCTGTGTTCTCAGGAGAACTGACCAGAGGGTTCTGGTCAAGGATGCTGCATGGACTGCTCTGAAAAATGCTAAAACAATAGTGGTTAGAAACTTGAAGTTTGCTCATTTCTTACTTCACTTTCTGAAAAATAGGTTTTTCTCATGAAAAAGAAAAAAGAAAAGAAAAATGTGGGAAAAACTGCTGTAGACACTGGCTTGGTTTACATGTCTTCCTAAGACAAAACGCTCTTTCCAGAGGGTGAGAATTATGCACTGAGGTCATCCCTCCCTTTAAGACCATCCTGAAGAGGGTGTTGGGGAATGTATAGCCCCCTGACAGCAGTGTGTCTGGGCAGAAAAACAAACCAGTCAGAAGAGACACTGGAAATAAACAATGAGCTCAAAGCACATAGAAATTGTGATGGAATATTTGTTGAAGACAGGAATTTCACTTACACTGTAGAATAACCATTTAGATGTATACACTGCATTTATGCAGGGTCAAAGCTTTATACACACACACACACACACACACACACACACACGTTTTTTTTTCAATGAACTTCTTTTTAAATAAACCAATTCCATTCTTTTTTTTCTCCCTAATAGAGTTAAAAGACATTTTAACAATTCTGTTATTTATCAACTACAAAGAATTTTACACATATTAAATAGGTGAGTTTGTGATATTATTTTGGTATCCAGTCTATTATGCATTGAGAAAAAAAGAAAAAAAAGTTCTGAATTGTCTATTGAATTCATGTAAACATGAATTTGTTTTCTCAATATTTTTTGAATTTCTAGTAAAAAGAAAACATGCTTTCTAAATCTGTGACTGGAGTATTTACACTAAGCATTAAGCTTGTTTAGAAATCAAGGATGGGGAGGGCTGGGGTTGTGGCTCATTGGTAGAGTACTCGCTTAGCATGTGCAAGGCACCAAGGCACTGGGTCAAGCCTTAGAACCACATAAAAATAAATAAAAATATAATAAAGTAAAAAAAAAAAGAAATCAAGGATGGCAGTAAGTGTATCTAGGAATGATTCAGGGACACTTTCATAGACTCTTAAACTTAAGTACCTAAATTTGTATAATCATTAGGTGTCATGTTAGGGAAAAAAACACATATAAACTAACAAAACCAAATGATAATAAAAGGAAAACTTTTTAAGGATACCTGAAATATCAATGCTGCATTCAAAGCAGTTTAGCTCTGAAATTCATAGTTACTTTCTTTCCTTCTCAATTGGGTGGTAAAGGCTTTTGCCTAGGACAAAGGTAGCAGAAAAATTTATTGAACTATCTTTAGCAGGCTTTTAAATACTTATCATGGCTTGGAATTGATGGTAAATTTGCAGTCTGCAGTTAATATCTACCAAGTTGATAAAGACTGGGAGAAATTTTTTTAAAAAAAGAGAAGTGTAAAAGCATTTTATTTATGTCAATTAAAAATGTTAATGTTAAATATGTTTATTTCTCAACCAATTTCTTTTTAACCTATTTATTTCATCAGTTCTGGACAAATGAGTGGTACACCACATAGCAAAAAATGAAGGCCATTTAAATATTTAAGCATCACTTACCAATCCCATTCCCTGTATCTTCCTCTCTCCATCTTTAGTGGAAGGGCTATAGGGAGGAGATAAAAAGTTCATAAGAGTAAATTTCAAATATTCCAACCATAAAAAGGTTAAGTATGCAGGTGATTAATATATTAACTAGCTTGATTTAATTACTCCACAATATATTCATAAAGTATAACAACACTTTGTAACCCATAAATTTAGACAATTACAAATTATCAATTTAAGATTAGAAAAAGAAGCATCAATAAAAACATATTATGTTTTTTGGTATTGTGGAAGCAGGGACCTAAACCCTGCATTAACTGGTATCTCTCATGAAATTTCTTCAAGACAAATGTAAGTGATACATTTTGATTTATAGTCAAACAAATTTCCTGAGTCCTAATTTTAAGTAATTAAAAATATTTTCTACTGGTGTTGATTATATAAAAGTAGAGATAGCAAAGAGAGATGGTTTTGTGTTCATGGTAGCGAGGAAACAAATGGTCCATTAATTAAAATAAAAAATAGATTAAAATGTTTCTGAAAAGGAAGGGAACCTCTCGGGTGTTCAGATGACAGGACATGACTTACTCTCAGGACAACTAAAGGAACAGTCTACCAGGTTTCCACCATGTTGAGTATGACCTCTTCACCAACACATGATGGTCAGGAAGAGATTTCTGTCCTGTGTTCTGGACTTCAATGGCACCTGGCATAACTCAGAAACATGGGGTTATTTCACTGAAGTGGACTCTTAGGTTTATTTACTCGTCCTTCCTCCACTATATGAAATGATCCACTTTCAACCCCAGAAGTGGATCATTTCTTTATCCTAAGAGCTTTAAGGAGCTCATGTCTAGAAAGAGTTAAGAAGACTGCCTGCCTCCTAGATTAAGTAAATGTCTCAATTATTAACATTAAGGAAAGAATTGCTCATACCTCATCACTTTTATAATAGAGAAAAGATAATAAAAATTACTTTCTTGTTTCCAAAATTATGTTGTAAGCAATGGTAGTTCATTTATGAAACTATGATATTTATTTTAAATTAAAAGAATAAAAGTACTCATTGTCCATTTTAAATTAATACCAACTTTGCATTTTGTGACTTTTGAAGAAATTATACTTAAATAGTAATTTCAAAATCTCACAAATATTTGCCCACATAGTCACATAACAATATATAATAAGTTAATCGTGTTTCAAATGGTTCAGTGGGATTTTTGTGATTAAAAATCTTACTTGCAAGATTAGTATTTCTTCTCCTACTCATTTACTCTTCAGTAATATTTTGACATTATCTATGACTGCTTTGGGACTGTATAATCATTTCTGATTTTTAAATTGCTTAACAGACCTTATTATGAATTGTGTTCTCATATGTAAAGTAATCCATACTCAAAAAGATAGAGGACTATATGTAATTAAAATCTCTTCTGTAATCTTCATACTTTTTGCATTACTAATACCATGTCCAATAAGTAGATAAAAAAATCTCCCTAAATTATCCTAGGAGAGTTGGTAAATAATTTAACAGAACTCATTCAGTTTTCTACACCATATTTATTGTGAAGCCTTATTTATTTACTAAATAATCTCAATGAATTCCTGGCATGTGAAATTCACTGAACTCCATTACCTCATGGACATTGTGCATAGTTAATGCATAATGATTAACTAATTAAGTGCAAGAATTTTACACTAGAGGATGGAGGAAAATAAGGCATGAATGTATAAATGTTAAGTGACATGAAAAGTAGCCAAGGCATAAATAATTACATGAGTAAATAATAAATGAAATGGAACAGGATAAAAGTGGAGTAGCATAGGCAAAATATTTTATTTCACAAGATGTAGGATTTTCAAGTTTATACTTATAGAAGAGAAATGTAAACAACGTAAGTACATATAAAATTATACAAAGTGCCAAGTTTGAAAACATGTTAGACATTTTTCTCTCACTAAAAAATTTCCCAAATAAATATACTAATTTATTATTAAGTGTGACTTTGTTGTGAGAAACTTTTCCATATAATGTGGATGAAGGCTGAAATGTGTGACTGCTCACAATCACAACTTTAAACTTTGTAGAAAGAGCATACAAACATAAATTTCTGTAGTTGCAAACTCCATATCCCATTCTTACTTTCTTGGCATATTTGGAGAAGGGGAAAGTTTTTAAAAAATTAAAAAAGGAATTGTCAAGAAAAACAAAATCAAGAAATACACAAATATGCAAGTACACATACTAAGTATTTTGCTAAGCCTTGGATTGCAAAGAGACTGCTAAAATTTAGGGTGAAGTTAAGGAAGATCATTCAATAAAATTTGAAAAAGTCAAGTGGTAAAAATAGGGAGAACAAGAGGCCACCTTTAAGAATCACAAGTCAGCTGGGTGTAGTGGTACAGGTCTGTAATCACAGAGATTTGGAAGGCTGAGCCCAGAGAATTATAAATTCAAGACCAGCCTCAGCAATTTAGCAAGGCCCTAAGCAAACTAGTGAGACCCTTTCTCAAAACAAACAAACAAATAAACAAACAAACAAAGATGGGAAAGGAAGAGGAAGGAAAGAAGGAAAGAAGGAGGAAGGGAGGGAGGGAGGAAGAAAAAAACACAATAAAAGGAGGAGATTTAAAAAATTGTATGCATCTAAATAGATAAAAAATTAATAAAATAAAATCTATGCTCACTGCAGATGACCAGAGCCACCACAGGAAGTTAGGAATCTAGGTCAGTGATGAGACAGACCTAGTAGAAGACTGAAAAGCAAGGCTAATTGTTGCCAAGAGTTCAGGGTTAGTGCAAGAACTGAGTAAAGCACCCAAGCACTGGTATCCAGAATCATCAGGTAAGTATTCAGTCACTGTGTGGACAAACCTCAATTCCTAGCCTCTGGCAAGTGGAAGACATACTGCAAAAGACTCCTGTGTCTCTCCATACTCCTCCCTCCTCCCTCCAATGGGGTAAGGAAAATTATCTTATTTTCCCAGTGACTGGTATGGTTTGAAGATGGGTTGTCTGCAAAATTGATGTGTTGATCCCCAGTTTGGCAGAAATGAGAGGGTGAGAAATTTTACAGGAAATTGGTTCATGATGGGTCTGAACACATGGGCGGTTAATATAGTTCCCAGAAGAGTATGTTAGTTACCATGAGAGTTGATATGAAGTGTATTTGACTTCTTTACCTCCATTTCTTGCTTCTTGTTTCTCCAGGTTATCTATTCTACATGAAATTACTTGCTCTTCTGCATTTATGCCAAACATGGAGCAGGACAAAATCAAATGCTGGCACCATGCTCTAGTACTTCCAGCACAATGAATCAAAATAATCCTTTTTACTTTATAAATGACAGAGCCTCAAATATTTTGTTACAGCAGCAAGATAGATAAAACTTGTGGTATAATCCAGTTAGAAAGAAATGCCCTAATGTGTTTTGCCTAGATTTCCCTATCTCAGAGCAAAAGGAAATTCCATGTGGGAAGCATATTTTCTGTGTTTAGTCCTAAGAAATAATCTTATTGAGTTAATTTCTCTATAGAACCACATTTTCTAGTGTGAAGCATGATTAATAGAGCTGATATTTTGATCTCCATCCAATTTCTGTGTTTGAAGAAGACAGATAAAATTTATTGACTTCATTTAATTCTAATCAAGGAATTCATATGACAATGATTTTGTGGCCATAGCCAGGACTGATATGCAGATGAAAGTGCATACAGTTGCTTGAATACTGTTGATATTTCATATGCTATATATTTCTTTTCAAAAATCTACTTTTATCTATTAATTTATATATTTTATCTTGATTTCAAAATAATCATAAAAGGTAGGCAGAGTAGGAACAGAAATCTAAGTAAGATAACATTATTGCCAAATATGTGAACTATTTTAAAAAATATTTGCTGTTTTGTCAGTAGATTAACCCATGATCATTGCTACTCTACTGTGGCTGAGAGGTTGAGAAGTAAAACACAAAGGCATGTGAGATCAAACTTCCACTTTATTTTAATAAGGCTGTCTGAGAATGTATGGTGACTCTCTACTCATATGAAATTGGGGTTTCCAGTAATTCATCTCTAAATCAGAAAGACCTATCTGTTAATTAGCAAACTGGAGAACCACAGGCTCTTCCTTGGGAAGCAGAGTCTCATCTTGTCAAAGAAGACACATCCCTACTGCAGTCAAATGAGGAGAGAGAACCCAGAAAACCCCACTCAAGGCTGTATTCCACAACTTCACTGAGTGAGGTACCAAAGCACTGGCATCAAGAATCATATTTATCTGGTTGTTTATTAATTCTCAGCCCAAAGCCCTCTCTTCCATTTACGAAGAGGAGATCTGATCATAACTCATCTTTCCCATCTGGAGGAAAGCTTGGAGTTGAGCAAAGCTGGGAAGGTTCTCTCATAACTGTTGTTTTTGTTCTCCTGTAGGCTGGGGTAGGAAGCCTCTGTCAACCTTCGTCCGGTGGAGGAAGGTAATATGTTCCTTCCACTAGTCAGAATTGGTGGGAACTCGAAGTCAGTGCTTTTTTCTACTCACTGTTAACCACAAATCCTTCACACACTGAGGAGCCATCGGTTCCATTCACAGTGAAGTCAAACAATTCCTTGACCCTGGGGCCACAGTTATGCCCCTGTCAGTCACTGCTGCTTTGGTCAGGCCACATCCACAAGTACTGGGTCATGTTGTGAACATTCCTCCTGGTCTAGACTGCAGGTCAACCCACAACCCTAGCAGTTTACTTTAAAGAGAGTAAATTTGAAAGTGATCAAAGCCTACATTTTATTGCAGATTGACGTGATTTACAATTTCAGGCTTTACACTATTTTTCTTTTTAAAGTTTGGGAGTACATTAGAGAGGATGGATAAGCTCTTTGCTGTTAAGACTACAGTGATAATGATGTAGCGTATAGCATTTTTAGGCAGTGAAAATGTATATGAAGCAAGGATTCAGAATATAATTTCTAAATGAGTTATTTGGCTTAATAGTTCAAAAACTAAAAGTGGCTTAAAGATGTGAGAAGTAAATCTGTGGGTCTCAAGACAAGAGTTATGGTGAGGAAACAGTGTTACAAATAATTTACTGCATCCCAACTTGTAATGTTATGGGTGTTTGTGACATTTCTTTCACTGATATGAGGTTTGAACACATCCTGAAGTAAGAAAAAAGTTTCAGTAATCATAATTATATAGCTTTTTATATCTTTAATGTTGTAGGAAATACCTTATTTGCCAACTCTCTTCCAGATGGAGTGCATATCTTTTAAAAATTTAAAATGCAAATCCAAGAAGCTTGGAAAAAAATATATATTTTGGTTTAGGACTAATGTATTGGGATATTGCCAAAAGAAATAATTGAATCTTTATCATTTAGCATATCCATGATTTTCTTCCATATATTCATTTTCAATTCACTCAAAATTCAATTTTGCCAATCAAATGATTGACTAAGTTGATAAAAGCCTATATTAATTTAATGTAATTAAACACAATGCGGGTTTTTTCTTACTTATTATTATAGGTGCGTTATAATTATACATAATGATGGAATTCATTATACCATATTCATAAAGGTACATAATTTGATCAGTGCCAGGTTTTTTTAACCATAGTCTCTAATTTAGATTCCATTGTTATTTCAGAATTCCAATCAGTAGTTAAATGTTGATACCAACTCTATGAATATAATGTGTTGATATGGATGAAAAAGAAGTTTGTACCTGAGAAAAACATGCCAGCGTCAGAATATTTTTAGGTCACCTTCCTGAGGCCAATTTTTTTTTTTAAATCATTCATTATATTGAATAGAAGAGGGTTGTAGTTGTTCAAATAATCAGTCAGTTTTATTTTTAGTCTTCCTTGGAAAGCTTAATTGTAGAGTTAGAAAGAAAAAATAGTAATGAGATTTGCATGAGGATGGCTAAATACTGATGGCTTTCTCCCCTGTCTTACCCATGCGGGTCCCCTGGCTCTGGCTCCTATGTCCATGCTGTCTTTCTCAGGAGGAGGAATGGGAATGAAATTCAAAAATTGAGGTCCCTGGTCAGCACTGTGCCTGCAGGAGACAGGACATGGAACAGGGATGGGCTTATGGAGCACCCAGGTTCTGTAAAGTGTTAATTGATCCCACCTTTGAAGTAAGATCTCCTCTGTGTCTTCTCCTCAAACCACTCCTAAAAATTTACCTGAATTTTCCATCAAGAGAGACATATTTGAATTCATTCTATTTCCAGTAATTATCTGCTCTATTTCTTTATTTTTTCAAGCATGAGGCCATGTTCACATTTTTTTTTTTTTTTGGTAATTTTGGCAACTAATGACTGCCATTTTAGTCTTTGCCAGATTTTCTATTGTCTTTGGTTACCTCCAGCAGCATGCTCAACTTCAATCTTGATTTTGAAATGCAATAAAATAATGGTTCTACAGTTGTTTCTTCTTTTTCATTCTATTTTTTTCAGTGTCTGACTGAATTTTCCGTGGAACATGATTTTTCTAAATTCACTGATTTTGTGCATCTTAGTTCTGTAATTTAATGTAAAACACACGGGATACATTTCCTTTCTAAATTATTTTTTAAAGAGTTTCTCTTTCACTGTCAAAATCCTCTCCCTTCCAAATTCCCCTTTTCATGAGTCCTAGAATATTTAGAGTAGACTTCATTTGAAGTTTTGTTAGAGCTGATAAGACCAGGGATTTAGAGTTTACATATGTTTTGATCTGGGGAACAATTTCTTGTGATTAGCCTGCGTGGGAGATTAATATACACAAAGAAATAAAAACACAGGGAGCTGAAGCTTTGAGAGTGTGGAGGGTCAGATGGTAAGATCAGCTGCATCATGGATGTAATGTGGAAAGTGTTTTTTAAGGCAGAGGGATAAAGCTCCAAGATTCATTTAATGCAATGTTTATTTGGAAAACTCGAGAGAAACTGATGAAAACAGCAAGTGGGAAGATGAACCAAACACAAGTACTTCCAAGGTCTTGATACTGTAGACTGCTCTATGAAACATGTGCTAAATGTCATTACACATTTACTTGATCTTAAGTATTAATCATGACCTATCTAAATTCCAGATGGTCTAGAAAAATGAAAAAGGGACAAAACTTATTACAATGAATAGCTGTTTTTAGTAGCCAGTCATATGGCCAGATGCCGCTCTTTTGATATAAGCATTTACTCTTTCACTAGTTAACGCAGAAAATAGTTACTAAATGTCTACTACTAGCCAGATATTGTACTAGCCAATGGTGATAAATGGGGACAGAATAGATGATAGAAGTAACAAAATTGCACAAATAGAGGCAAATTTTCTTCTGAAAATTCCCCCCAAATTTTCATGTTTCCAGTAACATACTAGATAATTATTATTTGCAAATTGCAAATTCTCATATAAAAACACATAGATATGTTGGATGAAATAGAGTAGTTAAAAATACATATGCAATTCAACTCTGAAAAAATGTGCTATAGCACCTAAAATGGAAGAATTAGAACTAAATACTTCTGTTCCTAAGACAAAACCCTGCTCATTATATACATATTTATCTCAAACGTGAGAAGATTTTAAAAGGTACAGAGACTTCATGGCTGTTAAACAACTTGGGGTAGGCTCTCATGACTTTTTTTGGGGGGGGGTCATATATCCTAAAATATACTAAATAAGACTGTTTAACAGCAAATGCTGTTTTCTTTTTGGTACCAGGGATTGAACCCAGGTGCACTTAACTACTGAGCAACATCCCCAGGTCTCACTGAGTTGCTTAATGCCTAACTAAGTCGCTGACATTGCTTTGAACTCCGAAATCTTCCTGCCACATCCACCTGAGCCTCTGGAATTACGGGTATGTGCTACTGCACCCCAGGGACCACTTGATTTTTTTTTTTTTGGTGGAGATACTGGGGCAAAAGCCATTAACTGGAGGGAAATAGCCTTTTCAATAAATGACAGTCATTAGCAAAAATATGAACATTGATCTAAATCTCACAGATTATATGTTAAGTAACTTAAAACTTATCACTTACTAAAATGGACACTAAAAATTTAGGAAAGAAAAGAAATGGAAGACTATAATCAGGATCCAGGGCTAGGAAAGAAGTTCTTAGATTTTATACCAAATAAATGATTCATAAAAGAAACATTTGACAAAATTTTATATATATATATATATATATATATATATATATATATATTATACACACACACACACACACACACACACACACACACCAAAAAATATATAAAGTGGTATGGGAATAAAAGATGAGGTCCAGTGGAAAAAAAAATAGACACTGTGGTTTTATCTTATCCTAGTTCTGCTTGTTTTGCATTCACCTAATGAACTACAGTTCACAGCTTTTTTTTCGCCTTATTATAATGATGGCTTAATGTTATCAACTCTTCACTTGCAATAGACTAAGAGACCCAAAAGGCATATATAAAACTGAATTTAATGCTTTCTTTGGATTATCTCAGTATTGCTTTAAAACATCTTTCAGGGAATAGACCGAGAAGGGGAATAGCTGGGTCAAATGGTGGTTCCATTCCCAGCTTTCCAAGAAATCTCCATACTGCTTTCCAAATTGGCTGCACCATTTTGCAGTCCCACCAACAATGAACAAGTGTACCCATTTCCCTGCATCCTCGCCAGCACTTGTTGTTGTTGGACTTCTTAATGGCTGCCAATCTTACTGGAGTGAGATGGTATCTTAGGGTGGTTTTGATTTGCATTTCTCTGACTGCTAGCGATGTTGAGCATTTTTTCATGTACTTGTTGATTGATTGTATGTCCTCCTCTGAGAAGTGTCTGTTCAGGTCCTTGGCCCATTTGTTGATTGGGTTATTTGTTATCTTATTATCTAATTTTTTGAGTTCTTTGTATACTCTGGATATTAGGGCTCTATCTGAAGTGTGTGGGGTAAAGATTTGTTCCCAGGACCTAACAAGAGCATGCTACAGGGACACTGCTATATCGATGTTCATAGCAGCACAATTCACAATAGCAAGATTGTGGAACCAACCTAGAAGCCCTTCAATAGATGAATGGATTAAAAAAATGTGGCATTTATACACAATGGAGTATTACTCTGCAATAAGAAATGACAAAATCATAGAATTTGGAGGGAAATGGATGGCATTAGAGCAGATTATGCTAAGTGAAGCTAGCCAATCCTTAAAAAACAAATGTCAAATGTCTTCTTTGATATAAGGGGAGTAACCAAGGACAGGGTAGAGACGAAGAGCTGGAGAAGAAGAATAACATTAAACAGAGATGATAGGTGGGAGGGAAAGTGAAAGTTAAGGGAAATTGCATGGAATTGGAAGGTGAGCCTCAGGGTTATACACAATTACATATAAGAGGAAAGGAGGAGTAGGAGAAAAATTATATAAGTGGAAGAAACGATTTATAGTAGAGGGGATGGAGAGAGAGAAGGGGAGGGGAGGGGAGGGGAGGGGTGAGGGGACAGTGGAGAATGGGATAGACAGCAGAATACATCAGTCACTAGAAAGGCAATTTGTAAATCAATGGAAATGTAACTGATGTGACACAGCAATCTGTATACGGGGTAAAAATGGGAGTTCATAACCCACTTGAATCAATCTGTGAAATATGGTATATTAAGAACTATGTAATGTTTTGAACAACCAACAATAAAATTTAAAAAAAAAATCTTTCAGAATCTCTCTCCCTTTGTTTACACAACAGTAAACAAATAAACAAAAGTGGTCTCTGAAAGATTAGCTGCATGTTTGCAATGCTGTGAATACCTTTCTGACAGAGGAGGCATGGAGCTAATAATTGAGCACTAAATTCTGAGGATATAGGCAAAATATACTGCCTTCACTGCACCCAATAAAATATCAGGACTTTTTTACTTTCCTTACCTTAATTGTTTGAATTTACCAAACTCTTCAAATATGTGAATGTAAATGTACACACACACACACACACACACACACACACATACACACTCATTTTACAAGAGAATAATAAAATTATTAAGATTAAATAAATTATAGCATTATAACATATATTCAATATGTGCACATTAAAATCATGTAAACAACTAACA